>NC_142359.1:1286666-1608333 GCF_059441175.1 Urocampus carinirostris | reverse complement strand
TGTTTTTACTGTGTTATTACCATGAATGTGTTTTTTTTTAGACCTCCAGAAGGCATACCCTTGTTGCTAACGATTATGGGCCCATCTGAAATAAACTTGCCAGTACCAGGGGGGGGGATCCCCCCACAGAACCAAGTCAAAAATGACAGAAACATCTCTCGGAGTTAAAAACATTATGCTAACTCAAAATGCTAACAACCGGGGTTATATATACATCCCGGGATCATCTTCCAGATCCATCACAACTCTTACAATTGCCGCAGGAATTGTCTAGTTTTCATTGCAGTTGCGATCGGAAGAGACAGTATTTCCAATATCTTGAAAAATTCTGGCGGGGAATAGAATCATATTTTCAAAGATATATGAATTTAAATGTAACGGGTGTAATAATAACTTTTGTTTTGTCATACTGAACACCGCAAAAACAAAAGAACTGATACTGGACTTCTGGAGGAAAGGCAGGAACCCGGCACAACTTATTATAAAAGGAGACTGTGTAGAGCACAGGTGTCAGACAGGCGGCCGGATCAGGCCCGCTAAGTGATTGAATCCGGCCCGCCCGCGAGACAACACTCAGAGAAGCGCAAGAAAAAAACAAGCTGCAGGTTGAAATATGTCATCTTGATGTTGCCAAAGCCAGGTGCCTCGAACAAAGACACTGTACTTGTGTTTATTTCTCTCTCTCTCCTAGTTGAAACGGATTCAATGATAGCACGATAAAAATTGACTAGAGTGGATTGACGGTTTCCGAATGATTTGAGTTGACGAAAGAAGTAGAGCCTTTGTCTGGCTGACTTTAGAATATAAGTAGCATCGACAGTCCATGTGAGGTCGGCTGACAAGTAAGTACCCAGAAACTTGAATGAATGGACCAGTTCCACCTCACTACCATTCATTGACAGTGGCACATGCGGGGGAGGCTTAGTACGGAAATCTATTATCATCTCCTTAGTTTTACCTACATTCAATAACAGATTACTCTCATGACACCAGGTGGGAAGTGAATCCATTTCTGCTCGGTATTCAGTTTCGTCTCCATTTGAAATAAAGCCAGTAACCGTGGTGTCGTCTGCATATTTAGCGAATAGTGAATGGTCAGAATTGGGTTGACAATCATGTGTGAATAGGGAAAACAAAGTTGGAGACAATGGACAGCCCTGAGGCGTACCAGTGTTGAGGACAATAGAACATGAATCTTTCTCACCAATGCGAACGGACTGTTCTCTATTAAGAAGGAAATCTAAAATCCATTTTGAAAGTAAAACGGGAAAATTGAGGTCATGAAGATGTTTAAAATGCAGTTTAGAAGGAATGATAGTGTTAAAAGCCGAACTAAAATCTATGAATAAAACCCTAACGTATGAAATGAGGGTATTTCTGTCCGTCGTACGGGTGGTCACCTGTCTAGTCGCAGGCGGCAAGTGATGGCCAGCACGTCCACGATTCCCTCCGCCCGGAGCTGCCGCGTCCCAACACTGGCGGCGATGAAGCAGCCGGTGCGTCCGATCCCGGCGCTACGGGATTGGCAAACGCGAGAGTCGGTTTAAAGTCAATACTCCCGCCACACCACGCCTTGTCAAACATTAAAGGGCCTGAAGTTACCTGCAGTGGACGATAACGGGGCCCGGGTTGGCCCCCACCGCCGTTTCTACGCCGTCCATCAACTGCAGCAGCGGCAAGGTAGCGTCGGGCGTCTTGTGGTCCGGCCAGGAGGTGAACCAGAAATGATGCAGCGTGCGTGTTCCGTTACCGCGTTTGTCCTGCCAGTCAGAAAAAAAAACACACCGGGCGCGAGGTCGGAATTCTCAACCTCAAAGACTTCTTAAACACAAATTCGAGTGAGCGCAGCTGCCGACATATCCGAAAACCAGAAACCCTACACGACCCAAAAGCAGCCCTGACCCAAAAAGCATTGAAAAGATGAGTGTTTCTCAAGCAAAGTTGCGCTGTGGGACCTTAAATATTTCCACAAATTCATGCTGTAAGGCACAGGTGTGAAACAGGCGGCCCGCGGGCCAGATCAGGCACGCTAAGGGATTGAATCCGGCCCGCGAGACAACAATTCATCACATCCGCTACACAGCATCATCTCCAGACAGAAGAGCAGCTTCAGCGACAGACTGCTGTCACAGTCTTGTTCCACGGACAGACTGAGGAGATCATTTGTTCCTCATGCCATGAGGCTCTTTAACTCCACCCGGGGGAGTAAAAGCCTGCATTAAACCACACCCCCACATTTGCATATTACCTTCTTTTTATTACAGTGTGGATTTGATGCAGCACTATTTAAACACTCTATATCGACACGTTACATTGGGTATTTATGTATTATATTCCTTTTAATTTATTATTATTTATTTTTGAAAGTACTGGAGACGGTATTTAGGGATTGCGCTGAGCAGCTGGGGTCTTGCAACCAGTCCATCGCATCTTCCCCATCCCCAACAAGTCGGCAGTGGTCAGCATCAATTACTAGAGGCGGTGTTTGAAATAAAGTCTTCCCGGAGGCCCGGGGCGTGCATCTTTTACAGCGGGCGTACAACTTGCACAACCCGCCCGGGTGGCCGACAACTTTTTTTAAATAAAAAAAAAAAAAAAGCGTTTGCTTTATTCCGATTTCGAAATCTTCGTTCGGTTTGGAAATTTGGGTTCTTTTGGCAATTTGCATACTCGGCAGCCAATCAGAAGCCTGCATCGAATAACCTCCTTCTTTCGGACTTTCCCGAGCCTTATAAGGTCGTGCATTTGCATATCATTTTCCAAAGTAGTCGCACAGAGAACACAAGAAAAATGGAGAGGTGGTTAGGAATCAAGCCAAAACCTCAGCCCCAGAAGAAAGATTCAAAAGAAGCTAACAAAATGGATGACGCTCCAAAACGTAAAGGTACATTAATAGCATCGTTGAAAGAGGAGTTCACGTAGCTTGTAGCAAACATTGCATGAATGAAGTCAATACAGGTACATACTCATGGCAGTTGGAAAACAGCGATATCATATACATTCAATGAATAGATTTATAATAAACTTAATTTTAAAGTGTTGTTCTGTTTTATCTTCTGATTATCAATCATTAATACTTTGCAATGTTTTTTTTTTTTTTGCGATGAGTCGTCTTATTGCGTTTCAAAATGGGGCAGGCAACTTTATGGCTTCCTGCTGTCTGCTAACTTTTCGTCATGTGTTTCAGACACTGATAGAGAGGCCTGTTTCTCAACACCGCCCAAAAAATCATCGGCTGCAATCTGCCCAGCCGGCTCGTGCTCACCATCATGTCGTTCTTTAACAGAAAATGGCGTCCTTCGACTCCCGAAAGGTTAAGAATCACATGATCAGATGAATAAGGGAATGTTATTTTCCCCTTTGGGCAGCACGGCGGCGCAGTGGTTAGCGCGTGTGCGGCACAGTTCTAAGGTCTTGGGAACCTCCTGTATGGGTTCAAATCCAGCTACCGGAATTCCTGTGCGGAGTTTGTATGTTCTCCCCGTGCTTGCGTGGGTTTCCCCCGGGCACTCCGGTTTCCTCCCACATTCCAAAGACATGCATTTCAGGTGGATTGGTCGGTCCAAATTGTCCCTAGGTGTGAATGAGCGAGTGAGTTGTCTGTCCCTGTGTGCCCTGCGATTGGCTGGCAACCAGTTCAGGGTGTCCCCTGCCCACTGCCCGATGATTGCTGGGATGGGCTCCAGCACCCCCGCGACCCTACTGAGGATAAGTGATGCAGATAATGAGATGAGATTTACCTTGAGCGTCATGCTTCGAACCGTGTAGTGCTGTCGCTCTTGCACGTCGTGGACTTCCACTTCCACTCTTCCGTAGATGCCGCGCTTCTCCGGCCAGTAGAGGACGCACTTCTGCGGAGCGAGACCGATTTTAAACGTGGCCGAACACGCTTTCCCGGCGCGTTTAAGTACCCATAGGAGTAATCAGGAAATGCAGGTCAGCCGGTCTCAAGGGGCGGGGCCAGATGGGCGCTATGACAACCGTGCAGGACATGACAATAGACTGACATGAATTCTGCCGTTCTGCCTCAACAATTAACTAGGCCACTCTTGTTTACAAACAAAAAAGGCTCTATAGGTGATGGGTAATAATTGAGTACTAGACATAAAAAGAGAGTACTGTATATATAAAAAGAAGAAAAATTAGCCAAATTAGACTAATTTTAATGATATTGATGGACTGCTGATGTTTTGCTTTTTGTTTTACCTTTTTAAATTCATATATTTTGTGCGGGGCAGCACGGCGGCGCAGTGGTTAGCGCGTGTGCGGCACAGTTCTGAGGTCGTGGGAACCTCCTGAGTGGGTTCAAATCCAGCTCCCGGCCTTACAGTGCGGAGTTTGCATGTTCTCCCCGTGCTTGCGTGGGTTTTCTCCGGGCACTCCCGTTTCCTCCCACATTCCAAAAAAAACATGCACTTCAGGTGAATTGGCCGGTCCAAATTGTCCCTAGGTGTGACTGAGCGAGTGAGTTGTCTGTCCCCGTGTGCCCTGCGATAGGCTGGCAACTAGTCCAGGGTGTCCCCACTGCCCGATGATTGCTGGGATGGGCTCCAGCATCCCCGCGACCCTACTGAGGATAAGCGGGGCAGCTGATGAGATGAGATGAGATATTTTGTGCGTGTTTTTCCAGAGGATCTGTGTCTAAATAAGTTAAAATAGAATTGTAACTTCATCATTTATTTATATCACTAAAGAGTCAATATTTTTTTTTTGTTGTTCCGCATTTTTAGGGATTTTTTGTTGTATTTTAAACGTTTTATTTGGAGATGTGTGATATTTCAATTTAGATTTTATGTGTTTTTCAGGAATCCCCTGCAAAACAAATGAAATTACTCAATACAGAACAAATTGGAGCATCATGTTTCATTATTGAAAATGTCGCATTTAAAAAAAAAAATCTGTCGGGGCGTTTGGAAGCTCTGTGAGCCGTGCCTAAAAAGCTGTTTTTTTCTCAATAGAGCTGTCCTCTAGGGTGCCACAAGAACATGCATGTTGGCGTCATTTTCACAGACTTTCTTTTATTTTTCCTCCATTTACTGCGTGGTCTATAGAGTCGGACTGACAAGAAACATGGCAATGGCAACCATTCTAAACACTTTACCCAAGATCTAAGGATTTTCCTGACCTTGAAAACCTTAAAATTCAAGCATTTTCAAGGATTTCAAGCACTGTACAAACCCCGAGGCCGCCTTGCATAATCTTGAGAGCTTGCAAACCCACACTTAGCAGACACTCCATATCCATTTTGGTTCAGACGCCTCAAAAATTTACCTCTCCATTTCTAGGTCCCGCCCAAGACGTTTTCTGGTTTTATTTGTAGATTTATAATCGTTATTTTGTTTCAGCCGTATACTCTCAGTCGGTAATGACATCATCTCTATGTTACGTTGCATATCACTATGAAAATGGCACCGAAATTGCGATGCATTTGTTTCTTTTCCCGACATCGTGCAGCCCTAATAGTCGTTTTGGAGAAAAGTGATCGGTAGCAACATCGAGTGCGAGTGGCACAAACCTCCTGCTTCTCCTGGAGTTTGGTGATCATGACGATAGCAGGAGCCGCTTCTTGCCAGGCCATGAGCCAGAAGTCCTCCACCGTGTTCACCATCGGACCCTGAGTGGCGATGAAAGCCTTTTCCCGGCCGCCGTAACCCTGAAATCGATTCCATTCTCTTAGTGTCGATTCTTCTTTTTCCCTGTTTATTTCAATTTTTTTAATTCCTTTAAAAATATCTCATTGTGTTTATTTTTTCCTAGCTGTTACTTTTTTTCTTTTTGTTCTCTATTTACTTTTTTCCTTCGTTTTTTTCTGGGGTTTTTTTCTGAAATTTTCCTTCTTTTTTTCTCTTCCTTCTGTAGAGTTTTTTGAGAACTGGCTACTTTGGCTCGGCTCACTAAAAGGAACCAGCTCTTTCGGGTCCTAAACGGCTCTTCAGGGTGTTTTTGCTTTTTTATCCCTATACGACCAAATATTATGTAAAATTATGCACAAAATGACTTAAAGGAAGGGGGGAATAGAACAAAAAAGAAAAAAAATACCAAAATGAAAAAGTAGTGAAAAGCTGAGAAAAAAAGAAACAAAAGGAAGAGAAAAAAGAAGAAAAAATTCAGAAAAAGCCAGAAAAAAAGAAAAGAAAAAGAAACAAAGGAAAAAAGTAAATGGAGAACAACATGACCAAATATTATATAAAATTATGCACAAAATGACTTAAAAGAAGGGGGGGAAATAGAACAAAAAAGAAAAAAATACCAAAATGAAAAAGGAGTGAATAGCTGAGAAAAAAAAGAAACAAAAGGAAGAGGGAAAAAAGAAGGAAAAATTCAGAAAAGAAGCAAGAAAAAAAGAAAAGAAAGGAATAAAGGAAAAAAGTAAATAGAGAACAAAAAGAAAAAAGTAACAGCTAAGAAAAAATAAACACAATCAGATATTTTTAAAGGAATAAAAAAAAATTGAAAAAAAACAGGGAAAAAGAAGAAAAAGTTGTGTTGCATTCAAATCATTTCCAATGATACCAAGTCAATCTTGTTGCCAAGATTGTACTTCCACTAAAAAATGTGATTAAATACAGTTGTGTATTGTGCAACTGACTCAATAAGCCCCCAAAAATGTTATTATTATGCGACAAAAGATACCAGGAATAAAAGAAATGGAAATCTTGTCAAATAATTTGTAGGCCGTACAACCTTTGCAATCGTACATGAGTCAATTCATTCAAAAGTGAAAAACAATTTTGCATTGCCGGAAACTCAGCAAAATGTAACTTGATGTCAAGTTTTGGACATGTTTGATCATGAATTATCTTGCCACACTTGGGATTATGGTTGCTCACTGTTGTTTCAAGCGTTGCTCACCGACTTTGTGTGAACGCTCAGACCCCTAAGGAAAATGACAGGGAACATTGCCCGCGACCCTACTGAGGATAAGCGGTGCAGATAATGGATGGATGGATGGATGGATGAAAAGGCCCATTTATAAACAAATACTGTAAATGCTAATGAGAAAAATTCAAATAGCCTACGTCTGTGCCGGTATATACCAAAAAATAAAATCTCATGAATATGTTGACATTTTGAAGACTTTCCAAAATTGGATTTAAGACATAAATGCCAACGAACGCCCAATTTTTAAAATAATGCCTTTTAAGACCTTTCGAGGATCGTCAGCAGGGTTGGGTAGGGTTACTTGAACTGGATTACTTTCAATGACTTTTGGATGACTCCAATACCAAATATGCTCATAAAAGACAAAAGAAACTAAATAGGAATAAAATGATGACTCACAACACGTGGTAAGCTTTCTCTCCTGGCTTTGATCTCTTTGATCTCCGGCAAAACGAACATAGAATGCCACAGAAACAAAATGAAAATCAATCCAAACAGCTTGTCAACATCATTTTTGCCATTCCACATATTCCAAGCCCGCACAAAATGTAGTAATTTTATTCCTATTTAGTTTCTTTTGTCTTTTATTAGCATATTTGGTAGTGGAGTCATCCAAAAGTCATTGAAAGTAATCCAGTTCAAGTAACCCGACCCAGTGGCTCAGGAGGTAGAGCGCTCGTCTTGGGTTCAAGAGATCGCAGTTCGAATCCCGGCTCCTCCGTGTTACATGTGGAAGTGTCCTTGGGTAAGACACTGAACCCCTAACGCCCCCAATAAGCAGGTTAGCGCCTTACATGGCTGCACGGCCGCTATTGGGAAATGTGAAGCACACTGTAAAGCGCTTTGGGAAGTCTTGACTTGAAAAGCGCTATAGAAATGCAGATCATTTCATTTCATTTCATAACCCTGATCGTCAGGAACCCTTTGGCTTCATACAAATGCAAGTGCACGCAAGAAAACCAACCCGGATGTAGTTGGCATTGATGTAAGAGGAGAGCGGGTCACCGTTTCTTCCCGTTTGCAGCACGACTCTGGAGCCGACATCTAGAAGGAACAATTTCAGGGAATATTTGACCTTCTTCCAATCGGACAGAAAACATTAGGCACATTCGTCTGGTGCCAGCTGGACTCACTTGGCAGGATGGTCTTGTAGCGGTTCTTGCTTCCATGGTTAGGAACGTCCAATTGGTTGGGCTCCGTGAAGTTCATGGGGATCTCCTGGAAATGCAAAGACGAGGAGATCATGATCCTGCCTGCTAAGGGATTGAATATTGAATCCGGCCCGCGAGACAACACTCAGAGAAGCGCAAGAGAAAAACAAGCTGCAGGTTGAAATATGTCAACTTGATGTTGCCGAAGCCTCACAAAGACACTGTACTTGTATTTATTCCTCTCTCTCTCTCTCTCTCTCTCTTTCTTTTCCACCCTTTTTCTCCCACTCTCTGTCTTGGCCCCTTCACTCTCTGCGTCTCTCTTTTTCTCTTCTTTTGTTGCTCTTTGTCTCTTTCTCTCTCTGTGTCTTTTTAACTTCTTTTGCTCTAACTTCCTTTTTCCTTTTCTCTCTTTTCTCTTTCTCTCTTCCTACCCTTTGCGCTTTCTTTTCTCTTTTCTCTCCTTCTGTCTTTCCATTTCTCTTTGGATTTCTTTCTTCCTCTCCCTTTCTTTTCCCCCTCTCTCACAACTTTTTATCTTTTGTTTCTCACGCTCTCTCCCTCTTTCTCCTTTTCCCTTCCTCTTTCTCTTAGTTCTTTTTTTTTCTTCTCTTGAATCTACTAGTCCGGCCCCCGACAGAATGTTTGTTCTATCGTGTGGCCCCTGAGTTGAAATGAGTTTGACACCCCTGGTCTAGAGGGTCTGAAAAATGCCGTTGCAGGGCCGTGTAGGTCCCCCTGGTTAAAAGGAATCGAACCACTCACGGCGAACTCGGCATGCAGCGCGTTGGCGTCCTCTGCGGCCTCGCAAAGTCGTGGCGGAGTGAGGGGACGCCCGGCCGCCATCAGGTACTGCCGGCTCACTTCCTCTTGTGCCGGCATCGCCATGGCGACGCAAACCGGTGGTAACGTGTCCAGGACCAGCGACACGTTGGATCCGCGTCTGAGAGCGACACTAGAGTCGGTTTTCGGCAGATGTTTTGAGAATGGCGTTTGGCTAGTCTCCAGCACACACATTGAATGAATGAATGAAAACTTTATTCGAACATTAAAATAAAAACAGGACAAAAACAATCACTCAACAACAAAATAATGTGACATAATATGTTCGAAAAGGGGTCGTAAGAAGCAAATGCTTATATTCCCTACTCCTTGGTCTTCCCTAGTAATAATATTAATAATAACAGTTATGATATAACAATAGCAACAATAACACCAAAGTTAACCGTAGTTCTAGACGCACTATTCCCAATCTCTCGTTTCACTCATTTTCTTCATCTCTGTATTCCGCCAGGAATGTTTTTTTGTATTTAAATTTGAACGCGTGAATCATTGGACATTGTTTAATCTCTTCTTATAAATTGTTCCAAAGTTTGACTCCGCACACAGACGCACACATACTTTTCCTAGTGGTTCTCACCTTTGGGATTATGAATTCACGACAGCCGCTTAAGTTATAATTTCCCTCTTTCCGAGTGAATCATTTATGGATGTTTTCTGGCACTATGTTTTTTTTGACCCTAAATAGCAGTTGGGGACTGCTAGGAAACCACGGGAGGCAAGGAAAACACGTGTGTTGAAGCGAACGACTCGGCGAAAGAAAATAAACGAAATAATACTCCTAGGCAAAATAAGGACTTTTCTTCCAAAATGGACTTAATTTTATTCCTGGTGACGCTATGAGGAGGATAATAGATTGGACTTTGAGAAGGCATTACAACTGTGGCGGAACAGCAAACTTTGAAGAATATATCAACTGAAAAATCTGAAGTGATAACTGCTTTGAATTACCAATTAACTGTGATGATTAAAACTGAATGAAAATATAGATTCATATAATTATTTCAGCAATATTATTTTGTATAATGTACAATATTGTTGTGAACTGAAAAATCTAAAGTGATAACTGCTTTGTAGTACCAATTAACTGTGATGATTAAAACTGAATGAAAATATAGATTCATATTAAATATTTGTCGCTGATTTACTATTTCAACCTCGATAACACTAAATTTGGGGGAGCCATAGATCTCTGTTGGGACCCATAGATTTTTGAGCATGCCAGTCCCCGGGACCCATCACTTTTCACAGCTCAAATGAACACTGCATAGTTTGGAGGGAAGAATTGCAATGGCAAAAGCGAAGCCACCAGAGAGCAGTGCCGGGGGCATTTTTAAGCTGATTTTTTTGTGAAACATTGCAACAATTTCAAGCATTTTAGGGCACTTCAACTATAAAAAAAAAAAAATCAAGCACTTTCCAATCCTTGAAAAGAAAGCAATAAAATGCAAGCATTTTCGAGGATTTCAAGCACCCGTACCAACCCTGACCCATTCATAAGACACTCACGCACACACATAGTACACCTTTCTTGTAGTCCTGACGGTGGTCTCATTTTGAAGGGGGAGGCGCACGGCTTGAGACAGGAAGGGGCGGGGCTAGAGGGAGACGACGAAGGGCCCGTCAACAGGAGGTATGAACGCGAAAACTAACGAACCAAAAAGTGGCGTACCTCAGGGGCGGGATCTCTGCCGGAGGAAGCGGACGAGAGTCTCGGATTGGTGGCTGCCAGGCTGGGGGCGGGGCCGCCTTGACCTGCCACAGACGGTCCACGGGTCAAGGTGGACAACAGCCAATGGCGGCTTACCGTTTTCAAGGGATACCTGTGAGGTCAGGTGAAGGGGAACAGCTTTCGTCTGCCGGTTGGAATTTCTCTTCAGTCGATACAAAAGCTGCCGATAAAAAGGGAGTTGGATTTGCTTGTCATAACGATAATCAGGGTTGGGTAGGGTTACTTTAACTTGATTACCGTAAATTCCAGACTATAAGCCGCTACTTTTTTCCCAAACCTTCAACCCTGCGGCTTATTCAGTGATGCGGCCGATTTATGTCATTTTTCTAACAGCCGCCAGCGGCGCTCGAGTACAAAAGGTAAGATTTAGACTGGTGGAATAGATGCGCCGAGGAAGACTGCAACCTCTTAGCTAGTGCACAGATTAAATTAGCGTAGACATATCCTCATCATGCAAATTGCAAAAAGAAAGGCACATGACGTAGCTTTCAAGCTAAAAGCAAACGAACAGTCCGATATAGAAGGAAACAGAGCTACTGCACGTAAACGTTACTTTGCTAGCGTGTTAAATCTCTTTCCCATACTGGGGAAGACGACTTTGATGAAGTCTGTTATAAGGATGAAGACGAGAACGGTTTACCGTGATTTCTACAAGTACGGTAAGCTTTTTTTAACAGACCCGTTTGCTGTGTTGCGAAAGTGTTGCTAGTAGCGTTTTGCTACCCTTCACAGGCCCGGTTTGGGATGAAAGTTATAATATTATTATTAAGGCTTTGTACCGTTTTTCTTTGTAAATATGTGTAACCATGTATATTATGTATTTGCAACTGTATATTTTTGTAATGTATTTATTTTAGAGACTTGTTCTCATATGTTTTCCACGGGCGAATCAAAAAGAAGGGGGGAAAACAACAAGGGCTCACGGGAAGTGGAGTAAAAGTGAGACGTGTTTGTGGACGCAGCGGACAATAGTGGATATATATTTTTCCCACCCTTACCTTTGGAAATATACTTTTTTTTTCCTTGGATTACTTTTAACGGGACCCGGACTCTGCAGGTCTGCATCAAACTTTAAGTACCGATATCATTTCTGTTCGCTTTGACAGCTATGGTTTTTAGGCTGTGTACTTTAAGTTCAGTTACAATCGCGGGACTCAAAATCAGGTTTGGGTTAAATTTTTGATTGTGTTACATGTTTCAATGTGGGCGCATGCGGCTTATATACAGGTGCGGCTTGTGCAAGTAGAAAAGCGGTTATCCTCTCAAAATGTGGTGGGTGCGGCTTATAATCAGGTGCGCTCTATAGTCCGGAACTTACGGTACTTTCAATGACTTTTGGATGACTCCAATACCAAATATGCTCAGAAAAGACAAAAGAAACTAAATAGGAATAAAATGATGACTAACAACACATGGTAAGCTTTCTCTCCTGGCTTTGATCTCTTTGATCTCCGGCAAAACGAACATCAAATGCCACAGAAACAAAATGAAAACAAATCCAAACAGCTTTTTGCCGTTCCATGTATTCCGTTACTCCCCAAGCCTGCACAAAATATACTCATTTTATTCCTATTTAGTTTCTTTTGTCTTTTATTAGAATATTTGTTAATGTAGTCATCCCAAAGTAATTAAGTGTAATCCAGTTAAAGTAACCCTACCCAACACTGGAGATAATCAACGCTATTCATTCATTCACAGGGTTCGTACGCCATTTAAATGGCAAAATTCAAGGCCAATTTTTCCATTGTCACAAAACCTTCCAAAGAAGAAATCCAACGATGATCAAAAGAACGCTTTTGCTTCTACTCTATAGCAAATGAACAACCTATACTTTTTGTGGACAATATCTCTGTATTTTTTGTGATTGCAACATCCTTTGCTGTCTGGTAATCCTTAAAGGGGAATACCACATGTGCGGTCCCTTCTCAAGGTTTCTTCATTTTCCTCATGTTGAGGTTTTTGAGTTTTTCCTTGCTCTCATGTTGGTTCCAGATCAGGGGATGCTGTCATAATAGTCTAACAAAAATAGTCTGTGTAATAACCTGTGAAGCCCTTTGAGACTCTTTGTGATTAAGGGCTATGTAAATAAAAATGACTTGACTCATCCTGAGGTCTTTGAGTTTTTCCTTGCCCTCATGTAGGTTTTAGATCAGGTGATGGTGTCATAATAATAATAATAATAATAATAATAATTTCCTTTGTATTGTCATTCTTTGTAACAATGTACACAGAACGAAATGTTGATACACCTGACCCGTTGTAGCGAGTCGATGCAGCCGCAGCCAGAGGGCGCCACCATTATACCAATTAGGTATGTCTCGGTCGAGGCGCGAACCAGCGACCTCCCAGTCTCAAAGCGGGCACACTACCATCTAGGCTACTGAGCTGGTATAGTCTGTAGTTTGCAATAGTCTTTGATCTGTGCAGCCCTTTGAGCCTCTTTGTGATTAAGGGCGTCACAAATTAACATGACTACTCTATGGCATATGAAAAACCTATATTTTTTCTCGGACAATATCTGTGTATTATTTGTAATTGCAACATCCTTTGCTGTCTGGTAATCCTTAAAGGGGAATACCACATGTGCGGTCCCTTCTCAAAGTTTCTTTATTTTCCTCATGTTGAGGTTTTTATAGTTTTTCCTTGCCCTCATGTAGGTTTTAGAACAGGGGGTTGTGTCATAATAGTCTGTGATTTGCAATTATCTGTGGTCTGTGCAGCCCTTTGAGATTGTCCCTTCTCAGGGTTTCTTTATTTTCCTCATGTTGAGGTTTTTGAGATTTTCCTTGCTCTCATGTTGGTTCCAGATCAGGGGATGCTGTCATAATAGTCTGAAATAATAGTCTGTGCAATAACCAGTGCAGCCCTTTGAGTCTCTTTGTGATTAAGGGCGTCACAAATAAAAATGACTTGACTTTGATGACCAAAAGAATAATAATATCTTGCTGCTAGCACTTACTTTGTGTTATTTTCGCTGTCCCCAAACAGGAAAAGGGCTCTACAGGTCTTGGCTAATAATGTGGGTCAATATGGAAGGCAAGAAAAAAAGTACTATGTGTATAAAAACAGAAAAAAAGAGCCAAATTTTGACTCATTTGAATGATATGAATTGCTCGGAAGCAGAGAGCATTCAATCTTTCAATCGACTGCTAATGTTTTGCTTTTTCTAATTTAAATATACATGTTGTGATTCAATTAATGAGAATAGTATT
This sequence comes from Urocampus carinirostris, assembly GCF_059441175.1. Classification (NCBI taxonomy): domain Eukaryota; kingdom Metazoa; phylum Chordata; class Actinopteri; order Syngnathiformes; family Syngnathidae; genus Urocampus; species Urocampus carinirostris. The sequence goes on along the minus strand of NC_142359.1, from coordinate 1,594,516 downwards.
GAAAAAGGTTTTTTGTGCATGTTATCATTTAATTATAGCACTAAAGAGTTATTTTTATTGCATTTTCAGGGATTTGGTGCAGTTGTTCTACTTTAAATCTGTTCAGGCTGTAAAAAGGTCAAATTTATTTGTATTTTCCCCCCCAAAAAATGGTAGGTCTGTGAATATTTTATATTTTATGTGTTTTTCAGGGATCCCCTGCAAATTATATGAAATGACTGATTACTAAATAATTTGGTGCATCATCTTTTATTATTAATGATAACATATCATTTGTCATGTCCTGCAGGGTTGTCATGGCGCCCAGATGGCCCCGCCCCTTGACACCGGCTGACCTGCATTTCCCGATTACTTCTATGGGTACTTAAACGCTCCTTTTGGAACTGCCCTTTGTCAGATCGTTGTTTACCCTTGTTGAAAACCTGTTCATGCCTGTTTGATACCCGTTTATTCTTGTTGTGCTTGTTAGACTTTGTTGCACTTCGGTGTAACATTCTGAGAGATTCCTGCAAGTTCTGTTTAGTCCCGTTAAATGCCTAGTCTGTAGTTTTGCCTGCATTTGAGCCTGCTTTGTTTTGTTTTTGGTCCGTTTGTGTGTGGGACAACTTTTCTTTCTCCATTAAAGTGACAGATCGTCAACGCAAATGAGTTCCAACTTCCTGCTTCCTGGCCCGCTTCGTGACATCATTGACAAAAAAAATCAAAAAAAACCAAAGGAGCTGTTTGGGAGTCAGCTTTTCTCAGTGGGCGGGGCCAAAAAAATCCGGGTTTTAATATAGAGTTGTCGTCTTGGGTTGGACCAGTAGGGTGCAGCGACGCTTCACTTAACATTTTACTGACAAGCCGCCAGAACAGGCGTATCTGTGTCATTTTTACACACTTTTCTAAGAAAAGTTCTTTATCGATTGCGTGATCCATAGTCAGACTGCCAAGAAACATGGCATTGGAAACAATTTGAAGCATTTTCAAGCACTTCAACCAAAATCCAACCATTTTCCTGACCTTGAAAACACAACAAGCATTTTGAAGGATTTCAAGCACCCGTACGAACCCTGCACTCATGTAAAGGGTGAGTGTGTTTGCCATTTACCATCAAGCAGACCACGGCCATAATGAAGAAGGCGAGGAACAGCGCACCGGTGTAGAGGCCCTCTTGTCCCAATGTTTGCTCTCGCAGTGCCCCCTGGAGGACGTTCTACAAAACAATTTTTAAATACAGTGGAACCTCGGTTCTCGACCATAATCCGTTCCAGAAACCTGTTCGAAAACTGATTTGTTCGAGCACCCAAATCTTTTTTCCCATTAAGAATAATGTAAATCGTTTTAATCCGTTCCAACACCCTTAATGTTTAACGTAAACATAAAGCTAACATAAAGAACCTCGGTTCTCGACCATAATCCGTTCCAGAATCCTGTTCGAAAACTGATTTGTTCGATCACCGAAATCATTTTTCCCATTAAAAATAATGTAAATCGTTTTAATCCGTTCCAACACCCTGAATGTTTACCTTGAATGTTTAACGTAAACATAAAGCTAACATAGAGAACCTCGGTTCTCGACCATAATCCGTTCCAGAACCCTGTTCAAAAACCGATTTGTTTGATCACCGAAATCATTTTTCCCATTAAAAATAATGTAAATCGTTTTAATCCGTTCCAACACCCTGAATGTTTAACGTAAACATAAAGCTAACATAAAGAACCTCGGTTCTCGACCATAATCCGTTCCAGAACCCTGTTCGAAAACCGATTTGTTCGATCACCAAAAATCATTTTTCCCATTAAAAATAATGTAAATCGTTTTAATCCGTTCCAACACCCTGAATGTTTACCTTGAATGTTTAACGTAAACTAAAGCAAACCTAGGCTAATCATACGTTCGCGTTATTGTAATCTTCCGTACGAAAGATGACGCTAACATGAAAGTGTAAAAATAAAAATAAAAGGATAAAACACTCCGTACAGCTACCGTAAATTCCGGACAACAAGCCGCTACTTTTTTCCTAAACTTTCAACCCTGCGGCTTATTCAGCTATGCGGCCAATTCATGTAATTTTTCTAAATTAGCGTAGACATATCCTCATCATGCAAATTGCAAAAAGAAAGGCACGTGACGCAACGTTCAAGCTAAACGCAGTCGAGCGGTCCGATATAGGACTTACTTTGCGAGCATGATGCTAGCGTATTTTTAAGTAAAGGAGCGTGGGACCACGTCAATATGACAAAGTCTCTTTCCCATATTGAAGGAAGACTACATTGGTGACGTCAGTCATAAGGGGGAAATTAGGACGGTTTGCCGTGCTTACTATAAGTACGGTATGTTTTTTTAACAGGGATGTTTACTGTGTTGCGAGCGTGTTCCTAGTAGCGTTTTGCTACCCTTCACAGGCACGGTTTGGGATGAAAGTTATAATATTATTATTAAAGCTTTGAAAACTCTCTCGGTGTACCGTCTTTCTTTGTAAATATGTGTAACCATGTATGATATGTATTTGCAACTGTATATTTTTGTAATGTATTTATTTTAGAAACTTATTCTGATATGTTTTGCATGGGCAAATGAGAAAGAAAATATTTTTTTTTTCCTTGGATTATTTTCAACGGGACCCGGACTCTGCAGGTCTGCATCAAACTTTAAGTACCGGTATCATTTCTGTTCGCTTTGACAGCTGTGGTTTTTAGGCTGTGTACTTTAAGTTCGGTTACAGTCGCGGGACTCAAAGTCGGGTTTGGGTTAAATTTGTGATTGTGTTACATGTTTCAATGTGGGCGCATGCGGCTTATATACAGGTGCGGCTTGTGCAAGTACAAAAGCGGTTATCCTCTCAAAATGTGGTGGGTGCGGCTTATAATCAGGTGCGCTCTATAGTCCGGAATTTACGGTACTTTCAATTACTTTTGGATTACTCCAATACCAAATATGCTAATAAAAGACAAAAGAAACTAAATCTGAATAAAATAGATAGATAGATAGATAGATAGATATACTTTATTCATCCCCGTAGGGAAATTCACACTTCCAGCAGTCTACCCCGTTGTTTATTAACAGATGAACATGATGCCCTAGGGGTGCTTGTAGCGAAGTGGATGACGTCACGCCAGTCCAAAAATTCGACATCCTCTCTCGGTGTACCGTCTTTCTTTGTACCGTGTATAATATGTATTTGCAACTGTATATTTTTGTAATGTATTTATTTTAGAAACTTATTCTGATATGTTTTGTACGAGCAAATGAGAAAGAAGGGGCGGGGCAAACGCGGGCTGACGGGAAGCGGAGTAAAGGTGAGACGGGTTTGTGGACGCGGCCGACAATAGTGGATATATATTTTTCCCACCCTTACCTTTGGAAATGTACACTTTTTTCCTTGGATTACTTTCAACGGGCACCCGGACTCTGCAGGTCATTTTCCGTTCATTTTGCCGGCTGTGTTCTTTGGGCTGTATCGGGTAAGGGTTAATTTTGTGGTTTTATTGCGTTTTTTCAATGCGGGCGCATGCGGCTAATATACAGGTGCGGCTTGTGTATGTACAAAATCGTTTTTTCTCCTGAAATGTAGTAGGTGCGGCTTATAATCAGGTGCGCTCTATAGTCCGGAATTTCCGGTATATTAAAAGCGAAAGCAAAACGAAGCACATCCGCACGCGATAAGAGTTGGTCAGGAAAAGAGCGATCTACATCCGTACGCCGCTGAGCATGGCACCTCACGCATTACCGGCGTTCGAACTCCGAATTTTGACCAAACAGCGAAGCAAGAATTTCTGGAAATTTTGGGTCGGACTCCCATTTGTTCCAACTGAGAGGCGTTCGAAAACCGAGGTTCCACTGTACTAACTTTAAACCCAAATGTAAATGACCATCTGGCTTTTTTGTACCTCGGAGGAGACTCTGGTGATGCCAAATCGCGCCAGTTGGCGATGAAGCACCCCGACGTTCAGAGATTGGACGACGTCCCAGGCCGGGCGCAGCTCCGAAGCGTCCGGCTTCTCGGAGGACACGAAGAGCTCCACGCCGTTTTTCTTTTCCTGTTGCAATCCCAAAAAAATATTACGGATGCACGCCCAAAAGATTGAGAGTGGCGCGTAATCTCACATCCAAGGCGTTGATGTGGACAAGGTCAACAGGAACAGCCAGTGCGGCCGCCACACCTCGACGGAACCGACCCAGAAGAGCTGTGTTCATCCTTCGCACATCCAATGCTAAAAACTGCAAAGGCAAAAGAACATATTGGGAGAGGGCAATGTTCCCTCTAAGGCGCACTGCTCGCACATACATTCTCAGCGCACAAAAAAAAATCGAGCCAGCGCACAAAAATCAGGGCTCAAAATGACTAATTAAGAAGCGACTTAAGTCAAAGTGACAGTGCATGAAGGTAAAAATACACGGGTTCCCCTGACGATGGTTCCTAAATGCTGTATTTTGAAGTCGAGTCGAAGTAGGACGAAGTTGAGTAAAGTTAGTAGAGAACCGGCTGCTTATTTTATTTTTTATGTGTTTTTCAGGGATCCCTGCAAATTATATGAAATGACTAATTACTAAATAATTTGGTGCATCATCTTTTATTATTAATGATAACATATCATTTGTCATGTCCTGCACGGTTGTCATGGCGCCCAGCTGGCCCCGCCCCTTGACACTGTCTGACCTGCATTTCCTGATTACTCCTATGGGTACTTAAATGCGCCTTTTGGAACTGCCCTCGGCTCACTAAAAGAAACCGGCTCTTTCGGGTCCTAAACGGCTCTTCGGGTTGTTTTTGCTTCTTTCATCCCAACATGACCAAGTATTATGTAGAATTATGCACACAATGACTTCAAGGAATGGGGGAATAGAACCAAAAAGAAAAAAATACCAAAATGAAAAATTGGTGAAAAGCTGAGAAAAAAAGAAACAAAAGGAAGAGAAAAAAAAGGAAAATTTTGGAAAAAAGCCAGAAAAAAAGAAAAGAAAGAGATGTAGGAAAAAAGTAAACAGAGAACAAAAAGAAAAAAGTAACAGCTCGGAAAAAATAAACACAATGAGATTTTTTTAAAGGAATTTAAAAAAAAGCTGGAAAAAAAACACGGAAAAAAGAAGAAAAAGTTTGTGTTGCATTCAAATGATTTCCAATGATATCAAGTCAATCTTGTTGCCAAGATTGTACTTCCACTCAAAAATGTGATTAAGTAGAGTTCTGTATCTTACAACCGACTCAATAAGCCCCCAAAAATGTTAATATTATGCGACAAAATATATCAGGAAATAAAAAGAAATGGATATCTTGTGAAAGAATTGTAAGAACAAATGGCCGTACAACCTTTGCAATAGTACATGAGTCAATTCATTCAAAAGAGAAAAATCATTTTGCATTGCCGGAAACTCAGCAAAATGTCAAGTTTTGGACATGTTTGATACTTAATTATCTTGCCACACTTGGGATTGCTGTTGCTCACTGTTGGTTCAAGCGTTAGTCACTGACTTTGTGTGAACGCTCAGACATGTAAGGAAAATGACAGGGAACATTGGTTAACACGCCCTGGCGTATGCCGAATAACAATTTTCGTCTGTGAAAAAAAAATTGTAAGTGCTTTCAACATTACTGGCGAGCAGGGTTAGGTAGGGTTACTTGAACTGGATTACTTTCAATGACTTTTGGATGACTCCAATACCAAATATGCTAAGAAAAGACAAAAGAAACGAAATAGGAATAAAATGATGCTGCTGCTGTTTGGATGGATTTTCATTTTGTTTCTGTGGCATTTGATGTTCGTTTTGCCGGAGATCAAAGAGATCAAAGCCAGGAGAGAAAGCTTACCACGTGTTGTGAGTCATAATTGTATTCATATTTAGTTTCTTTTGTCTTTTATTAGCATATTTGCTATTGGAGTCATCCAAAAGTCATTGAAAGAAATCACGTTAAAGTAACCCTACCCAACCCTGCTGGCTAGCCACATATTATTAATTTTATGACAGAGGCCGAGGGCCAGTAAAAATTTGACCACGGGCCGTAAATGGCCCCCGGGCCGGACTTTGGACACTCCTGGCCTAGATTGTCGAGTCACTGGGTTCGCACAAAATTGCATGGAAAACATTCAAATGGATGGATGGACAGACGGATAGATGTAAGAAGAGATGGATGGATGAGCAGACGGCTCCTCACCATGGTAACCAGATGATGGGCGGCCACAGCAGCATGTTCCACCTCCATTTCAGTTTTCTGATAATGAAGATGATGGTGATGATGATGGTGGCGGGGGTCGTGGTGAACGGCCATCTTGCTGCTGTCCTGCAGCAGGTCTGACTCCAAAAGGTCGGGCAGGCGTCTCTCACGCTCACCTGAGGATTCTAAGGGGTCGTTGGAGACACCGAAGAAAATTAATTGCAATCAACAAGGTTCCTACACTTTGTCCATGGCCATCTTCAACCACTTTATAAGGACTTTCAAAGACAATTTTCCATTTTTTTCCCAGGATAAGAAGGAATCTGTCATGGTTGCCATGGCGCCCAGTTGGTCTCAGCCGGGTGGTGCCGGATTCTTTCGCGGTTGCCACGGCGCCCAATTGGCCCCGCCCATGGACACAGGCTGAGACGCATTGACTGATTGCTCCTCGGGAGTACTTAAACGCGGTCCTTCGAGCCGTTAGTTGTCTGAGCATCTGTGAGACTTCTGCAAGACTCCTGTTAAACTCTGTGAATTTACCTGCGTTTGATCCCGTTTTATTTTTGGCCTGATTCGTTTGACTTTGACCACTCTTTTGTTTGGACTTCACTCTTCTTCCGCGACCATCGATACCCGGATCTAGTGTGCGCGCATTCCTCCTCTCCCTAATAAATTGTGAGTACGTTACGCTATTGGGTTCTAAATTTTGTTTTCCGCCCTGGTCCGTGACAGAATCCAGGGTAGATCAAAAGAACGAGAGCCTAAACCTTAGTTTCAAACCCCAACTTTAGCCCCAACCTTATTTTAGAACACTAAAATGGGTTTAAAACCCAACTGGCAGCCTAAACCCTAGCTATGCTTCTAACCCTGACCAGGTTTCCAATCGTAACCTGAGTTATAAACCCATTTAAGAACCCTACATTTAGTTTAAAACGCTAACATGGAGCTCAAACACTAGTTACTAGACTTAATGCCATTTCAAACCGTAACCATGGCTCTTAACCCATTCTGGAACCCTTTGTTCAGTTTAGATCCCTAACATGGAGCTTCAGACCTAGTTCCAGACCCTTAAACCTACACCTAGGTCTAGCAGTAAACCCAAATCCCAACCCTATTTCAGAACCCTACATTCAGCTGAATATACAAATAACTTAAACTTTATTTTCTAACTACAGTATAGTTTTGATCCATCCATCCATCCATCATCTGTACCGCTTATCCTCAGTAGGGTCGCGGGGGAGCTGGAGCCCATCCCAGCCATCTCCGGGCAGTGGGCAGGGGACACCCTGAACTAGTTGCCAGCCGGTTGCAGGGCACACAGCGACAATTTGATTTCGGTTAGGCCAATCAACCTGACATGCATGTTTTTGGAATGTGGGAGGAAACCAGAGTGCCCGGAGGAAACCCACGCAAGCACGGGGAGAATATGCAAACTCCGCACAGGCAGGGTTGGGTAGGGTTACTTTAACTTGATAACTTTCAATGACTTTTGGATTACTCCAATACCAAATATGCTAATAAAAGACAAAAGAAACTAAATATGAATCAAATGTTGACTCACAACACGTGGTAAGCTTTCTCTCCTGGCTTTGATCTCTTTGATCTCCGGCAAAACGAACATCAAATGCGACGGAAACAAAATGAAAATCAATCCAAACAGCTTTTTGCCGTTCCATGTATTCCGTTACTCCCCAAGCCTGCACAAAATTGAGTCATTTTATTTATATTTAGTTTCTTTGGTCTTTTTTTAGCAGATTTGGTATTGGAGTCATCCAAAAGTCATTGAAAGTAATCCAGTTAAAGTAACCCTACCCAACCCTGCGCACAGGAAGGTTGGTAGCTGGATTTGAACCCATGACCTCAGAACTGTGCCGCACATGCGCTAACCACCGCGCCGCCGTGCTGCGCTTCGATCCCATTTTGGAACCACAAAATTGGTGTAAGATCTTTATTTGAAGCAGGGGTTAGGGTTACAAACCTTAACCCAAAACCTGACCTTGGAAACATGCCAATATCAAACATCAAACCTTGTAAACACACCATTAGAATTCAAGGATTTCGAGCACCCATACAAACCCCAATTAACGCTCATACCATAGGTCCTATTCCTCAAATTAAAATCTTAAATGAGCCAGCTTTGAAGAAGAACACTGTCGTCATTGTGAACCTGCTATCTAAGGCATTGCTGAGGTTAGCATGGGAAGCTAACCGATGCTCAAATAACTCGAGATTTGGAATGGCGAGCGTGTTTTTTCCACTCACCCGCGCGTGTCAGTCCGCCACACAGAAGCGCAAAGGCCAGCACGCATTTGGCCGTCGCGCTCATCGTCTTCGTGGATGAAGACGCCGTCGCTGGCGAGAGGAGACCGGAGAGGAGGACACCGGAGAAGAGGACACCGGAGAAGGTGAGACCTCCTCCGCGACTTGCGCGGCCACCGAGAGAGGGAGGGACCGGGTGGCAAGAGGAGGATGACGTTGACGAAGAAACGGGGGCATCGATTCGCTATTCGGACACAATCATGGTGATGGATGAATGTCAAGTGCTTGTTTGGAAGCGCAGGGTTAGGCATCGACGAGACAGCCGCATTTGACTGCCATCTAGTGGCGAAAGGGGAAAACCAGGGGGGCGCGGTTAACTTTAATGTCAAGTAGGGTTGGGTAGGGTTACTTTAACTGGATTACTTTCATTTACTTTTGGATTACTCCAATACCAAATATACTAATAAAAGACAAAAGAAACTCAATAGGAATCAAATGACTCCATTTTGTGCAGGCTTGGGGAGTAACGGAATACATGGAACGGCTAAAATGATGTTGGCAAGCTGTTTGGATTTATTTTCATTTTGTTTCTGTCGCATTTTATGTTCGTTTTGCCGAAGATCAAAGAGATCAAAGCCAGGAGAGAAAGCTTACCGCGTGTTGTGAGACATCATTGTATTCCTATTTAGTTTCTTTTGTCTTTTATGAGCATATTTGCTATTGGAGTCATCCAAAAGTCATTGAAAGTACTCAAGTTTAAGTAACCCTACCCAACCCTGGTGTCAAGCAACTCGGAATCTCTGAAAAAACAACGAAAATGTTGACTTTTCAGTGCAACGACAAATTGATTATGAAATATGGGTATAAATTTGACATTTTGTGTAAACAGTAATAAAAAAATCAAATACAAAACAAAATAGGGCTGCGACCAATGTTCCATGTAATTTTCCTTCCGGGTCTGAGCGTTCACACAAAGTCGGCGAGCAACGCTTGAAACAACAGTGAGCAACGGCAATCCCAAGTGTGGCAACTAATCCATTATCAGACACGTGGAAAACTCAACATTAAATTACATTTTGCTGAGTTTCCGGCAATGCAAAAACATTTTTCACTTTTGAATGAATTGACTAATATATTATTGCAAAGGTTGTACGGCCTACAAACGTCATTTGTTTTTACAACAATTCTTTCACAAGATTTTCTTTTTTTTTCCCCTGGTATCTTTTGGCGCATAATACTAACATTTTTGGGGGCTTATTGAGTCAGTTGCACAATACACAACTGTATTTAATCACATTTTTTAGAGGAAGTAGAATGTTGGCAACAAGATTGACTTGGTATCATTGGAAATGATTTGAATGCAACACCAACTTTTTCTTCCTTTTCCCTGTTTTTTTCCTATTTTTTTTTTAATTCTTTTGAAAAAATCTCATTGTGTTTAGTTTTTCTTAGCTGTTACTTTTTTTCTTGTTTTTCTCTACTTACTTTCTTTCCTTTGTTTGTTTCTTTTCTTTTTTTCTGGCTTTTTTCAGAAATTTTCCTTCTTTTTTCTCTTCCTTTTGTTTCTTTTTTTCTCAGCTTTTCACTAATTTTTCATTTTGGTATTTTTTTCTTTTTTGTTCTATTCCCCCCCTTCCTTTAAGTCATTTTGTGCACAATTTGACATAATATTTGGTCGTGTAGGGGTTAAAGAAGCAAAAACAACCTGAAGAGCCGTTTGGGACCCGAAAGAGCCGGTTCATTTTAGTGAGCCGAGCCGAAGTAGCCGGTTCTCGAAAAACTCTACTGACTTTACTCAACTTCGTTCTACTTCAATATTGACATCAAAATATCACATTTAGAAAACAGCGTCAGGGAAACCCGTGTTTTTTTACCTTCATGCACTGTAACTTTGACTTAATTGGCTTCTTAATTAGCATTTTTGAGTCCTGATTTTTGTGAGCTGGCTAGATTTTCTTGTGCGCTGAGAATGTGCGGCAGTGTGCGATTGCGCACGCGCGCAGCTTAGAGGGAACATTGGCTGCGACTAACGATTAACTCATTCAATGTCAGATGTTTCTCTGAAATGGGAAGTGCGGATCCCAGCCAATTTTGGACAGTTTGGCTCCTTTTTAGAGGCCTTATTTTTGGAGCTTTACAGGCCTAGAACAAAGCAAAGCTTGAATCCTCATTTTTCACAAGAAAAATGTGTTTCTAGCTTTCACAGTCGTTTAGTAAACAACAGTATAACATTGCTATGTTTCTTAAAAATACTCGTTCTTAAGAAAAACAGCTTTTTGTGAAGAGATGTCTTTTAAACACTACTTTCACTCCTGCTCTTTTTTTACTGATCCCTTTTTTGCTATTCTGATACCTCCAATATCTAAACAACGCTTTCCAGGGCACTTTGTTTGCAAAACAACATTTTATGCCTGGACTTTTAAGCACCAGATGTATTCTGTGACATCGTCTCACAATTTCAGTCACTCGGGGGTTGACCACACGCTTTCGATCACTGGATAGAGGAAGCAAAGCAACACAAAGAAGTGGGGGTTCCTCAATGTGTGTACAAAGACCTGGTCGACGCCATCACTGCCATCTAGTAACCATTTATCGTACTGAAATCATTCCCTAGGACTTGATACTTACTGATCGGCAGTGCCAAAGGCTTGTATCCCTTTTAAAGGGCGGTTCTTTTGTTTCAGCAACAATTTGGTGCCAAGATTGTTAGAAAATAAATGTTTTTAGGATTTTATGACTACACTAATACGTTTAACACTCAGAAATCCAAAGAGGTCAAGCTCAGGGAGGGATACAATTATAATGAGAGCTTGTTTTCTTAAACAGTGTCTCTGAATGGTTTCCACCCTATTACAAACAGTTTACCAAAAAATATTTTCTAGAAATATGCATTGTTTATAAACACAGAAATGAAGTTAACATTATTACAATAATATTAATATAATCGAATATTATTGTGATCACTCCCCGGCCTAATTAGGGTTAAATGGTTGCAAAGTCAAGTCAAGTCAAGTCAAGTCAAGTCATTTTTATTTGTATAGCCCTAAATCACGAAGAGTCTCAAAGGGCTTCACAGATTGTTACACTATATTACACAAACTATTTTCAACCGACAAGAGGAGTAGGTTATTCGTATGCAATGGAGTAGAAGTGAGTTTTAAGTTTAGATTTAAACATTTCCACTGAGGTTGCAGATCGAATCTCAGGGGGAAGAGCATTCCACAGCACCGGTGCCCGGATGGAGAACGCTCTCGAACCAGCAGAAGACTTCTTTGCTCTCGGGATCACCAGAAGACCGGCACTCTCAGATCGTAGGCTTCGGACCGGGACATAGGGGCAAATCAGATCTGAAAGATAAGAGGGAGCAAGTCCATGTATGATTTTGTACAATACTAAGAGAACTTTGAAGTCACATCTTTGGCTAACTGGGAGCCAATGCAGGTTAGCCAAAATCGGTGTTATGTGATCGTACTTTTTTGTCCTAGTTAAAAGCCTCGCTGCGGCATTTTGTACTAGCTGAAGAGACTTGATTCTGGACTTCGGGAGACCGGAGAGTAGTGCATTGCAGTAATCGAGACGGGAGGTAACAAATGCATGAATTATTGTTTCCGCATCAGACTGAGACAGTATTGAACGGATTTTAGCAATGTTGCGAAGATGGAAGAAGGCAGTTCTAGTAATTTGCTTTACATGCATCTCAAAGGATAGATCAGGGTCAAATATGACACCTAAATTTTTAACTGAGTCACTCTGTGTGATGTGACATTTGTCAATGTTCACAGCAGTTTTTGCGAATAAGTCCCGGCATTTAGAAGGACCAATGACTAACATTTCGGTCTTTTCAGAGTTAAGACGCAAGAAATTGAGTGACATCCACTCTTTTATCTCAGTGAGACAGGCCTCCAAATTTCCACAGTTTAGTGTGGAAGATTCCTCCAACGGAAGATATAGTTGAGTGTCGTCTGCGTAGCAGTGGAAGCTGATATTGTACTTGCGAATAATATCACCTAATGGAAGCATGTAAATGTTGAAAAGTAGGGGGCCGAGCACTGAACCCTGCGGAACACCGCAGGTAACATTAAAGGGCTCAGATGTCGTTTCACCATATTTAACACAGTGCGTCCTATCTGAGAGGTAAGATTTGAACCACGAGAGGACGGCTCCTGAGAGACCAATCCATTTTTCCAACCGTTCTAGTAGGATATTGTGGCGCACTGTGTCAAAAGCAGCACTAAGATCCAGTAGCAGCAAAAGTGATGAAGCGCCAGAATCCATTGACATTAGGAGATCATTTGTTACCTTGATCAGAGACCTGAAGTGAATAATGAAAGTACTTTTTATGTACGTTTAGCGGTTTGAAAATCTGGATAAGAGAAAGATGCGAATCACGCTTAAAATACAACCAAAATAAATGATTTTTTACGTTTTGGCATTTAGGGACAATGCTTCTGGAAAGGTCCACGTCTTGGTACGTTTTGGCGTCATCTAGTGGCTTTTTTTAAGCCCTACACGTGTAAGAAAGGCGTGTGAAAACTCGAAGTTTTTGTATGTTTACTTTCTCAATTTGCTGCATTTGTTAAAGGCTGTTACTTTTTTCTTTTTGTTTTCTATTTACTTTTTTCCTACATTTCTTTCTTTTCTTTTTTTCTGGCTTTTTTCTAAAATTGTTCCTTCTTTTTTTCTCTTCCTTTTGTTTCTTTTTTTCTCAGCTTTTCACTCCTTTTTCATTTTGGTATTTTTTTCTTTTTTGTTCTATCCCCCCATTCCTTTATGTCATTTTGTGCATAATTTTACATCATATTGGGTCGTGTAGGGATGAAAGAAGCAAAAACAAGCTGAAGAGCCGTTTAGGACCCGAAAGAGCCGGTTCTTTTTCGTGAGCCGAGCCAAAGAAGCCGGTTCTCAAAAAACTCTACTAACTTTACTCAACTTCGTTCTACTTCGACTCGACTTCAAAATACCGCATTTAGGACACAATGTCAGGGGAACCCGTGTATTTTGACCTTCATGCACTCTAACTTTGACTTAATTGGCTTCTTAATGAGCAATTTCGAGCCGTGATTTTTGTGCGCTGGCTAGATTTTCTTGTGCGCTGAGAATGTGCGAGCAGTGCGCAATTGCGCACGCGCGCAGCTTAGAGGGAACACTGGTTAGAATATAATATGGAGAAATTGGTCATGTGTTTAATTGCTGTTAAAAGTGTCAATAAAAATTGTTTAAACCTCATATTGTTAGAATACGGTATAATGAAATTGTGAATGTGTTTACCGTTAATTGCTGTTAAAAGTGTCAATAACAATTGTTCAAACTGAACTTTATGCTTTTGATGGACAGAAATATATGTTTTCGATGGAGTACTGTAAGTGATTTGAAATCCTTACAAGAACAGATATTCGAGGGGGAGTTGTACACACTTTTTGTAGGAAAGGGAATGGTAAATGGTCTGCATTTCTATAGCGCTTTTCAAGTCAATGAAGACCTCCCAAAGTGCTTTACAATGTGCTTCACACTTACCCATTCACACACACACTCACACACCAATAGGGAGTCAGCCATGCAAGCCGCTGACCTGCTTATTGGGGGCTTTAGGGATTCAGTGTCTTGCCCAAGGACACTTCCACATATAACACAGAGGAGCCGGGAATCGAACCTGGGACCCTCTTGATCCCAAGACGAGCGCTCTACCTCCAATATGATCTTTTCTTTCCCAAATTAATTATTTTGAATCGCTTTTGACATACTTGAAGAAAGCAGGCTTCTTGGGGACTACCAGCATACATGTAACAGTGTTACGTAATCAGAATACAAATAAATGAAATTGTATTCTGTAACAGGAAAAATGTAATCAAATAACCGGTACATTTAGTAAAAATAGGGATTACTTAGTAGAAGTAACATTTTGTTTAAAAGCATATTTATGTCGCACGCGTCAGGAGACATTGATAAAAAAAAACGATGTGCGTTGGTTTGAAATTTTTATGCTTTTTCAAAATCACACTAGTTTTATTTATATTCGCCATGTCCGTTCACACCCCCCTTCTCTGTCGCCTCATTCATTTCACACACATTGGTGCGCTCACTCTCAGCTCCCCCTGCAGCTGCTCCTGGTGCCTGATTACAAAACATGAGAATCGGACCCAAAATGGTAAAAATAGTAAATGGTCTGCATTTCTATAGTGCTTTACAAGTTAATAAAGACCACCCAAAGTGCTTTACAATGTGCTTCACACTTACCCATTCACACAGACACTCACACACCAATAGAACAAAAGAAGAGACAAACAGGAAAAGAAAATGGACAAAAAAGAAAAGAAAAGACAAAAAGTAAAATTCAAGAAAAGAAAGAAAAAAGAAGAGACAAACAGGAAAAGAAAACGGACAAAAAAAGAAAAAAAAGACGAAGTAGAATTCAAGAAAAAAAAGGAAAAATTAAAAAAGAGAAAAACAAAAAATTGAGGGCGAAAATTGCTTTTTTAAAAACCGTTTGTCCCTTTTCTCTAACTTCCCCCTTTCCATTTTTTTCTTTCATTTTCTCAATTTTCCTTATTTTGCTTTCTTTTCTCCTACTCTTCTTGTTACTAGTTCCTTTTTGGCTTCTTTTAAATGTCTTCCTCCCTTTATTCATTTTAAAAATATATATAATTTTTTCCCTTCTTTTTGTTATTCTTTGATAAAAGCTGGGTCAAATTGGGCAAACAGGGTGCTTTTTGCTCACTTTCAGTCTCTGTAGTTTGTAGTCGTCCTCTGTCCCATTTTTGGTGGCACTACACATTACAGCCAAACAAAAGTGCTATATATCAAAGTGCAACTCACAAGACAACCCTAATAACCATCCCTCCATCCATTATCTGCACCGCTTATCCTCAGTAGGGTCGCGGGGGTGCCGGAGCCCATCCCAGCCATCTCCGGGCAATGGGCAGGGGACACACTGAACTGGTTGCCAGCCAGTCGCAGGGAACACAGGGACAGACAATTCGCTCGCTCATTCCCACCTAGGGACAATTTGGACCGGCCAATCAACCTGACATGGATGTTTTGGGAATGTGGGAGGAAACCGGAGTGCCTGGAGGAAACCCACGCAAGCACGGGGAGAACATGCAAACTCCACACATGAGGTTCGATCTCATGACCTCAGAACTTTACTGCAGCCAATCAACCTGACATGCATGTTTTTGGAATGTGGGAGGAAACTGGAGTGCCCGGAGGAAACCCACACAAGCACGGGGAGAACATGCAAACTCTGCACAGGAAGTCCGGTAGCTGGATTTGAAACCAGGACCTCAGAGCAGTGCCGCACACGCATTAACCACCGCACCGCCCTGCTTCCCCCCCTAACAAACAAGTATGATGAAATAACATGAAATGAAATGATGAATGGGCAGCACGGCGGCGCACTCGTTAGCGCGTGTGAGGCACAGTTCTGAGGTCATGGGTTCAAATCCAGCTACCTAACTTCCTGTGCGAGTTTGCATGTTCTCCCCGTGCTTGCGTGGGTTTCCTCCGGGCACATTTCCTCCCACATTCCAAAAACATGCATTTCAGGTGAATTGTCCGGTCCAAATTGTCCCTTGGTGTGAATGAGCGAGCAAATTGTCTGTCCCTGTGTGTCCTGCGACTGGCTGGCAACCCGTTCAGGGTGTCACCTGCCCACTGCCCGAAGATAGCAGGGATGGGCTCCAGCACCCCCGCGACCCTACTGAGGATAAGCTGTACAGATGATGGATGGATGGATGGAAATGATGGATGCCTTCATCCACTCATTCTCTCCATGCACTCTTTCACATCTTTCTCACATTTACATATTTTTAACAACGATGAATTGTGTCTATAATTGTTTCAATTTCCGACACAAGAGAGGAAGAAAGTGATGACAAGACATCCCATATTCTTGGGGAAATTGAGAAAGTGAAGACTCGGTGTGTTCAAAACAATATTCCGTTCTTAATGTGCAACGGAATGTTGTATTTAAGTTTCGTTTACTCGCAAATTTGATGAGAGTGTTTTCAAAGTAATCGAAAGTAATCAGGTTTCAACAGGCTACGGAAACGGATGACACAAATTCAAGGAAGCGTCCCAACCTCGCTGGAGAGAATTCAAAAGACAGTAATCGCCATTCCCGAAAGGGCCGCCCGGAACACGGAAATGCCCATATTTGGCAGACCAGGTAGTCATTTACAGGAAGGCCCGCCCCCCGAAATAAAATCCGTCCTCTCTCCTCGGCCGTCATTTTTCTTAGGGACGCGGAATTCACCTCAACACTTCACATACTTTTCCGCCATTCTTTCCTCTCAAAGTGAACTTTTGACGGAAGCAAAGAAGCCAAAATGACTAAAGTCAACAGCTGCGTCAAGTTGAGCTTGATAATCTCCAACGTTTTCTTCGCGGTGAGTTTCAACTTTGCTCCCACTTCCGGTATTCTAATTAAAAGTGCGCACTTGTTGTCCTCATGCTAATGTTAGCTCCTTCGTTAGCAACTCACTCGGTGCTAAATGTCCATTCCTACGCCATGTGGTATTAAAACTCGACGGAATTTTCGCTTTTTGAGTCTTTTTTTACCAAATAGTTTTACACATTCTGTCCAGTTTTGTCGAATTCGAATCCCGTCATTCACGCACTTTTTAAGGTATTCCCAAATTCGATAACAACGTGAGGACATGGTTAATGGCGTCATATGTATATTTTATCGGTGATGTAACTTATACTGTAAATGTAATTAAACCTAATTGAATGGTATGTAAAATACACGTAACTTCTCTTTCTAAAGGACAGTGTACCATTACGCCTACTGGTGGTTATAACAAACTTAATATGAAAATGATAATTTTTTAAATGATGAGATAAAACATATAAATTATATTGTGAATGTTCTTAATTGCTGTTGAGATTGTCATGATTGTTCTGTTATTAGTGTCAATAAATTTGTTCAAACCAAAAAAAATCATGTAAGTATGCATTTCTATAAGCAATGAGAATTTACTAAACGTAAGATGAACCTCTTAAGGTTGGTCGCCATCTTGTTTTTTTTACCCTGTGCACATCATTTAATTTTTTTTATCATGAGAAACTGAATTGAAAATTAATGGAACATGGTGGGGAAAGTGTGTTCCATTGCAAGATCATTTTTGCTCATTTTAAGTATTTTATTTTATTCTCTTTCATTTGTAGTTTGTTCCCCTTTTCTCCCTAGCTTTTTTTTTCGTATTTCCTTTCGAACCCCTTTTTCTTTTGAAAATATATTTTTCCCTTTTTCTTTTTTAGTTCTTTGTTTTCTTCGCAAAGTAAAGGAAAATGTTATTGTGTTTCGGTCACTTTGCGTCTCCGTAGTTTGTATTTTTCCTTGTGCTTTTTTTAGCACACATTAACTATTTTTCTACACGTTGTTTTATTATAAGATAACGATGGATTACTTATTCAAGAAACAAACGTAGTTGAAATAAACATAAAATCATCTCTGACGTTTTTGCGATAATTCTGTCAATCGGACGCTTTGACAATTGGAATTGTGCCGTGTTGTGGCGCTGCAAGAATTTGAGTCCATATGCATTGTGGGAAATGTAGTTAAGTGTAGGGTGGATCCCAGTATCGCCCGTCCCTACTCTAGAGTTGTGACAAACGTTTAATATTTTTTTCCTTTTTCATTGCAGATTGTAGGGGGCGCCATCCTCGCCTTCGCTTTGGTGTTGCAAATGATCACACGCTTCCATGATGCATCGGTAAACTCACTGGCTCGATTACTCTTAACATTGTCATTTCACTGCATATGCAAACGTGTTGGAACGCATTCATCTCCCAAACCATAAGTGCTAGAACCAAATATCTATCCTGAGTAGCATTTAATTTCCTGAAGCTAGTACCGGCAAAAAATGTTGGAAAAATTCTTACACTTTAGGTTTGAGCCATTTTGCGTAGTGTTACTGTTGCCGTGGACTGTCTGTGTCTCGTCGCGTGTTTAACTTTCAAAATTCGGACCGAGTAGTTGGACAAAGAAACAAGAAGCTGAAGAGAGCAGTTCAGTTGAGGACCGTTTACAAATAATTACTAATAAGCAGAATATTCTGGGCTATTGCCCACTAGATGAGAAAGGACCGAGAAATGTCCAACCACTGTTTTTAGATAGAGATAGATAGATACTTTATTCATCCCCGAAGGGAAATTCACTTTTTTTTTTTTTAAAGATATATAAATTTATAGAAAAAGGGTGCTGATTTACAAAAATGAAACTTACTGAGACGGGATTTTCCTCTAAATTAAGGAAGTCTCATCTTTTGCAAGAAAGCTGTAAGACTGTATGGACCTGGCGCTTATTTTAAAGGTTATGGAATGAAAATGGCAGACTCTTAAAGCAATCAGAACGCCACGCAGAAATTGCTGGGAAAGTACTGAATGAATAATAAATTGAAACCTCAAATGAGCTCAAAAATGTGGATAGGCATAAGGTACATTCATAACGGGGCTCTCCAAGCTTCGTTTTGTGACCAATTTTTGTGCAAAGCGCGCCCACTTGTTATAAATTTCTAAAATGGAAACTGCTATATGGCTAGAAAGGTAACCGGGTAAAAAAAAAACTCAAAGGGAGATAGATTCATCCCCGTGGGGAAATTCACACTTCCAGCAGTATCGTTGTGTTGAAAATAAAACAATAAAGCAAAAGGAATCAAATACATAAATACCCAATGTAAAGTGTTGATATAGGGTATTTAAATAGCGCTACATAAAAAAAGATGGCGAGCTAAAAGAGTAAATAGCCGGATAGAATGCAAACCAATTAAAATGTTATCTAGCTAAATGGCAAAAAGGTAGAAAGATTGCTAACTAAAAAGGTAGGCAGAGAGCTCACTAAAACTCCCCATATTTTGCTCTTTCGCTTCATAAATTCCATCAATTGGAATTCAGTTTGTAGTTCCTGTAAAACAAATCAATAAAAAGCAGAAGAAATACATTTGTTCCATACATATAGTTTCTCATTATGTACTATGAATTCATGTCCTATAAATAATGATCAATGCTTGATTGTTTTTTTGTCCACGAAGCCCATAAACTGGAATTTCTTTTTGAATTTCTACCATATCAACTGATGTTATTACCAAGTTAGCTCAGGAGATAGAGCGCTCGTCTTGGGATCAAGAGATCGCAGGTTCAATTCCCGGCTCCTCCGTGTTATATGTCGAAGTGTCCTTGGGCAAGACACTGAATCCCTAATGTCCCAATAAGCAGGTTGGCGCCTTGCATGGCTGCACGGCTGCTATTGGTGTGTGAGTGTGTGTGAATGGGTAAGTGTGAAGCACATTGTAAAGCGCTTTGGGAAGTCTTCATTGACTTGAAGCGCTGTATAAATGCAGACCATTTACCAAGTTCATGATAAAAATCTGCTTAAATAGACTGTCAACCGATTGGAAAAAAAACTAGAAAATTGGAATGAGCCAACACTGATGAACCCTTTTCAGAACAGGGTCCTCAGTGGGCGCCGCGTTCGAGCACCCTGATCTATTACAATGAATAGTGTGATTTTTTTTTTTTTTTTTTTTGGTAGTTATGAAAGGATATTAAAACTAATGCTGTTGTCGGTGATCTATTTTAATCATTTGAAAGTGGATAAAGACGATTCTATCTCGCACAGTAGCCTCATTTACACCCTATGACTTTGCAACTCCATTTCATGATGTAGTTCATGCAGCAGCCGGCCGACTTTTCCGACATTTTTTCAGATGGAGGGCCGCACCGCCGCCCTGACCTTGTTGTACGTCGTGGGAGGCACCACCATGTTGGTCGCGACCGTCGGCGCCTGTGGCGCTCACCGCCAGAGTCGCCCTGCTCTCATTGTGGTAAGTTCAGTCTCCTTTCACCCAATGAGTAGTGTGACCGACGTGACATGTGTAGATCTATAACATTTTTTGGAGGAGAAGGAAGGGGCGCTTGTGAGATTTTGCAGAGAGCGAAATTGGCGGGAGTAGTCAGCCCTTTATTTTGTTCAATTTCGTCTTCAAGTCACTCAAGACCTCCCAAAACGGGCTTTTACACTTGCCCATTCGCTCACACACACTGAAGGCGGCGACAGCCATGCAAAACCTGCTCATCGGGGGCATGAAGGGGTTCAGTGTCTTCAGGAACCTGCCACCTTTCGGTCCCGAGACGTGTGCTCTTTTCTCGCTTGGCGAATTGACAGAATGGAAATTGGACTGATACATATACTCAATTATCCTTGTTATAGATTTTATTGGTACCATCCTTGCAAGTTTTTGCGTCACATTTTAGAATTTCCAAAACGGCAATCATAAATATATTCAACTTAATCGACAGCAATAAAACAAGGCCTGGCTGCAATAAATCTACGTGAATGGCTATAAAATAACACAGAAAGCACAGTTCTATGAAATCCCAATATAGGCTGTATGGAAACTCTAAATGCAGGATGATTAATAAAGGGAAAAAGACGAAAAACTCAAATTCCAATTTCCCCTCTTTTATTTTTGAGTTTTACTTGTTGTTTTTCTTTTGTTTTCTTTTCTGTTCTTTTTTTAATTTCTCATTTTTCTCT
Source organism: Urocampus carinirostris (assembly GCF_059441175.1). Lineage (NCBI taxonomy): Eukaryota > Metazoa > Chordata > Actinopteri > Syngnathiformes > Syngnathidae > Urocampus > Urocampus carinirostris. Next base: position 1,573,585 of record NC_142359.1, on the reverse strand, counting down.
ATTTTTCTTTTTTAAAAGTTATAAAGTGCGTTTGGGTCTCCATAATTCGTCTTCCTCTGTTGCACTTTTAGCACACGTTTTCGGTGGCGCGACATTTAGTGGCAAAATAATACACACTGCCCCTCACTTTCATATTTCATAATATCACCCTTGGGGCTGCGAGTTTGAGACCCCCGACTTAAACGGTGCAGGTCGATGGAGCTCCGTATTTTGTCCGCTCGCGCATTGTACCGGAACATTTCTCCTCCGCACCGTCCTCCCCTTTTCTTCAGCCCCTATTTCATTTTCATGGCCGAAATTCTTTTGTGTGCGCTCAGTTCCTGGTGTGCATGGTGATCGGCAGCTTGATGATGATGCGCGTTTGCATCCCCTTTGCGATGGTGCGGCCAGAGGTAAGACCTTCTCCCAGACTCCTGGCCTCCTTCTTTTACTTGTTTAACGGCAATACAAGACATTGATTCATCTTGTCCCAGGTGGAAGGCCTGATGTCGGAAAGGTTCCGCCAACTGCTGCCGTTGGACCAAGCGGACGAGCAGACCAAGGGGATCGCGAACGACGTTCAGAAAATGGTGAGTGGGGTTTTTCCGCCCGATTTTGGGAGACAGCGGTGGGTGGACGGTCTGGGGCAGGGTTGCTCACAAAATGATCGACCCACCACAAAAAGTCAACCATATATTCACAGGAACGACAGTAAATGTTACTTTATATGTATCTAGCACATACACAATGGGGCGCAGGGGGCCCTCTGCTGGGGCCTCTGTTGTACTGAAAAAATGACCCTTCCCTGCAGCAAAAGTCTCTTGCGAATGCTCCGTGCTTTACGGTTCTATTACTTTCCTCCAAAAATGAGATGGGCGACATTTTTTGGCACAAGATGGACAAGCATACCAACGGTGTGTATTTGAAAATACAGCGGGAGCAAAACTGGGTGTGTTTTTTGGGTTAAATAACACTCAATTTGTGAAGCATTGATTCACCTTCAATTCTCTCTCGATTGCCAGGTTCCCCATGTTCTTCAGCATAGCGTACAAATAAACACCTCATGGTGGATGAAAACACGGAAAGCCTTTAACAAGCGGGGAAAGTAAGGTTTTGGATTGAATTCATATTTTGGGGGGGTGAGAAACTCTGTTCGGCCTCCAGTAGCGCAATAACTTTCAATTGCTAGATACGCTACGGCGTCGGCATCCACAAGTATTCTGGGTTCGGGTCACAAAAACCTGATTTTGCCCAAAAATCCAATTGGAGTGCGAGAAGCTCTACGGTGAGCATGGCAGCCTCGTAGTGTCCTCGGCGACGTCTGCCGGACTGCCCGATAGAGGGCGCTGCACAAGGTGAAGAAAATCTGCGACATACGTGCTCTTGATAATACAGTAGGTAAAACTATACTGCTGTCGTATCGTTCAATCAATTGCAAAACATCATCATCGCTCAAACGATGCGAATACACGCTTTCATGCTAATGGTTGAAATTCCAACATATCCTTGTAGTGAATTGACACAAAGATGTTGAATATCTAAGGCATACTAATCAACTCTGACAACATACATTTTATGTTGTGTTACTAGCTGCAAAAGTCTTTCGTTTGAACTCTTAATCATCAAAATCTCGTGACATCTTGAGTTAGGTTTTGGATGCTTGATCGATTTGACTTTGCTGTCATAGTGGATTTGACCGCTAGATGGCACCAAGTCCCAACAAATCGAAAGCACCCGCATGCTCCTCCAAGAAAATAATTTTCGTGCAATTGAAATGGAACGCATCGCTCATGCTCGATCGATGATGAATGTGTGCCCTTGTAAACCTTCGAACCCTAAATCCAAAAGGTGTGAAAGGCAATAACACAGCAAACACCCAAGGAGTGCTAAAATGGATGTTCATCTTATTAGACTGTAACTTGTGTTGGGTTGATGCTTTACTATTCTTAAGGTATCATCTAGGTGAGTGAACTCACCAAGTCATTGAGTTTTAAATGTAATCCAAATTTTTCTGTCCCACTTTTTTTCTTTGCTACTAACAAAGATACGTAGCACATGTACAGGCCATTGCGTTTGTGCTGGTAAACTGCACTTTTCAAGTCGCCTTAAGGCTTCCCAAAGAGCTTAACAATGTACTTCACGCTTACCCATTTACACTCGCACCAATTGCGGACTCAGCTGTGCAATTAAGGAAAAGAGCCGGAAATGCTATCATATTTAGGGATGCTTGAATACCCCCCAAAACGGTCTGGTTACGCCCATTTCAAATATTAATAAATCCTACCTACTAACTAATTCTGGAGGTCTACAACCGCATATCATTCAAAGTAGGTAAGGATACAGCTACATTTAGAATCCCAACGACTTGAGCATTCTGTGCTCTTTTAAGAGGCCAAACCAGGCAAATACAAACTGTTCTGTTCATCTCATATTCTACAAAAAAATCGGTCGTCTTAGTCGAGGAAAAACAAAACAAAAAAACTTTTACAAATATGAGCTCCATATTTGCAGGGTTCATACTTTTTTTTTTTTTTCCCCCCCTGGTCAAATTCAAGCACTTTCGCGGCCAATTTTTCCAGTACCTTCAATGGAAGAAGACTTTCAATCTCAGAGACTTCTGATCTTTTTCTTTGGTGCGTGTTTTTAGAGGATCCAACTTGACAATAAACCAAATCCATAGATTAAATACCTGCAAATGTGTACGCTACTTCTTTTTTTCCCCTGCACCTTATCCAAAAATCAAACCAAAATGAAGAGCAATCCATTTGATTTCTCGCCGTTTCTGCGCTCAGATGCAATGTTGCGGCATCTTCGGCTACGACGACTGGCGGCAGAACATCCCCGACTCGTGCTTGTGCGACGACGCGGCCGCCCTCCAAGGGAAATGTCACCTGGTCGACTACGAGGTGAGACGGCAAAATTTGGCGAAATCCCCGATCCGACGGCTCACCCGCTTGCGTCTCTTTGACAGTTCATGATGCTGAGCATGAAAAAGTCCGTCTTCAGCCAGGTGAGTTTTCTCTTCGGTTACTTCCTTTTCAAAGTCGAAAGTGCGCCTTAGGTCACGGAAACGGGTAATTCGTCTGGTTTATACGGACGGATCGCCGATTAAAACGTTCTTTGCCACTGGAATTGAACCCGGATCAAGCTAGGGTGAGCTGATTAAAAACTGTTCGGCCTACTTAAAGGGACAGTGATTTTTATTTGTCCGTTAGATAAAAATGACTTGACTTGACATGTCTCTCTCGTGTGTAGTGCGATCAAGAATGAGTCCAAGGAAGATGGAAAGTGAGCTAAAAGCACCTTTTTTTTCCTTTTTCTTTTTCATTCAAATTGGAATCAAAATACAGAAGAAATAACAAAGGCAAAAATAGAAAACAAGAATAAAAACTAAAGTTAGAGGAAAAGAACGCAATAAAATTGAGTAAAGATATAAGGAAAGGAGTTGAAGAGAAGATTAATACAGAAATGTCGTGCAATTTTTCTTTTTTTTTTTTTTTGGCTCTTTTTCCAAATCAACAGGGTTCTTTTTGATCACTTTGAGTCTCTGTATTTTGTCTTTTGGTGTAATTTTAGCAGTCGTTTACGGCAGCGCGACACACTACGGCGACGTCGCCTGGGCAAATGATACCCATTGTCCCTTAAACTCTCCTATTAAGGCAGGGGCCGCAATTGTCACTTCATGACTTTTTTAATAAAAATTGTTTAACGTCTGCAATGGTTAGACACGGATAAATATGGTAGCTTTAACTGTAGTCTCAATTCCGTGTGCCCTATAGTTGGTGCGCTTTCCATGTCAATCAATATACGGAAGCCACCTCCCACTAGGGGGAAATGGCTGGAGTCAAGAACACTCATTCTCTTTGCTCATCCCAACCTGACATTGATCATTAGGCCCGCAGCATAACAAGGATAAATATATGACGAAAGACTATTTTTGCGGGTGTGGAGATTCTAGTTATCGCATTCATTTAACGCCAGCATTTCGAAAGTCCAGCCCTGGGGTCAGTGACTGTTCTTGTCAAATTTCTACTGGTCCACGGCCTCTGTCATTAAATTAATATGTGACCTGCTAGTAATGTTGTCCGCAGCAAAATTTATTTTAAGGGAACAAAAGGAAATTATCATTTATTTGACACACTGATGGCCCTAACCATATGGCCACCTTGCTATTGGCTTTCTGTGAGAATTTTAGCCCGCTCCATTTTGGACAAGGTCAAATAAGAAAATCTATCATTGGAGTGTTTTTTTTTTTTTTCCTCCCGGAAATCCAAAACCAACTGCCCCAACCTGCTTTCTTAAATGCTTCTAAGTGACTGCCGTGTCGAACAAGCGCCGACGATGTCTTTTGTCCGCAGCCCTGTTTCCCGATCGTGCTCCGCTACGTCCTGTGGGGCTTCGACGTGGTGATGTGCATCGCCTTCACCTTGGCCTTCTTGGCGGTAAGAACATTTTGCCGCCTCGAGCGCTACACGCTAAACCGGGGATGGAGTCACCGGGTTCCCCCGCAGGGTTCCGAAATTGGCCAAGGAGACTTATCCCAGTTGTGTTCATTTAACGATAAATATCAATGGTCTATTTTTATTTATTTTTTCGAAACAGGGGAGTCTCGTCAAATCTGTTTCGAAGCGCTGACCGTTAAACCAAATCGTATAATAGGTCACCGTTCTAAACACTACATTTGAATATTTACTTTTGTAGCATGACTGTCATTTGCAGTATTTCTATGATGGTGTTTCCATTGCAGTATTATTATAGTTTTTTGTAGTATTGACATGAAATTACATGACTGTCGTGGTATTTTTGTCATATTACTGGCGTTGTTTTTGTAGTACAGAACTTCTTCCGTATTATTGATTTGGTTTCCTTCCAAGGTCTTGACTTGAAAATGGATTTCAGTTTTACTTCCAAACGTTTTCATTTTTGCCGTCTTAGAACTAATGAGTGCATGACCAAAGACCAAAACGGTGTCTCCTTAAATGATTTCATTTTCTCGGTTGGAAAATCCTCATTTGCTTTTTAGAAAACGCAGCATTATGTCGGAGCGTTTCGTACGACGGGTCTCTTCGCTCGCTGTCTGAGCTGATGAGGGATGGGAAAGCGTATGTTCGATTTCCCGCGTTTGAGGGATTTCACGTAAGAACTAAATTCCGGGGCCCCGACCCGACCGCTGAACTCTATTTGAGGGCCCGGGCCCGAGGGGAAACCCGCTTCCTCAAATATGTGCTCGACTTACTTTTCTAGATACCGTCGTGCTATCCGGAGCTCGTCGTTTGCCCGTGCGCTAACGTTTCCCGTTTGTGGTCAGGTACTGGGTCTGACGCTGTCGGCCATCGTCATCCACCAAACGCGACAGGGGGGACGTCCCGCGGTCATGTTGGTGCCGACCATCTTCAGGCCTTCGCCTCCCAAGTACCAGGAGCTGCAGAACGCGCCCGTATACTAAAGGGAATAAGCTCTCTTGCCTTTCACGTGATGTTACAAATAAATCTCTAAAGCCGTTCTCGCTTTCTGACCTTTGGTGCCACTCTACACTAGAACATCCCCTAAAAGCCCAGCCGATGGATTCCCCCCGTGATTGTTGGCGATTCCCTGAATTAAAACGCCAGTGTGTCGTCGCAGAAGCCTCCCGATTTAAGATACAGCCCAAGGGGTCTTCAATGTGGTCCCCATTTTGGACAGGTGAGGTGCCCATAGACCTGTCCTGAAAGTAGCTCACCAATGCTGGGTCATTTTGATTTTCTAGTCTATTCAACCCTAATTTGTAATAACCTGGTCATAAAGATTACAAATCAATAAATTCCAGTGGATAGGCTTCATGGACAAAAAATGTTATTCAAATATTGAAAGGGAGTAGAATGAATCTATTTGTTTATTGAGCACATTCATCTTTTATTGATGGGAAAAGCATCAAAACCAATTCTTTTGTTAAGTTTTTTTTAAAGCGAGCACAACCCATTTGCATTTTTTAGCTGGCTACCTTTTAACTTTGTAGCTAGCCATCTTCCTCAAGGTGAGCCATTTACATTTTTGCATGCTGTCCAGCTAACATTTGAGCTTATTTTGCCAGTTATCAAGCGAAACGGCGGGCTCCTTTCTAGTGAGCCGTATAACCATCTATCCAGCATTTTGCCCTCTAAGCTATCTGGGTCCCTTTTAGTTTTTTTCTTGACCTTTTTTAGCCGTGCCACACAGCTAAGTTGCTATTTTAGGAAAAACTGGGAGCCTTTTGCACCAACTAGACGTATCCAAAATTGTCAGTCCATAGGTCAGAAGGTAACAGCCATCGTGGACATAAGGTCACGAGTTTGTTGCTTTGAAAAGGAAATTCTTGGAAGAACTGTATTTAGAGACCCAGACCCATCTGTTAATGAAATCTTTCTCGTGTTTAGAGGTTCTCTAGAATGTTGCTTATTTACTTGTTTGATGTATTACTGGGACTTTGTATATGATTGAATAAAAAAAAAGGAAAGTTGACTGTGAGGGCTGCCGCTTCCTTGTCGAAATCAGAAGTATTTTTTTTCCACTGAAATCCGAAACGAATGCAAAGAGACCGTAGCTCTTTCCAAAGGATAAAACATCGAGGCATTGCAGGACCAAACATGCAAACTACATAAAGCTAATGCTGTGAAAAGCAGCGTTTTTCATAAGAACCTGCCAGTCAAATGAAAGTGCTTCAATAGCAAACTCAGAGGTGAGGACTCTAAAGGCACTGCTAACCTTTGAAAGAGGCCTGGTCAAAGAATGTGAGGCTGAATAGTTGGCCTTCACTTTACTAAATCTATTTAGACATCCTTAAACTCAAGCGTTTGTAAAAATGTACTTGACTCCACCATTTTACAAGCACTACAAAAGATGAACCAAGTTAATATTTGTGAAATACGTTGGGCAGCAAATATCCCCGTCTCCTGGCTTGTGTCATCACTGCCTTCGGTCTGCTTGTTCACCAAGTACTAGCATTTTCTAGATATGCTCGAATAAACTTTTTCATCTCTTGGGGGTTTGGTTGAGTTTTGGGACTGTACTCAAGACGGGCTTTTTTTTTTTAATTCGTTTTCATGCGACAGATGGAAACGACAGCAAAAAACAGCATGTCACTCCAACATTCCTCGTACTAAATGTGTTCCGCCTTGAACAACTTTGCTAAAAGATCAAAGCAGATCGGTGAGGTGGGGAAAAAGGTATCAAGGCTTTTTGAACTCAGTTTAGCATTGTTAGCACACACCCAATTGAGAAAATATTCTTTCAAATTTTTAGGAACACCGGGCAACTCAGACTTTAGAATATTAAAGTTTTCTGCTTTGCTCAAGAGCCACATATGCATGACAAATCCACTCAAAAGTGGATCTTCCTGAGTTCAATTCTACAACTCTGATGCCCCCTTCTGGCCAACGTATTCAGTCCTTCATTGTGGTGCGGCAGCCGAATGAGTTTATGTCTGAGAATAACCTTTTTGGGAGGACGCCGGCAGGTTTCAGGGCTAATCACTCTACTGAGACTGCCCCGGTTAAGGTAACCAACGATCTTCACCTGGCATTGGACTCTGGTTCTTCGTCACTGCTGCCTTTATACCTTCCCGGATGGATAACCGATCGGTCTCTCACGAACCGTCCACTCACGGATCAGACCCTACCTCTCAGATAGCTACGGTGAGATGACCCGTTAGTGTTACTTTTAGCGCTCCGCAGGGCTCAGTCGTTGAACCCCTTCTTTTGCTTCCGTTAGGGGGATATTAGGTTTCCGTTGCTTTGCAAAAAACTAAATGGTGAAAATTTGGAGGCCTGCCTTACGGTAACAAAAATCCACACGACTTATTTCAATAAGCATTTATTAATGAACATTTGTAACTCATTGCACAATCAAACATGCACAAGTGGACTGCTTGCACACACACCCGTTATTCATTAGGAATGAGGCTGGTTAATGGCCGCTCACCATTTTGTGCTTCATCCCGACCCGACATAAGACAAGCCTTTAACGTCAGAAAGGAATTCACGTATCCACCCTCGTCTCAACTAACGATCTGACGGGAAAACACTCGCTCGCCTGACCCGTCTACTTCCCGCGGGAGCGGTCGCCGCGTTATCCGGAGGAGCAGCACCCGCCCGCGGCGGGCGCCACCTGAGGCTCGTCGTCGACGATCTGAACCCCTCTCCGGCCGGACGCCGAAGGGCCGCCGCCATTTCCTTTGGAGCGCTCGTCGGCCTGCGCCGCCTCCATCATTCCTAAACAAAACACAAAAGACGTTACGGTCTTTCGCGGGACAGGGACACAGACCCTGTCCAAGAAATTTTAGTCTGGATACAGCCAATTAAAAGAATGAAATGAAATGATCTGCATTTCTATAGCGCTTTTCAAGTCAAGACTTCCCAAAGCGCTTTACAGTGTGCTTCACATTTCCCAATAGCGGCCGTGCAGCCATGTAAGGCGCTAACCTGCTTATTGGGGGTATTAGGGGTTCAGTGTCTTACCCAAGGACACTTCGACATATAACACTGAGGAGCTGGGATTCGAACTGCAATCTCTTGATCCCAAGACAAGCACTCTACCTCCTGAGCCACTGCCGCTCGAGACACTTCACATATAGCGCTTACCGTAGCTCGGTGACACGACAACGTTTCAATATCACGACCAAAAGTGGGCCAAATGGAGTCTGACTTGCCTCAGTTCAATTCATGTTCAAATCAAGATACTTTTATATCTTATATATTTAGCTCTAAAAGAGCTCTTGGGCGTTTTGCCAAACTGCCTGACAAACGTATACGATATGCTAACGTCAGTTGTTCAAAGCACCTGATTACAAACCTCATTTTTGTGTTATTTACTGCTCTACTGCTGCTAACGAGCCGAGTTTACAGCAGAGGTGTCCAAGTCTCTTGAACTGAGGGTTACATGCTAGGAAATGAAATCTCACAGGAGGGTGGACTAGTACAATAGAGAGATAAAAGGAAAGCGAGGGAGACAGTAAGAGAAAGAATATAGGAAAAAGGAAGAAATGGTGAGCAAAATGGAGAGACAATGAGAAAAAGGGAGAGAGAAGGAAAGAGATAGAGGCGCTTACGTTTACACAAGTCCAAGAAGAGTTCTTGTATGCCGCTGTTGAGTTTGGCGGACGTCTGGTAGTGTTTGGCCCCCACCGAAGCCGCGTAACTGAGGCAAAGAGAATCAAAGGAGGCCTTCAACAAACTCATGCGCGGACCCCAGGCGCTCGTCTTTTTAAGCGGCTCACCTTTCCGCGTCCTCCGTGGAGACGTTTCTGTCTTTGTCCAAATCGATTTTGTTACCTGCACCACAAGCGCGTCGGTCCAGTCAATAAACCATTTCGACAAACAATTTGTTAAAAAGATCGCTTTGTTCTTTTCAAACGCGTCGAGAATTTTTGGAGCACCTCATACGTTTCAGAAAATTAGATAAGGTAAATGGATTTTTAGATATTCTGCAGGGTGGCTACCCACAAATGTCTTGATTATACCTTTTGGCTAGTTTCATTGAGACAAACCGCTCCGAGCAGCCTCCCGAAGACTCGTTGTCAAGGCAACCTTTGCTTCACACATGCGAGATACCCAACCTCGCTGCCAGTCACTGTGAATAATTGAATTACGGAATAGTATTCGACGCACGTCTGACATCGTTTCGTCCTTTTTTTAACATTGAAAACGGAATTCCGACCCGACCTTCAATGTCAGCGCAGTAATACCTCGTTATACGATCACCTCTACAAGCGAGAATTGCGATAGAATAGTTTGAAAAATCCTGCTCGCTGTACGGAGAGAAAAATCCCGGTCAGAGAAATCAAATCAGAGAGAAATCTCACCACTAGCATTAACTCGTCTTCGTTTGCACTTCACATCATAAGACGCTCGTTTTTGCTCACTTGTTGATACAACATAGCAAGTTTGTTTTTAACCGCGTTGCATTTTCTTTTTGAGACTTTAGTAAAGAGTTCTGGAAATGAATTGGTCAGGTATTTCCTGGGAAAAAAATAAATCGGTTAATATTAGGCAATAATGGTGTTTGTGAGAGTGAACTAGCCAAGGAGTACGGTCACTCAACATCTTCTACGGCCATACCACCCCGAGATCTCCGGAAGCTAAGCTGGGTTGGGCCTGGTTAGTCAGGGTCGGGTAGTGTTACTTTAACTGGATTACTTTCAATGACTTTTGGATGACTCCAATACCAAATATGTTGATAAAAGACAAAAGAAACTAAATAGGAATCAAATGACTCCAATTTGTGCAGGCTCGGGGAGTAACGGAATACAAGGAACGGCAAAAATGATGTTTGGATTGATTTTCATTTTGTTTCTGTCGCATTTGATGTTCGTTTTCCCGGAGATCAAAGAGATCAAAGCCAAGAGAGAAAGCTTACCACGTGTTGCGAGTCATCGTTTTATTCCTATTTAGTTTCTTTTGTCTTTTATGAGCATATTTGCTATTGGAGTCATCCAAAAGTCATTGAAAGTAATCCAGTTAAAGTAACCCTACCCAACCCTGTGGTTAGTACTCGAAATGGAACGCACCTCTCTAAAACGAGTTTACACTCCCTTTCCTATCACAGGCACGTCGAGACAAGTGAGCTCCTGCCTCAGTGTCTCCGACCCCGGTCTCTTATCCAATCAGAAGACATGGGGTTGGTAGCAGGGGGGAGGAGTTTTTGGACTTTATTCCATGAGAGCAGGTTTGCGAGTAGGGAACAATGAACAAAGAGAAATAGACTTAATAATCGGCTAGTGGAACAAAAAAAAATGCCGATAACGGGATCCGTCAAATCCACAAGGGATTGATAATTTGTCGACCCCTAATACGTATGCTATTGAAACAGAAAGATGCCCCCATGGCTATAAATCTATCAGGGGTGTGCCTGTTTTTCTGTTTTCTTTTTGCCCCTACGATTTCTTAACAATGTCTTTTCGTTTTGACCACTAAGTGGCAGCATCGCCATTTTTTTACCGCTTCACATTAGAAACAGGAAGACAAACCAGGAAGTCATTCGGTCTCAGCAAAACGTTTGCAGGCAAGCTGCGTCACTCTCTTTATGAATCGTTTGAAAGCTTTAGAAAGCAATGGCCCCGAGTTTATTTCGTAGAACACATGTTCGGCGATCATATCCGGAAAGACTACAAAGGCTTAACTTGGACTTTTTGGAGCTCCGCAGAATTCGATTTGATTTAATTTTTGTGTTCAAAGTACTAGATGGAATGATCAATGTTCCCTTTGATCAATTTATTGAGTTCTTTCGTGTTGATGGTTTACGTGGCCACAGATATAAGTTACAGGTGCCTAGACCTACCAGCAACTTGCATGGAAACTTTATTTCTTTCAGGATACCAAAAATTTGGCCTGACCGGGTTGTTAGTGCAAATTCGGTGCAAACTTTTAAGCAAAGGTTGGCAGAGATAGATTTTTCAAATTTTCTTAGGGGAGGGAGCGTAAGGTGACCAAATTTGGCCATGCTCACTTTCAGCATTAGTTTTGTGTCATGTTTTGATAAATGTACCGTATTATCCGCACTATAAGGCGCAGCGGGTTATAGGGCGCACCCCGAAAAAATCGTTTTTGGTCCTATTTTTGACATACATAAGACGCACCGGATTATAAGGCGCTACAATGGGAACGTAGACAAAACAGTCAGGTAGTTGAGTCCAACTTCTTACCCCCTTAACATTCCCAAAGCTTGCAAAGACGCAAATACGTGTCGTGAACACGTGCGGGATGCGGTGTCCGTACGATGTCACTCAAATGCATCCTTCCATCATTCGGAAGGTTAATGTCTTGGGATTCAAGAAATGCCAACCATTCCTTAGTTTCTATTTTCTTTTTCGCTCGCAACTTTACTGTGCATATGACAATAAACACTTGGAATTGAGTTTAATTTAAAAATAGACACTCCATTCCATCCATTATCTGCACCGCTTATCACAGAAACATCGAGTTCAGTCTAAAACAAGATACAGGGATAATGTATAGCCGGGGTAGCTCACCGAAGTCGTTGTGTACATAATAATGTGCAGCCAATGTCCTCTTATGTCCGTGAGTGTAGTAAATCCAGGAGAATAAAATATTTACAAATACAGTATAGTAAAAAATGCTTTCTGTATGCCGTCAACCACGTGCTGTACACATTCATCTTTTTCGGCCAATTGCAGGCTTTGCTTTGCCGTTTAAGCCAATGCCAGCCTGTAAATGATAAAAAGAATCCGTCCCTTGACCTCTGAATAGCTTTAGCCAATAGTGATCGATTCAAATGATGATTGACACATTGGTTAGCCAATGAAACACCGGTAAATAAATCCCAGCATACACCGCGTACTACTTGGCATGCGGGGGAAAATCGAGTCGGCGGCTGCAAGTTAGTTGGAAGACGCACTGGATTATAAGGCGCATGGTCAGCTTTTGAAAAAAATAAAGGCTTTTAGGTGCGCCTTATAGTGCGGAAAATACGGTATCTAACAATACTTTCAATAAACATTACTACTCCTAAATCGACGAGTTGGAAAGAAAACTTATATGATATTAGATCCATGGACACTCGTTAGTGTGCATTTTCCTTGCGACTGTGTGACAATGAAGGAACATGCGCCTTCTAGTCAGGTCTGGTTTAAGTTATTACAAAATGTCATTCACTCATTTCCAGTGAGTAAGTGAAATATACTTTTAGATAGACTAACAGACGGGGTTTTTTCCTCAACAAATCGTCACCAACAAGAATTGTTTAGCTAGTTAAAGACAATCATATTGCATCAAGCACAAATCTTAAAAAAAGAAGGAAATATTGAACTGATATGTCTGAAAGGGATGACCGGCATTTACCTACTATACATAAACAAATGTCGTTGCCCAGCATCTTCCGCAGTTCTTTCACCCAACTTTTCACCTGCGGAGCAAAAGAAAACTCAGACCCAAGAAAAAGGCCTCCATGAGCATGTAGCTGGTTACCTTCTGGAAGGAGTCTTCGTCGGTGATGTCGTAGACCAGGACGGCTCCGTTGGAGTCTCTGTAGTAAATGGGACCCAGCGCGTGGAAACGCTCTTGACCCGCCGTGTCCTGCCCGAAACACACGTATACGACGGTCACGTGATCCGCCGCGTCCTGCTCGTATAATCATCAAAGCGGCGCCGCCATCGAGCGGCTGCCTTTCCAGCAGCTCCCGTTATCTCTCACTTTTTGTGATTTTTTTTGTTTTATTGTCTGCTTCTATCTTCTTTGTTTTTCTTCCCGTTTTGACAACTACACTATGGATTACTTTCTATCCTATGGACATGGGTTTTAGCGCACAAAATTGCGTTTATTCAAGGAATCAACTCCTTGCCCTGAAGAATTCTCGTGCCGGCGTGATGAAGGGGCCTATCGTGGAAGAAGAGCCAGAGCTAGCGAAGCGGCTAGCGGCGTTTTAAGTCTTCGGTACTATCCGTAATCATGGTAAATGTGAACTCACTACCAAATAAGACCAACAAGTGCTGGTGGAAAACATCGAAGCGCACAGGGAGCGCAGTTGCTGTGTTTTGCGGAAACGTGGCTCACGTTTAGCATTCCGGACGCTAACGTGTAGCCACCCGGAGCTACCCGGAGCAATCCGGCTTCAACGCCGCTAAACAGAGACACGAAAGCCGGGGGGAATCGGAGAAGAGGCGGACTTGCTAACGTGAGGTGGTGTATCCCTGGACACAAAGAAAAGATTTCCATCTGCCGCAGGGATGTCGAACTTTTGGACTGGCGCGTGACGTCATCCACTCCGCTACAAGCACCCCTAGGGCATCATGTTAATCTGTTAATAAACAACAGAGTAGACTGCTGGAAGTGTGAATTTCCCTACGGGGATGAATAAAGTATCTATCTTTCTAACTATCTACATTTAATCTACATTCACACTGCAGAGCTTAATGCTAAATTCTCATTTCTTGGTGAAATCGGATGACTGTGCGAGATGCTTCACGTTACCAGATGCGACTTCTGTGCGTCTTCATTTCCTGTGTAAACGTAGCAATTCGCCCGCATGCACGCGAGAGGACACGTGACGTCACAACACACAATACACTCATGGTTAAGGAAGCACTCATGGATGTAAACATCAGAGCGGTGTCTCCCCAAATATAATCAAATCCCGAAGCTAGCTTTCCCCTCTTGAATAGTGTCCCACCTGGTGAGATTTGAATAGAAATATTGTTAACTACCAGGGTTCGGGTTACTACCTGATCCTGGTAAAACTTGAGGAAAAAATAAATATACATTATTTAAAGAGAAAAATAAAAAAAATAATGGTAAATGGTCTGCATTCTAACCCTAACCAGACCTGCTTATTGGAGGCATTAGGGATTCAGTGTCTTGCCCAAGGACACTTCGACGTATAACACGGAGGAGCCGGGAATCGAAACAGCGATCATTCATTTTCTTCTTCATTTTTGTCTTTTTTTTCCTTCGATGCCTCTCTTTGGGAGAATAAACAATGAGCACAGCAGGCAATCCAGCTCGCCGACCGTTAACGGGGCTAACCTAGACCGAACGAAACCAGAAGCCTGCAGGAGCCCCCAAGCTATCGGGGAGCTATCCTGACAATATTATATTAGTTGCGAGACAAGCGGCAAAAAAAAAACGAGAGGAAAAGTCACCATCGAATACCTACGATGAAACAAAGTCAAAAAAAGGAATACACGATGTACACGACAGCAGTTAAACTTACCCCCCTTTGATGATCAACTCAGACAAAAGAGTCAGAAGTTAGGCTAAGTTCCAATAACTCCAAGCTGAAATAAGCGCTACGCATTCGCTGAACACTACAATCGCCTTCTCTATCTAGCGCCATTGTTTTGGTTCTTGTTAGCATTCGGTGACATCACAGCACTAGGGGATACGAGGTGAAACGATCTCCTTTGAAAATTAATTTCTCGGGATCCGTGGCACGTGAAGCATATCTGCACGATTGTGGGAAGGAACAGTACATGTTCTGTGCCTAATTGAAAAAAAAAGGGTCTTTTATAACCCCTTTAGGGGTTAACAGATGGGATACTTGTCGTGGCGTCTGTGCACAAAAACAGGATCCCTGCAGTGTGAACCTAGTCATATATACATATTAGAGAAAAGATCGGGCCTAAAAAAATCCGGCTTAGCTTGACCCGGCCTGTAGGTATATAAGCACGAACCCGGCCCATTAAGTTAATTTGAGTAAACCCGGAGCTTGACTTCAGCGTGGAAGTGTGAGTTTCGGCTGAATTACACAGCTTGAGGTTTACTTGGGGCAGAGTCCCTCGCATCAAGTGACAAAGTGAGGCAAAATGAAACCGAACGAAATGGCGCCGAAAAGAAAATCGTATTCTGCAGATGACAAAAACAGAAAGTGTGTAAAGCTTGTAAGCTATTGGCGAGAAGCGAAAACGGACGTCTGACATGAGCCACGAGGAGGTGGAAAGAGGAAGCCGCGCATTTGACACCCCGAGACCAAGGATGAAAATTTCTTTGGATTTCGTGATCGGTAAGTTTCAAAAGCACGTGCTTTATGATATTTATCTAAATCATAGAACTTTGGCGCCAAAGTGCAGCGCTTAAGTGAGTTACGCAAGAAAAAATATTGTTACTTCGGCAAAAATGACTCAAGTAGTAGTAAAAAACAGTCCTCTAAATAATGACCTGATTAAAAGTAAGTACATGCTGTGCAGATCATCCACGTAGGAAAAACTAAACCAATACCTAACGGCTCGATTTAATGATGGCCATTTGAAGCCCCAACCCTTCCCTCTAATTTGTATACAAGGGTCCTGCGATTGCCCCCTCCTGTCAATGCAATCTTACCCATATGGCCAGGTTGACCCGCTTTCCTGCGATGTTGAGCTTCTTGGTAAGGAAGGACGCCTGCACACAAACGCATCCATCGTCAAAAACACAGAATTTAAAAAGCACGCGTCCGAATGATTTCAAAATTATTTTTTAAAAAGGACAGTGGAAATGGTCTGCATTTCTATAGCGCTTTTCAAGTCAATGAAGACCTCCCAAAGCGCTTTACAATGTACTTCACACTTAAGCCACTCAAATGTGGGGGAAAAATATAAAAGAATAGAGCCAAAAGTAGCTCATTCTCCTCTAGGAAAATGTATGAAAAAAACACATTTGAGAGCGCCCTTTTTAAATCAATTAAGAATAATCAAAATAAAACAATTTGTATTTTTCAAAATAAATATCCCCTAATTTGGTTGTTTTTCTTTAAAATACTAAAAAATGTGGATATTATTAACTGACCCAAAAACTGGATATCTCTTACAGGAGAATGTGTTTTCATTTTACCAAGAAAAAAACTAAAAAAAATTGAGATTAAAAAAGCGGCTGTCATTTTGCGCCTCCTAGTGATTAAAACACTTGAACTATTAAAAAACTATATAAATATGCATTTTTGTTATAAACTCGTAGGTAGAGAAATGTCGATTTGACATAACCCGAGTCTCGCCTGGAGAGAGCTTAGCGTGATTTTTGCGCATCTTGCTGCTACAGGTTTCTCTTCATATTTTTTATCCCCCCTTTTTTCTTTTTCTATTTTTCTCCCTTTTTTTCTTTTTAAAATTATTTTATTCTTTTTTCTGTGGTTACGCTATTTTCCTTTCGACTTATTCTCAATTTGTTACGTCGTTACTGACGGGCGTGTCCAAGATATGCACGATTGTTTCATGTGTGCATAACCTGTTCTCTATTTTATATAGAGATCGCATGAATGTTTTTGGGATGGGATTTCATCCATCATTTTACCCCCAAAAACGGCACCGATATCCCAAGTGCAATTTATACAGGTTTGTTTTCCTTCTTAATTATGCATTTTTGAGCTGGGGCGACTAATACTCCGGAGAGACCTATAGTTCCCTCTGTAAGATAAAATACTGTGATATTTCAAAAATAAATATATTTGAATAGCAATCTGTTTCTATGTCAATTTCCCATTATTCCAATCCCGAGTTCTTGAATAAGAAAGTTCGACCACTAGATGTCACTGTATTATGTGGTGCAACCGAAAACAAGTGCTACGAGGAGGAAAAAAACTATAGAGCCAGTGACCAAACTGTATTATTGTACTTTCTCTTTTTCAAATCGCCTTTTTTTACAAGGTTTGGGGATTTGGGGTACCCATAGTAGCAAGATGGCGGACAATCACGTCAGTACCCTCTTGGTGAGGCTAATGCTGTGCGATATAAATGCAAATTTCTCAACAGATCCCTTAACCGCCAAGATGGTGACTCGTCGGGCACCACTTCCTGTGGTGTGTCTTGGGATGTTTTTCAACAATAGTATGAAAGCCACAAGTGATGCAATGTGTGTTGTCTGATATGACACTCAAATTTCTGGAAGAAATTGGTATTTCCTTGGTGATTTAGGATCAGGGTTGGGTAGGGTTACTTTAACTGGATTACTTTCAATGACTTTTGGATGACTCCAATACCAAATATGCTAAGAAAAGACAACAGAAACTAAATATGGATAAAAGGACTCCATTTTCTGCAGGCTTGGGGAGTAACGGAACACATAGAACGGCAAAAATGATGTTGGCAAGCTGGATTTATTTTCATTTTGTTTCTGTCGCATTTGATGTTAGTTTTTCCGGAGATCCAAGAGATCAAAGCCAGGAGAGAAAGCTTACCCCGTGTTGTGAGTCGTCATTTTATTCATATTATATTCATATTATAGTATTGGAGTAATCCAAAAGTAATTGAAAGTAATCCAGTTAAAGTAACCTTACCCAACCCTGTTTAAGATTTAGTGGTATTGTCACATGTCCGCCTCATCTCTTAAGAGCGCAAAGACACAGAAAAACAACGGTGACCGGATGATGAAGATGCCGTATCTGAGTCAGATCAGGAGGCTTCTCCTACTCTGTTTGGTGTGGGGGAGAAAAACCCTACCCCAAAAAAAGAAAACGTCCGAGAAAGGGATAGGCGCAGTCAGGTTGTGATTCGTGGGTGCTAAACGATACACGCTGTCCCTTTAAACGGCTACACTGCTGGGTTGCCACATCAAGTGGAATCTCAGCAACGGGTGTGTACATGCCTCAACTAGTTTTATAACAACCATAAATAAGAGCAGCGCATGACATAACATGCGCATTCAATTGTTCCACTTTCTGTCTAACACAATAGATTGCATTTGTGTTCTGAATATTTAATAGCTAGTTGATGACGTGCTGAATTTAGTATGGCTCAGGGGCTGCAGCCAGACGATGTTATCAGGTGGACCGGATCGGTAAAAACATGTTAATGCCGAATATATTTCCAGTACTATGCTTTATCGTTCAGCCTACATGAGTAGCCTACCCTGCAAATTATAATCACACGGCTGAAAGGGATATTTCTTCAGCACGACACGTGTATTCACAACCAATGGGGAAAAATGATTTTCATATTTAACATTGAATTCACAAATTTTAACACTTGAACAAATGTAGCTTTACATCAGAACCAACTTACCACACTAAACAAACTCACGAGGGAGCTAAGAATAAAAAACACGCCTGCTGCAATTATCATACTGCTTTGAAATCGATTTTAAAAAAATACAGAATTAAGAGTTGTAGCCGTGAACGGGCAATAACGAATCGGGAACCTTTTTAACCCCAAGACACATAAAAGCCTAAATATATCTGTGTTTTTTGGAGAGAGCCACAGCATATATTTCAAGACACATTTCAGCAAAACTGCTAAACCTTCTCTCCAGACAACAGCCAATTTTTCAGAGCATTTTATCTCACTGTGACATTAAATGGTTTAATAAGAAGTATGAATTAATAATGAAGCCAGGGCCTGTGTCCCTTATCAATATCAATATCCGACTGAAAATGGGTCTCCCTCCCACAGTTACTTAAACGTGTTGAGGCTCATTTTTGTCCTAAATAATAGTTTGAAACAATGTGCAAGCAAAGTTATTTTGTAAAAATGTCACCAAATACTGCAAGTGAGGATACCTACGTATTTACCTTCAGTGCAGACAACGTAAGGAAAAGGATAAAGAGTGCGCGCACCCTGTGCATAGCTCGGCCCATTCCTACTGCTTACCCGATTAAATTGCTTTACATTCTTTACTGGAGCTTCTGGGTTCGTTCGGTGGCCTTTCCTCATAAAGTACCCCAACAATGAACAAAGATTGTTTAATGAGTGTCCATATTAAGGATTATTTAGCAATTTACAGGCACAACAGGGTCTGTTGGTGTGACACCCTGACTGTAAACTGCAGTTCAAATTGTGTCCAGTATATGGTGGAGCAAACCCTGTAACGGTCACTATTGTCTTTGCATTGCACATGCTACAGTCTATGTTGAGTGGCTGTGTTTGGTTGCTGTTGGAGGTGTCAGTGAGGGTTGTTCAAGCCAAGAAAAATCTGTCCTTGTACACATTGGTTGTTTTTATTTTCCAGCGGGTCCCATTTCCGGATCAAGTTTTTCTCTGCCTGTGATTTTGTCTCCCCCCCTCTTACTTGCTCATTTGTAATGGTAAGCTTGTTATCCTGCCACATTTATTTATTTTATTGAAACATTAGTAATGATGTTTGAATAAGCAATGTTTGTAATCCCTAAATCGGGCCACGTTGTTGGAGTGTGATGTAGTGTGTTTGTGTCAATAAAGTTTGTTAAAACCCCAATGTTGAATGTAACAATACACAAAACAATTACACATGCTCTATGTCATCACCAAGCCACATGAACTCATGAAAAGAGCCGTGTATAGCATGGAACCCGCAAAACAATATTGAGCACAGCTACTCATGGAATCAATTGCCACAACAAATGCTAGCCCGAGGCAATAGTGGTAGAAAGAGAATTCCAGTCCAGTATAGATATGACACATTTTGTCTACAGACTTTGCCAAGGACTGGCTCACTCTCGCCGCCATCAAAGACGCCATCTGGACCTCCAGAAACCTGCTGGTAAGGAGGTGCAGGCAGATCCCCCCATGGCTGCAGATACCATACAATCTGCAAGCGGCAAGCCTAGGACGCAGCCATAAAGAAGAGTTGTCTGCACCCACCCGGAGAAGGGAACCGGAGCTCCACTGTGGGGGTCCCGGCAGCAACGGCCTGGCTATTCGGGTGGTTGTGGAAAGTAGAAGCAAGAAGGGAGAGGACCCATCTGAGCATCCCGGGCAGAGGACTGGAGGATGCTGCTTGGGAGGGTGGGGAGAAATCCCACTTGAGAAGACGGAGCTGTGCCCCTGCACAATAGTATTGCCCTTTACACATTGGTTAACTGCTGTGATAAGTCTCATCTCATCTCATCTCATTAGCTGCACCGCTTATTCTCAGTAGGGTCGCGGGGGTGCTGGAGCCCATCCCAGCCATCTCCGGGCAGTGGGCAGGGGAAACCCTGAATTGGTTGCCAGCCAATCGCAGGGCACGCAGGGACAGACTACTCGCTCGCTCATTCACACCTAGGGACAATTCTGACCGGCCAATTCGCCTGAAATGCATGTTTTTGGAATGTGGGAGGAAACCGGAGTGCCCGGAGGAAACCCACGCAAGCACGGGGAGAACATACAAACTCCGCACAGGAAGTCCGGTAGCTGGATTTGAACCCACACAGGAGGTTCCCGAGACCTTAGAACTGTGCCGCACACGCGCTAACCACTGCGCCGCCGTGCTGCCCGCTGTTAAAAGTGTCGATAAAAATTGTTCAAACCTCATATTGTTAGAATATGATATAATGAAATTGTGAATATGTTTAATTGCTGTTATAAGTGTCGAGAAAAATTGCTCAAAACTCACATTGTTTATTTGCTGTTAAAAGTGTCCATAAAATTGTTCAAACTAAAAACTACAGTTGATTTGTCACACAAACAGACCCAGTTTTAGCTGTAAAACGCCCAATAATCCTGTAACCTTTTTTTTTTGCACTATGATGACTATTTTTGCACCAAATGCATATTGCACTAACCCTTACGATACCAAACTGTATGTAACATCCTACATACTGACATTTCTTGTGTAAATATTGTGTCAATTATAACTATAACCTTATGTTCTCTGTTCCTTTATCTTCTTGTTTTTTTTTACCTCACTGTAAATGTGTGAAACTGGAGTGTCATGCCCAATTTCGTTGTCACAATATGTTAACCCAGTTTGTATCAATGACAATAAAGGTATATTCTATTTTATTCTATACAGAAGCACATAAAGCATTCTATGTTCATTGTTCATACACTTAAATATGAAAAGCAAAACAACAAACTTTAAACCAATACCAACATTTTACCCAGAAGCTCTAACAGAGCAATTCGATTGGGTGAGTGGTAGGATTGGGTGGAGCTATAGGACAGGACAGGACACGCACACTACCTCTCGCCCAGCGTCGCCTGCACTGAAGGTATCCTCGTTTACAGTACAGTGGAACCTCGGTTTTCGAACGCCTCTCAGTTCGAACAAATCGGAGTCCGACCAAAAATTTCGAGAAATTCTTGCTTCGCTGTTCGGTCAAAAAATCGGAGTTCGAACGCCGGTAATGCGTGAGTGCGTACGCTAGGGTGCCATGCTGAGCGGCGTACGCGTGTAGATGGCTCTTTTCCTGACCGACTGTAATCGCGTGCGGACGTGCTTTCTTTTGCTTTCGCTTTTAATATAGGTGTACAAAGTGTTTTAGCCCTTTTTTTTTCATTTTTACACGTTCATGTTAGCGTAATCTTTCGTACGGAAGATTATGATAACGCGAATTTACGATTAGCCCGGGTTAGCTTCATGTTTACGTTAAACATTCAAGGTAAACATTCAGGGTGTTGGAACGGAGCCCCCTTTCCAATGAACCGCTCACCACTTCTTGAGGAGACCCGGGTGCTAAATGACTTGTAAACGACCTGATTTTTTTATTTTTACACGTTCATGTTAGCGTCATCTTTCGTACGGAAGTGTACCATAGCGCGAACGTACGATTAGCTTTATGTTTACGTTAAACATTAAAGGTAAAACATTCTGGGTGTTGGAACGGATTACAACGATTTACATTATTTTTAATGGGAAAAAAGATTTTGGTGATCGAACAAATCGGTTTTCGAACAGGGTTCTGGAACGGATTATGGTCGAGAACCGAGGTTCCACTGTATTTTGTGACATTTTAACGAAATACCCTTTTTTAAAACCATTTTAAGGGAAAAATGAGCCTAAACACACTTAAGTAACTGCGGGAGGGAGTCACATTTTAAGTGGTGTCTTTTGTTGAATCTCATATTAAAACAAGGTGTGTCTTTCTCGGTTCCGGATCCCCGCTCGACCGGGACAACATGAGGGTAAAAACACACTTACCCCACTGGCCGAGTGACAGCCTTTTCCATGTTGCTTAACAAGCGGGGGTACTTGTTTTCTACACCTGAGTCCACCGAAGGAAAACCCGCCCCCTGGATTCTCACCTGAAGAGTCGTGATGTGCTTGTCGTTGAATTTGTTCTCGCAGTATCGGAGCACCATAGACGTTTTGCCCACGCAGCCTTCGCCCAAAAGGACCACCTTGAACGAGAAGCCTTTGCCGCCGCCAGCTGCAGCCATAGCGGCCGCTAAAACAAGCTCGTTACTCCCTTTCTTTTCCCTTTACTGTAGCTAATGCTAACACTTAGCAAATACGTCACAGCGAGCTAGCTAGCTTCTTTTTCCTTACTGTCGCAAATGCTAGCGCTTGGCAAGTCACCCCCAGTTTCGAGTAAAGCAGTGAACGGAGACAAATGAAAAATGCTGGTTGTCGACTGCGAACTCGTTCCAAGTGGGACTTGTTGTTGCGAAAGTCAGAGTGACGCCAATGCAACTAATGGCGTCTGTTGGCTACAGCTAGCCAGCTAGCCCCAAAGATCGTCTATTGGTGTAAAGCGAACTACTCGGTCACGGGTGCGATGACGTCACAGTGTCCGCCCGTCAAAACAGCAGGGTGAATCATGGTTACGAATGTCAACGTCATTTCTATTTTGTTGTCACTTTTTCCATTCAAAGGAGTAAAAAGCAGTGAAAAGAGAAAGAAAAAAGACGGAAATAAATAAGAAGAGCAAGAAACATAAGTAAAAAGCGAGGGGAAAACTAGCAAAGAATTTGAAAAGGGAAAATAGAGATCGAAATAAGAAAAAAAACAAGAATTAAGAAAAAAGCTTGGAAAAAAAAATCAAAGAACAACTAAAACACAAAAAGGAAAATGCAGTACAAAGTAAAAAATTCAAAAAATAAGACAAAAAGGAGAAAAATGAATTTCAAATAGGCAAATGGGAAAAAATGTTGCGCCCCCAGTTATTATTTTTAGCCTTTTTTCGACGAAAGAAAAACAAAGTTCAAGTCAAGTCATTTTTATTTGTATAGCCCTTAATCACAAAGAGTCTCAAAGGGCTGCACAGACTATTATTTCAAACTATTATGACAGGATCCCCTGATCTGGAACCAACATGAGGGCAAGGAAAAACTCAAAAACCTCAACATGAGGAAAATGAAAAAACCTTGAGATAGCACCGCACATGTGGTAAAGGAAAGAGAGGAGAGAAAGTATGCAAAAACTCAAAGGAAAAATATAATAGGACTGAAAATATCAAGAAAAAAAGGAAAAGTGGTCAAAAAGAAAGAGTAAATAAGGGAAACAAAAAAAGAGAATAACATTTAAAATGAGTTAAAATTCCCAAACAGTAGAATATTCTTTTTTACTAGGTTCTACCTTTCTGTTGTTGTTTTTTTGTGTGTTAAAGGAAAATCAAAATATAAGCAAAGAGTGTTTTGCTAGAGGATGCTGCTCTGGATGAGCGCGTGACGGATGAAACAGGATGTGTGGTGCAAGAATTGGAACAAACCGTTCTAGAACAAAATGGTGACTACCCGAACAGGTTGATAACTCAGAGGCCTGCAACCACAACCAGGAGGGGTTTTTTTTTTTTTTACATTCCTTTAAAAAAATCTCATTGTTTTTATTTTTTCCTAGCTGTTACTTTTTTCTTTTTGTTCTCTATTTTTTTTCCTGTGTTTCTTTCTTTTCTTTTTTTCTGGCTTTTTTCAGATGTTCTTCCTTCTTTTTTTTTTTCCTTTTGTTTCTTTTTTTTCTCAGCTTTTCACTACTTTTTCATTTTGATATTTTTTTCTTTACGTTCTATTTCCCCCCTTCCTTTAAGTCATTGTGCGCTGAGAATCTGCGGGGATTGCGCACGCGCGCAGCTTGGAGGGAACATTGACTGCGTGTGAGGATTGCACTGTCCTGGGATTCAGGCAATTTCAATTTTCCACCAGAACTGTTTCCTTCTCTAGTCACTCACTCAGTACAGAATTGTAATTGATCACAACGCAGTGCTCAATGTTTTCCAAGGGATTAGACATGGCCCTCCAGAAGAACACATCATAAAGACCTAAAGGAGCTGTGCAGAACATGAAACTTTTTTACTCTCCGCCACCATCTCCTGGCTTGTGTCATCATCGCAACCTCAGTAAGCTCATTCATCATGTCACGGTGGCCATGGCACTCAATTTAAACCCCCAACCCCCCACCCCCGTGTGGCGCCAGCTGCGGCTTGTTGGCCGATTGGCTTTCCATCTATTTAAGCTTAGAGCTCTCACTCTTCCTTTGTCAGTCTGTCAACGAACCTCTTCCCCGCAAGACTCGGTCCTGTTTCCTGTCCGGTATTGTTCCCGTTTATTTTGTCCTGTTTGATATCGGTTTCCAGTTTCGTTCCCGTCTAGTTTGTCCTGTTTAATTTCAATATCCTGTTTTGATATCAATCCTGTCTGTCCCGTCCTGTCCGGTATCGACCCTATCTGTCTGATATCTGCTCCGGCAATTGGTATCAATCTTGTTGGCCTCTGGCTTCCTATCATTCCACGCCAGACCTAACGTGCATGACTCCCCATTTACCGTAAAATAAAAGGCTTGTGTGAGAAACATCATGCGTTTGGGTCCTGATCCTGTTACGGTTCTTGACACATGATACACGGTGGAAACAAAGCCTATACAACAAAGACAGTTAAAACATCTTCTTTGTTCCTTTATTTCTTTGTTTTCCTCATCCTCACTGTAAAATGTGGAACTGGAGTGCCACGTCCAATTTCGTTGTCATAATACATCCCATGTTGTAACAATGACAATAAAGGTAATATTCTATTCTATTCTATTTCTTAGAATCGACTATTTATTTCTTTTTCTCTAGGTTTGGGTTGTTGTTTTGACATTACTTTTCTGACTTTCACCATTTTCACGCTACAGAATGGAGATACAGCACACCGCCACTTTTCAGCACTCCTCCCAGTCCCCATTCCACGTATTGAATGCGTTCTGCCCCGGTGATCGTGAATTGGTGAGCGCCCCGCTCTTTGGCCCTCTGGCATACGTCACCACCGGCCGACAGGAAAAACAGGCAGTCGTCAACACAGGCCAAAAAATCAACGGTTCCTCTCTGCCCAGTCTCAGGGACAAATGTATTCATTTATTTTGTGCAGTATATGACATTAGGATTAGTAATATAGTGAACAAAGGGACCCCCCAAACTTGTCTTTTTCCTGCTTTTTTCTTCTTTTGTTTCCTTTTTTCCCCGCTCGCTCTTTTTTTCCGACAATCCGATTCGTCGGGATGACGGCGACGAGGCAGGTATACGACACACCTTCCTTTCCCGTTCAAAGCTCAAAGTCCACCCGACACACACCTGAGCGCCGCCGCCTCAAAGCTGCAAAAGCCTCTTTGAGGATTTCCTCTTTCGACATATCGGAGAAGAAAAACAAAAGAGTCCGTTCCAAAGATGGATTCGCGGGCCGGCGAGGGAAAGACGGCCTACGCGGAGAAACGGGACGAGCGAGCGGATTGAGGGAGGGAAGGGACCGTCGCTCTCGGTTCCTGTGGATTGTCACCGCGGAGGCCATTTTGGATCGGAAGGCGGGTGAGAACAAACATGTCCGACTCGACGTACGGAGAAAAATGTTACTCCTCTTTGGCACGAAAGCGATTTTGAAGCGGAGCCCGGTTTCTTTGTCTAGCCCAGGGGTGTCAAACTCATTTGAACTCGGGGGCCACACGATCAATCATTCTGTCGGGGGCCGGACTAGTAGATAAAAGAGAAAGAAAAAGAGAGATAAAGAAATATGAGAAAGAGGGAGGGAAAAGGAGAGAGGGCGAGAGCGTGAGAAACAAAAGAGATAAAAAGAGAAGTCGTGAGAGAGGGGGAAAGAAAGGGAGCGGAAGAAAGAAATCCAAAGAGAAATAGAAAGACAGAGGGAGAGAAAAAAGAAAAGAAAGCGCGATGGTAGGAAGAGAGAAAGAGAAAAGAGCGAAAAGGAAAAAGGAAGTTAGAGCAAAAGAAGTTAAAAAGACACAGAGAAAGAGACAAAGAGTAACAAAGGAAGAGATAAAGAGAGACACAGAGAGTGAAAGAGACAGAGTGGGAGAAAAGCGGTGGAAAAGAGGGAGAGAGAGAGAAAGAAATACAAGTACAGTGTCTTTGTTTGAGGCACCTGGCTTCGGCAACATCAAGTGGACATATTTCAACCTGCAGCTTGTTTTTCTCTTGTGCTTCTCTGAGTGTTGTCTTGGGGGCCAGATTCAATACCTTAGCGGGCTTGATCTGGCCCGCGGGCCGCCTGTTTGACACCTGTGGTCTAGCCCTTGAATGACTGAATGAATGAAAACTTTATTCCAACATTAAAATAAAAACAGGACAAAAACAATAACTCAACAACAAAATAATGTTACATCATATGTTGGAAAAGGGGTAGTCAGAAGCAGGATCTTAATTTCCCTACCCCTTCATCTTCCCTATTAAATACATTTTAAAGATCCTCTTCTCCTCTTGTGTCTAATATAGCAAAGTCTCACAGATATACATATTACATACGTCAGGTATCAATAATTATAATAATAACAATAGTCACATATTTTATACACTAATCTTCGTAATACCCATCCCTCAACGTCATAATGCCACTAGTTACCAAATGTCACTGCGGCACCTATGATAATAACAAATATAGTAATAACATTAATAATAACAGTTATGATATAATAATAGTAACAATAACAACAAGGTTGACTATAGTGGTAAACGCAGTATTTCCAATCTCTCGTATCGAGGGTTGGGTAGGGTTACTTGAACTGGATTACTTTCAATGACTTTTGGATGACTCCAATACCAAATATGCCAATTCAAGACAAAAGAAACTAAATATGAATAAAATAACTCAATTTTGTGCAGGTTTGGAGAATAACTGAATACATGGAACGGCAAAAAGCTGTTTGGATTGATTTTTATTTTGTCTCTGTGGCATTTTATGTTCGTTTTGCCAGAGATCAAAGAGATCAAAGCCAGGAGAGAAAGCTTACCACGTGTTGTGAGTCATCATTTTTTTTACATATTGTTATTTAAAGAGTATTTCTGTAGTAGATGTTTAGTTGTATTTTTATAGTATTTCTGCTGTGATATTCCTGTAGAAGTATTTTTCTCATCTCATCTCATCAGCCGTACCGCTTATCCTCATTAGGGTCGCGGGGGGGCTGGAGCCCATCCCAGCCATCTCCGGGCAGTGGGCAGGGGACACCCTGAATTGGTTGCCAGCCAATCGCAGGGCACGCAGGGACAGACAACTCATTCGCTCATTCACACCTAGGGACAATTTGAACCGGCCAATCCACCTGAAATGCATGTCTTTGGAACGTGGGAGGAAACCGGAGTGCCCGGAGGAAACCCACGCAAGCACGGAGAGAACATACAAACTCCGCACAGGAAGTCTGGAGCTGGATTTGAACCCACGACAGGTTCCCATGACATGAACTGTGCCGCACAAGCGCTAACCACTGCGCCGTATTTAACTATTTCTGTAATGGTATTTTGGAAGTATTTCTGAAGTTGTATTTTCGAAGTATTTTTGTAGTATTTCTGCTGTAATCTTTATGTACAAGTATTTTTTGTATTAAAGTATTACTGTAATGGTATTTTTGAAGTATTTCTGTAGTTGTATGTTCGAAGTACTTCAAACAAATACCTTTGTGGTATTTCTTTGGAATTTTTTAACATAACTGTGGTTGTATTTTTGTAATATTTTATCAGTAAAAATTCTGTACTAGTATTTTTGTATCATAGTATTACTGTAGTAGTATTTCCACAATATTTTTTTTCGTATCACAATGAAGACAAAGTAATATACTTGCTCGCTGGTTTGAGTGCTAAATTTGATAGATTTGATCAAAAATTTGATAGAGTATTTGTGTAATAATTTGCAGTATTTTTGGAGTACTGCTGTAGTAGTACTTGTATTTTTTTGCACTCGCAACAGGACAATGGGGATAAAGTTGTCACCAAAAATCACATTTTATAACTAGTACCAGCGCAGTAGTTGGCACGTTCGGCCAGCACGTGACAGGTCCCGGTTCAAGACCGGGTGGAAACATATGTTGGCCTGGAGTGTCATGGGTGCCATCGGGCTGTACTTGCCCAAGACACAGCACAGGAAATGGGGCCCCTATCACCCATGTGCTTAAGGAATCCAACCAACCAAGTACTATATTTACTATTATATGTACTGTCATTATATACTGACCATTTTGCTTTGGCGGCCCGAATGTAGAAGCCTGAGGGGCCGCATGTGGCCCGCGAGCTGTAGTTTTCCCACACCCAAAGCTGTGAACCTAAATTGGCCCCTGCTCTTACGTCTTCATTTTAAATTCCTAAATCTAATCACATAGGCACGTGCGTCGTACTGCTGCGCAAGTAGCCCTGTGGTCCCGTTGCCGAGTAACCCACATGAACTGAATCCATTTCACCTGCTCATCAGCGCCCCCTACTGGTCAACATGGAGACTGCCGCTGTACATGGCGAGACGGAGGCGCTGCAGCAATTCTTTCAGGGTAAGACAAACACTAACGCGACAAACTCACGGCCCGGGGGCCAATTGCGGCCCGCGAGGTGAACAGTTTGAGGCCCCGGCTTTAATATGAAAGTCTTAAGGGGACAGTGTGTATTATTAAGTGCCTTGGCGGGAAAATCAACAAATACCAATTTGGAAAATAAGCAAAAATACATGAACTATGAAATCAACGGCCATGTTTAAAAATACTCATGGGAACTGAAACCTGCATTTATTTACTTAGATCAGGGGTGTCGAACTTATTTGAACTCGGGGGCCACACGATACAACAAACATTCTGTCGGGGGCCGGACTCGTAGACTAAAGAGAAAGAAAAGAGAAAGAGGGAGAGAAAAGGAGAGAGGGCGGGACAAAGAAAGAAAAAGAGAGAGCGAGAGAGTGTGAGAACCAAAAGAGATAAAAAGTCGTGAGAGAGGGGGAAAAGAAACAGAGAGGAAGAAAGAAATCCAAAGGGAAATAGAAAGACAGAAGGAGAGAAAAGAGAAAAGAAAGCGTGAAGGGTAGGATGTCAAGAGACCGGACCAGAACGGAGGCCGGAAGGGAGAACTCATTTGCGTTGATGATCAGAACTTTCATTTAGCAAAATAAAAGTCGTCCAACTCTCAGGGACATAACAAAACAAAAACAGGCTTACAGGCAAACAGGAACTTAGACTAGGAATACTAACAAAACAAGCTTTTACTCAAAACATGCAACTCAAACAAAACAGGACAGAGCAAAACAGAACAGAAAATGTAATGAACCAGCACCCACAATACCCACAACCCACCCTTAAGTAGCACACACGCAAATTAGCTGATTTAGTACAGCCGGTGCCCAAGGGGCGGGGCCAGCCGGTCGCCACGGCGACCATGCTGGACACGACATAGGAAGAGAGAAAGAGAAAAGAGAGAAAAGGAAAAAAGGAAAAGAAGTTAAAAAGACAGAGAGAGAGAAAGAGACAAAGAGCAACAAAGGAAGAGAAAAAGAGAGACACAGGGAGTAAAAGAGACAGAGAGTGGGAGAAAAGGGGTGGAAAAGACAGAGAGAGAGAAATAAATACAAGTACAGTGTCTTTGTTCGGGGCACCTGGCTTTGGCAACATCAAGTTGACCTATTTCAACCTGCAGCTCGTTTTTCTCTTGCGCTTCTCTGAGTGTTGTCTCGCGGGCCGGATTCAATCCCTCAGCGGGCCTGATCTGGCCCGCGGGTTGCCTGTTTGACACCTGTGACTTAGATAAAGCTGACATTGTTGTCGGCCATCTTGCTGCTAAAGGTACCCCAAAACAAAAAACTTTTTTTTATTGTGTGTCTTTTGTTCTTGTTTTTGCCTCGTTTTTCTTTCCCACCTATTTCAGTCTTTTTCCCTTCTTTTTCGCCCTTTTGTCTCATTTTCTGTTTGTTTTTTTCTTAGCGAAATGCCGGGTAAAAAAAAGAAAAATGTTGGGGTTCGATCACCAAGTCTGTGTAATTTGTCTTCTTTCTTTTGAGCATTGGTTTTGGGTGGCATGGCACAACGAAGCGACATCTAGTGGTCAAATAATACACACTGTCCCTTTGATGTGAGTGGAAATGATGGATTCATTTATTTTCACATTCATTCTTGATATTTTTTGTATTTTTCGATCTCATTTTTGCTTGGAATCAGGTTTTTTTTCTAATCTTGTGGAAAACCGCATCGGGCCCGAGCTCAGCCAGACCCTAGCTCCGGCGGCCCTCAACTCAATCGAGATTGAGACCCCCCCGGCCCGTATGCCGTGGTTATCCAGTCGAGTTTGTTTAAAATGATCGGAAACGAAAAATGAGGACGTGACGATGACGACGGTCGTATCGATGTACAGGTCGGGACGTGAGGCAAGTGGTGGAGCGGTCCGTTGCCGTGGATACCAGCATCCTGGAGCAGTACCTCGGCAGCGACTTCAACGCTTTGTGAGTTAAAACCCGTCGTCTTTTTCTCTCTGGGCCTCAAATCTTCCTTGGTGGGACTGACTGTTGGTGTAAGGCAGGGGTCGGCAACCCAGAAATGTCTAAAGAGCCGTCTTGGACCCCTTCCCAAAAAAAAAAAAAAACACAATATCTACAGTGTTCATTTGAGCTGTGAAAAGTGATGGGTCCCGGGGACTGGCATGCTCCAAAATCTATGGGTCCCAACAGAGATCTATGGCTCCCCAAAATTGAGTCAGGTTGACATTGTAAATTGGCGACAAATATATAATATTAATCTATATTTTCATTCAGTTTTAATCATCACCGTTTATTGGTAATACAAATCAGTTATCACTTCAAGATTTTTCAGTTCACAACCATATTTTACATTATACAAAATAATATTGCTGAAATAATTATATTCATCTATATTCTTTTGTTCATCATCTTTCCTCGAATCGTTCGCTTTAACACGCGTGTTTTCCTTGCCTCCGCGATCTTCCGAATAATTCATCTGCCGTTTTTTTTCCTGCCGGAATTATTGCCGTTGTTATCACTTTCTGCAATATGTTTCGACTTATTACCGACACTGAAGAAATGACCAATTTTGTGTTGATTTTCACCTAATACTAACTGTTTTTTTCGGAGGCATACTCATACCTGTCAATTTCCACGGCTCCATGCACTTACAAACTGTCACATTTTCCCTTACAAAATACAAAAAAATCTTACACCATATTTTTTTTCAAACGTGTTTATGTAGTTTAACATGTTATACAGTAGTGTACATGTGTTTCCTTATATCATATACTGTTAATGAACATTTTGTTGTGAGACACCGAGTTGCTCGACATGAATGAGCTTTATTATAAAAAAAAGTTCAAAATGAAGTCGCTTGGACGTTCACTGTAGTAGGAAAAAATACACGCAAATAGAATTAAGTAGAATAATACATTTTCTTATTCAAATTATTAATTCATTTTCTACATTCAATTATTGTTGGCAATATACTGATTAAAAGGGATCACCACAAACCTGTCTTTTTTCATTTTCTCCTTTTATACTTCCTTTTTTTCTTCACTTCTTTATACAACATAATTCGTAATATCAATCATCAAAGCAAGTGAGCCGTTGGAGAGCCGGCTCTCTTTAACGAGTTGAGCCGAAAAAGCCGCTTCTCTAAAAAGAGACGGACTTCCACCACAACACTGACGTAATCTTGTTTTCCGAGATCGTCGTGCAGACGAAAACTCGAACCGCGAGACCAAAACAACAATGGCGGATCTGCCTGACGAAAAGTTGAGTGCGGTAAATCTTTGTTAAAAAAAAGTATCGGGTAATAATGACAATTTTGTGTCAAAAAAAGTTGCGTCCTGTGACGCACGTTGATTTGAAACAATGCGTCCCCAGCAAAAATGATGCGTCTAGGACGCAGGGACAAACCAGAACACTGTATCTATATTAGCCTTCCATCCAAATGACTCAGTTGGATGCAGGACATCCTGTGGAGAATGACGTGACGACTCTGTTGTAGGATACGCCTCAAGATGAACTTCATTACAATACGAAAACGAACAACCGTATGTTTTATTGCTTTGATAAAATGAAACACATATATATATATATATATATATACAGTATATATATATATATATATATATATATATATATATCATCTCATCTCATCAGCTGCACCGCAAATCGGTATTCAGTAGGGTCGCGGGGGTGCTGGAGCCCATCCCAGCAATCATCGGGCAGTGGGCAGGGGACACCCTGAACTGGTTGCCAGCCAATCGCAGGGCACGCAGGGACAGACAACTCGCTCGCTCATTCACACCTAGGGACAATTCGGACCGGCCAATCCACCTGAAATGCATGTCTTTGGAATGTGGGAGGAAACCGGAGTGCCCGGAGGAAACCCACGCAAGCCCGGGGACATACAAACTCCGCACAGGAAGTCCCGTAGCTGGATTTGAACCTACACAGGAGGTTCCCAAGACCTTAGAACTGTGCCGCATACGGCTAACCACTATATATATATATATATATATATATATATATATATATATATATATATATATACCAGAGCCATGTCCCCCTAGTGGGAGGTGGCTAGAGTCTTTTCTGACTCTTTCTGGGAAGTTGATACAGAGGAGGGGATTCCCAGCCCCCTCGCCCAGCCCAACTGATGTGTGGGGAATCATTAGGTGAGCAAACCTTTTCTGAAACCCTACATTCAGTTTAGAACTATAACATGAAGCCCAAACCTTAGTTCCTAACTCAAGCCTGTTTCAGAACCCTAAATTAAGTATAATACCCTAATAAGGAGCCTAAACCTTAGTTTCTAACCCAATTTTGGAGCCATCAAATGAGTTCCAAACCCTTATTTGAAGTCCTAACCCAGGCACGTCCAAAGTCCGGCCCGGGGGCCATTTACGGCCGGTGGTCAAATTTTTATTGGCCCTCGGCCTCTGTCATAAAATTAATAATATGTGGCTCGCCAGTAATGTTGAAAGCACTATAAAAAATTATTTGGCCACCTTGCCTTTGGCTTTCTGTGAGATTATAAGCCCCCATTTACAACATGTGGAAATAAAAAAGCAAACTGAGAGAAAATTCAGGTCGTTTTTTCACCCAAATCCGACACAAATCCCAATCTGTCAAGAGACTGTTTTAAAAAAAAGTAATTTTAAGAGGCACTGCCAGCCCAAACGTGCTACAAAAACCTCATTGTAAACGAACACTGTGAAAAGGGGAAGCAAATGGAAGCTGTTTTAACGGCACCGCTGCGCTTTTTTATGGGACCCTGCGAGTCAAATGAAAATGCTACAAAGGAGAGCTGCGAGGCCGAGCACTGAAAACTATTCACTGAGGATAAATTTATTCAAAACTGTTCAAAGAATGCAAGGCTCAATAGTCCGCCCTTGTACATTTTCACTTTACCAAATCTGGCCCGCTTTCTGAAAAGTTTGGACACCCTTGCCCTAACCCTAGCTCCTACACCTAGCCCAACACATGAACAAGAAACATGGCAAGAATTTCAAGCATTAGAAGCACGATACCTAAAATTCAAGCACTTTTAAACCTTGAAAGAACAGTCAAATCGAAGCATTTTCAAGGATTTTAAGCACCCGTACAAACCCTGTTCGTTACAATGCAAAAAAAAAAGGATTGATGGCGTACGGGTGAATGACTGATGTGTCCGTTGGATGACGCTTTGGTTTTCCGGCCGCTCCCCCAGCGCACTTCCCGATTCCCCACCGGACTCGGACATCTGCTCGCCCGGACAGGTCACAGGTGAGTCCTCGGCTCGGCCCACTCCGACGCTGACGCTAACGTTAGTGCCGTGTTCCATCGACAGATTTCCAGACGGAGCCTTCCTACCGTTGTCCCGGTCCCCCCGGCTTCATCCCTGCCCAAATCCAGCCGCTGCCGACCCCGCAAGACTGGCATTTCGGACGATCGGAGAACGACTCGGTCGCTGGGGGCGTGTCTACCGGCCGGGGTTCCAGTTGGGTTCCCCCCGCCCCGGGGCTTCGGCCATCCTCCCCTTCACAAAACTGGTAAATGAATGTGTCAAGAAATAACCATACCTGTCAACCTATACGTTTTTGCCGTACAAAATAGGTTTATTATTTATTTGAAGACGTGTACCACGTACAAGAAAATCTGTACGGAAAAACGCAAATTTGTCAATGATGGGTTACAGCAATCCCTCGGTTATCGCGGTTGATGGGGACGGAGACCACCCGCGAAAACTGAAAATCCGCGAAGTAGTGGCGCCCCTGTTTGATGGCTATATTTGCACAGATAAAATACATGTATATTGTTTAAATTCTACATGATAACGGCAGAGAAAAGAACTCCACCCTGGTTGAAGTCCACACAGAGAGAGAGAGACGTTTAATTTGCGTCAGAGAGATCAGTGCACACAAGAACATGACTTCAAAATAAAAGAATACAAGATTGATAAACGTACAAGAGATATAATTACACTCATTGTTGAAACGTTACTTTATGTGTGTGTGTGTATGAGAAACATTGTTTTTATACTTAGTAATATAAAAACAAGCTAATTACCTTGAGACAGAAATTCAAGAGATTTACATTGAAACCCTGACAACAGGTATACAGTATACCCCGCTGTATACAGTACACCATATCGAATACGGGTAGAGAGAGAGAGAGTGAAATTCATGTTATAACAAAAAAAAAACCCGTAAAATATGTTGTATGTACACGGAATAGGACTGCGGCGAAACCACTACGAACCATTCAGTATGATTGTATTAACCGCTCTCAACCACATGCAGCCATCGCAGTTTATTTGGCTTGCTAACACTACCGGTTACATATTGAAAATAAAAACAGTGAAAATGTGATATTTGAAGAGTGTTTGTGAAGCGTTTTGGGAAACGACAGTTCAAAAAATGGTCCGTGTTCATTTTAATGAAAGTGAAAGAGCTGCCTTCTGACAATAACAACATACATCCTATGGACATGGGTTTTAACGCACAAGAAATGCGTGTATTCAAGGAATTTCAACTCCTTGCCCTGAAAAATTCTCGTGCCGGCGTGATGAAGGGGCCTATCGTGGAGGAAAAGCCGGAGCTAGCGAAGCGGCTAGCGGCGTTATAAGTCTTCGGTACCATCCGTAATCTTGGTAAATGCGAACTCACGACCAAATAAGATCATCGAGTGCTGGTGGAAAACATCGAAGCGCACAGGGAGCGCAGTTGCTGTGTTTTGCGGAAACGTGGCTCACGTTTAGCATTCCGGACGCTAACGTGTAGCCACCCGGAGCGATCCGGCTTCAACGCCGCTAAACAGAGACACGAAAACCGGGGAGAATCGGAGAGGAGGCGGACTTGCTAACACGAGGTGGTGTATCCCTGGATTTTCACAAAGAAAAGTTTTCCATCTGCCGCAGGGATGTCGAATTTTTGGACTGGCGTGACGTCATCCACTTCGCTACAAGCACCCCTAGGGCATCATGTGTTCATCTGTTATTAAACAACGGGGTAGACTGCTGGAAGTGTGAATTTCCCTACGGGGATGAATAAAGTATCTATCTATCTATCTATCTATCTATCTATCTATACTTTAGCTAGCGACATCGAACGGCTTTTACAACAAATACATGAAACTGCACGCAATTAGCCGTGTTTAGGTAGTTCAAACAACCGCTCGCTTTTGGTATGATAAAGTCAAACTTGAGATGAAATGTGACAGAAGAGAATATACTTACGTCGCGTCGCCGAGTTCATCCATGATAAACTAAGCGCCACATAAGAAGGGGGTGAGGTGGGAGGAGTTGAAGGAGGGGGGGGTGAGCGAAGCGGCAATGACTAAGCATTGTGTCAGGGCCTCCCCCTCCCCTTCACAATAAGAGTGTCCACACCGTGTCCTCAGTTGACATAAGCTCGCGCTCAATGGCGTCAAGTCAATAAATGCTTTTATTGAGAAGGTAAGGTATATTTTTTAGACCCGCGAAGCTCTGAACCCGCAAAAGTGGAACGGCGAACTAGCGAGGTTCCACTGTATACACCGACTATCACCAAATGTCAAATCAATCGAGTCAAACGAGTTCGCCGCGGTAGCCTCTATCTCTATTTTTTTCGTTGCAAACGAAGCGAGCGGTTTGATGCTACTGTGCGCATGCGTCTGCCGCCTGGGGGTTTCCCATCATGCATCATTCTGATCACACGTAAACAAAGCGAAAGCAGAGCAGTAGGCCTACAACAAAGTTTTGAATTTTCTTTGGATCCAATCATCGAGTCGCAATGGCCGAACCTGAGTTCAAACGTCGTCAGTCATTCTGATCTGAAAACAACAGGCGGGGTTGATTGAGTCCATTTGAAATACACGCGGTCTTAAAAAACATCGGATTTCATGTGGTTGTTGTGTCGTGACAGCAAAAGGAAACGAAACGAGTGTCAGGACTGGTGGCCGGGTCCCGAGCGACTTACGGTCGGCGAGGACGGCACTCGAGGCATCGTCCCCAGAGGACATTTGAGGTGGGAGACGTTCCGATCGCAGGAGTGGAAAGCCGTCCTGGACGCTAACATGCGCGACGTGTAAGTCGGCCGGCTCGTGTTCGTCAGTGATACAGTGGTGCCCCTACTTACGAATCGAATTGGTTCTGGGAGTAGCTTCGTAACTTGAAACATGAATGAAAATGCCCCGCAAAATGATGATATTGAATCATAAAAGAACATGAAACCAAATACATGTTAAAATGAAATGACTGCAGAATAAACATAAAACGACATAGAAGAAGGGAAATTATAAAAATATTCATTGACCTTTTTGCCTGGCATTTCTTGAAAAACTGATCCAATGACGTCTGCTTTCGATGGCTTTTAGAGAATCTACATCATAATGAGCGATAGCCCGTCAACATTTTTTCCGGCTGATTCCTTTCCACGAATTACGAGACTTTGTGGAATTTTTCCAATATGTCTTTAAATTGGACCGATGGACTGATGGCTGCGTCTTCCCCCTTGTCGTCTCTGAACTCCTCCTGTGTCTTTTCATACCTTTCTATTATCTCTTGCGTGGTTTCGATTGCCAGAAAAAGTCTCTTCCTCTTCTTTTCTTCTTGTTTTCTGCATGTCTTTCGTTGGGTCCACTGTGAATGATAGCTCTTTGTAGCGCTACCATACACTAGACTCTTTACAGAGCAGGATGATGAGCCTGCCATATGCACAGGGTTGCTAAGTAGAACTCTGGGAGCAACAAATGGCAGCATGTACTGTATTTTCGACTTTGTATCCTGAAACACCCATGTAACAAGAGGCAATATTTTTCCCTTCAGGTACTTTGTAACCTGAAACTTTCGTATGCAGAGACATTTGTAAGTAGAGGTACCACTGTATAGAAAAATCGTGTTAGCGCTGATGCTATCTTTACGTGCTGCGGTCACAGGCCGCCTCCGGCGTTAGCGGTGTCCGCAGACAAAGGCTTCAGCTTTTCTCCGGCCGACGACGCTTTTGTGTGCCAGAAGAAGAACCACTTCCAGGTGACGGTTCACGTGGGCTTTGCCACGGAACCTTCATATGTGAAAACCCCTGGTGGAACGCGCCACCTGGAGCACCTCAACATCGACGTCTTCGGGGTCAAGGTTAGCTTCACTTAGCTCGGTGCTTCTCGATGGTTTTCTGTCCAACACCCCTTAGAACCAAGATAACTTCTAGCACCCCCATAATCACCCTTTGTACCCTTTACCAAATTCTTCGAATGAGTTATCTGACTCCATGAACCAAACACGACCTAGATTCATCCAACAATTATGCACGCTCGTTTCTTGAGAGAAAAATGGAGGTAAAATTTAAGTGTAAACAGGAGATGGCCCCCATCCCAGTTGCCGGGGATCATTTATACATTTCAACAAACAACGCAAAGAATATTCCCCCATTGGCTATCTTCTCCCCGCGTGATGGTGTGCCGGCTCCTCCCATGGGCGTGCCAAGGTAGTTGTTTTCAGGGTTGGGTAGGGTTACTTTAATTTGATTACTTTCAATGACTTTTGGATGACTCCAAAACCAAATATGCTAATAAAAGACAAAAGAAACTAAGTAGGAATCAAATGATGACTCACAACACGCGGTAAGCTTTCTCTCCTGGCTTTGATATCTTTGATCTCCGGCAAAACCAACATAAAATGCCACAGAAACAAAATGAAAATAAATGCCAACATCATTTTTGCCATTCCATGTGTTCCGTTACTCCCCAAGCCTGCACAAAATTGACTCATTTGATTCATAATTTAGTTTCTTTTGTCTTTTATTAGCATATTTGGTATCGGAGTAATCCAAAAGTCATTGAAAGTAATCCAGTTCAAGTAACCCTACCCAACCCTGGTTGTTTTTATGCCCAACGATCTCTGGTCGTCCCGCGTCAGCACAGGCCTCCTGTTATCCGAAATGTCCTAGACAAAACATCTTCCACACCACCTGTCCTGACCTTGTACATTGAACTAAAGCACAGCCAGTGAATATCTTATTTGCATTCAACTGAATACAGGTAACTTGTAGTCAATCATATAAAATCTTTTAGCGGTATCGCGTTATGTCTGTCCATGCCAAATCTACACCCGAGCTTGGCACTGAAGCCGCTCACCAGCGTGATTGGGGTGTAAAGTGTAACTTAATTTATTTTGGCTTCATCCTGTCTGCTGCCAACATTTTTAGCAAGTACACCGATCTTTCCTCGTCTCCCCCTCTGTGGTCGCAGTGAAGCTCAGCGCTACATGCGCTTTGTCAAACTTCCGCGTCTTAGTTTTCGGGAAACTTTCGTTTTGCTCTTTATCTCCGTCTCCCTCCACCTGACTCTTCATCCCTGTTAGGTATTTTTTTCATGAGGTCAGTTGTGGGTCTGCACTTCATAGTCATACTTTGTGCTATGTACTTTGTGCAAAGTGAAAATGTAGACAAAACACCGTGCCAATCAGAGCGCCACTGCCCCCAACAGGAGTGGAAGTACAATTGCACTTTATTCCGAGAGAGTCAAAGGCGCCACCCTTGGCGGGACTCCTCTATTTGAGAACCACTGATTTAGCTTGGGGCAGCACGGCGGCGCAGTGGTTAGCGCGTGTGCGGCACAGTTCTGAGGTCATGAGATTGAACCTCCTGTGTGGAGTTTGCATGTTCTCCCCGTGCTTGCGTGGGTTTCCTCCGGGCACTCAGGTTTCCTCGCACATTCCAAAAACATGCATGTCAGGTCCAAATTGTCCCTAGGTGCGAATTGTCTGTCCCTGTATGCTCTGCGACTGACTGGCAACCGGTTGAGGGTGTCCCCTGCCCACTGCCCAAAGATAGCTGGGATGGGCTCCAGCACCCCCGTGACCCTACTGAGGATAAGCAGTGCAGATAATGGATGGATGGATGATTGAGCTAAACAATGCTAACGGGCGCTAACATCGTGG
Source organism: Urocampus carinirostris (assembly GCF_059441175.1). Taxonomy (NCBI): domain Eukaryota; kingdom Metazoa; phylum Chordata; class Actinopteri; order Syngnathiformes; family Syngnathidae; genus Urocampus; species Urocampus carinirostris. Next base: position 1,533,977 of record NC_142359.1, on the reverse strand, counting down.
CTAGATGGAATCTCCAGAGCATCGTGTGACTATGGAGCAGTCTCAAGCCGACCGCACCAAGAAGCCTTGGCGGCCCGTCAGGTGGGTGACTTCGCCCGGAACGCACCGGACGGGTTTTGCCAATCCCCGCGACCGTTGTTCGATTCCCGCAGGGTCGACGTGGCGAGCGGGGCCGCGAGTAAAGTGACGCTGGGGCGGCTTCACTTCAGTGAGACCACCGCCAACAACATGAGAAAGAAGGGACGGCCGAACCCTGAACAGAGGTATGTTTTTGGATAGGAGACTTGAGCTTACCCGCTTCATCGCTGACTTTTTCTGGCTTGGGCTTTTTTATCTGTAGGCACTCTTGCATATGTTAAGCAGTGTTATCGTTTGCCGGCGTCCCCGCGTCCTAGACGCATCATTTTTGCTGGGGACGCATCGTGTCAAGTCAACGTGCGTCCCCGGGACGCAACTCTTTTGACACAAAATTGCCATTTTGACCCGATTACATTTTTTTTCAAACAAAGATTTACCGCACTCCGAACTCTTCGGCAGGCAGATCCGCCATTGTTGTTTTGGTCTCGCGGTTCCAGTTTTCGTCCGCACACCGATCTCGGCCAACGAGATCTCGTTGCTTCGAGATGACGTCATTGTTGTGGTGCTTGTCGTTAAACAAGTTATGGTTAAGTATGCCTCTGAAAAAACAGTATTAGATGAAAATCAACACAAAATTGGTCATTTCTTCAGTGTCAATAATAAGTCGAAACTTCATGCAGAAAGTGATAACAACGGTAATAATTCCGGCACGAAAAAAACGGCGGAGAAATTCTTCGGAAGATCGCGAAGGCAAGGAAAACACGTGTGTTGAAGCAAACAATTGGACAAAAGAAAACAAGCAAAAGAATACTCCTAGCAAGGACTTTTCTGCCAAAATGGACTCAATTATATTCCTGGTTACGCTATGAGGAGGAGGAGGATAATGGATTGGATTGGATTGTTGACATCGTACGGACACTGTTTCCGTACATGTCTGAGACACATACTTGCTTCTTTGCAAGCTTTGGGAATGTTAAGGGGGTAATCAGTTGGACTGAACTATCTGACTGTTTTGTCCACGTTACTATTGTAGCGCCTTATAATCCGGTGCGCCTTCTGTATAGAAAATATAGGACCAAAAAATGTTTTTCGGGGGTGCGCCCTATAACCCGGTGCGCCTCATAGTGTGGAAAATACGGTACATCTGTATCTAGCCCCGGCAAAGCCAGCTAACCTTGCACGTCCAGATATTTCCAGATGGTGGTGGGCTTGTACGCCACCGTCAAAGAGGAAGACGAGGAGTCGCCGTCTTTCCTGCTGGCCGGCCTCGTGTCCGAGAGACTCATCGTCAGGGTAACCGCTCTCTCCGCCCGCCGGTGCCCCCGATCCGTTTAAAATTCTATCCCGACCCCTTCTGAAACACGATCAGGCGTCGAACCCGGGCCAGTTCGAGACGGAGGGCGAGGCCTCGTGGCAGCGCGGGGCGGCGCAGGACGCCTTGGCCTACCACGGCCGGGTAGGCATCAACACGGACGCCCCCGACGAGGCGCTGGTGGTGTGCGGCAACGCCACCGTCATGGGCCGGATCATGCAACCGTCTGACCGACGCGTCAAACGCAACATCCGGGAGGTGAGGACGTCTTTGGAAGCCTCGCTGACGATACCGGTCTGGAGCTTTTCTCAAAAGCTGCTGTGTCCTCCAGGTGGATGTGGAGGAACAGCTGAGGAGGATCACACAGATGCGAATCGTGGAGTTTGACTACAAGCCGGAGTTTGCTTCCAAAATGGGAATCGAACACTCGCACCAGACAGGTCCGGTGCTGACGAGTTTCCTCCAGTATTGTAAAAGACCACTAGGCTACCGTTCCAGGCTAGCCATACAGTTTTACTTAGTCATGGAAACGAGGGCTTTTCCAGAGGGTAGTCATAGTAGGCAGGGACTGTCTAGGGTGGCTTGAGAGGGCCCGACCCACATTACCTTTAACCATGGGTAAATGGTGAATTCCAAAGAGTGTATGCTAGCGAGAGGATACTAACAGCTATGTGCGACGCTAGCAAATATTAGCGCAAGCTAGCTGTAAACACTGACGGTGATTCGTTGGGCTGGCCTAGCCAGCCCGAGTATTAGCAAAGAGAGGTTGATGCTATGCTTACTCATGCTAGCTGTAAAAACTGTTGGTGACGAGGTGTGGGCCCATCTCAAATGAACTTGCCAGTACCGGGGGGGTGTGGAATCAAGTAAAAAATGACAGAAACATCTCTCTGAGTTAAAAACTTTATGCTAACTCATAATGCTAACAACCGGGGTTATATATACATGCCGGGATCATCTTCCAGATCAATCACAACTATTACAATTGCCGCGGGAATTGTTTAGTTTTGTTTATAATCCCATAAATAAGGACATGCCAAATACACAAATACAACGGAACTAACCAAAACATTTTCGGGAATTATTCTAATCAATACCAGCTTGGTGGCATTGGGGGTAGGGCGCCCGCCCAGAGACTGGGAGATTGTGGTTCAAGCCTCGGCCGAGTCATACCTAAGACTTAAACATTGGTACCCGTTGCCTCCCTGCTTGGCGTTCAGCATTAGGGGTTGGAATTTGGGGGTTTGCTCACCTAATGACTCCCAACACCTCAGTTGGGTTGAGCGAGGGGGCTGGGAATCCCCTCCTCTGAATCAATCTCCCAAAAAGAGTCAGAAATGACTCTAGCCACCTCCCACTAGGGGGATATGGCTGTGGTATCTATACATATTCTAATCAATGGTCTTTTCTCATTGACAATGATTTAAGCCCCCTAGTCCGCCACACTTAAGAACAGAGGGATCCATCAGGTAATGAAGCTAGTGAACACCAGTAGATGTCAACAGCAAGAAAGCAGATTTAAAAGGACTGTGACACAACGCTCTTCATTTTAGGGGTGCTAGCTCAAGAGGTCAGGGAGCTTCTCCCTTCTGCCGTCAAGGAGGTTGGCGACCTCACCTGCCACGGCGGACACAAGATCGACAACCTTCTGCTGGTTGACAAGGTATGCCTTCGTTAAACATCAGGCCCATGAGCAATGTTCCCTGTCATTTTCCAGGGTCTGAGCGTTCACACAAAGTCGGTGAGCAACGCTCGAAACAACAGTGAGCAGCGGCAATCCCAAGTCTGGCAACTAAATCATTATCAACATGTCCAAAACTTGACATCACCTTACATTTTGCTGAGTTTCCGGCAATGCAAATTTTTTTTCTCTTTTGAATGAATTGACTCATGTACGATGGCCTACAAACGTCATTTGTTTTTACAATTCTTTCACAATATATCCATTTCTTTTTATTTCCTGATATATTTTGCCGCATAATATTCACATTTTGGGGGGCTTATTGAGTCAGTTGTAAGGTACAGAACTGTACTTAATCACTTTTTTTTAGTGGAAGTACAATGTTGGCAACAAGATTCACTTGATATAATGGGAAATTATTTGAATGCAACACAAACTTTTTCTTCTTTTTCCCGTGGTTTTTTTTCTACTTTTTTTTAATTCCTTTAAAAAAATCTCATTGTGTTTATTTTTTCCGTGCTGTTACTTTTTTCTTTTTGTTCTCTGTTTACTTTTTTTCCTACATTTCTTTCTTTTCCTTTTCTCTGGCTTTTTTCTAAATTTGTCCTTATTTTCTCTTCCTTTTGTTTCCTTTTTTCTCAGCTTTTCACTACTTTTTCATTTTGGTATTTTTTTCTCTTTTGTTCTATTCACCCTTCCTTTAAGTCGTTTTGTGCATCATTTTACATAATATTTGGTCATGTTGGGATGAAAGAAGCAAAAACAACCCGAAGAGCCGCTTAGGACCCGAAAGAGCCGGTTCCTTTTCGTGAGCCGAGCCGAGGAAGCTGGTTCTCGACAAACTTTACTAACTTTACTCCACTTCGTTTTACTTCGACTCGACTTCCAAATACCGCATTTAGGACACAACCTCAGGGGAACCCGTGTATTTTGACCTTCATGCACTGTAACTTTGACTTAAGTCCCTTCTTAATGAGTCATTTTGAGCCCTGATTTTTGTGCGCTGGCTAGATTTTCTTGTGCGCTGAGATTGTGCGAGCAGTGCGCAATTGCGCACGCGCGCAACTTAGAGGGAACACTGCCCATGACCTTCTTATCTACGCTCCCTCGTTCAGGACCAGATCTTCATGGAGAATGTGGGCGCGGTTCAGCAGCTCTCCATGATGGCCGACAGCCTGGAAACCCGTGTGAGCGAACTGGAAATTTGGAAGCGACGCCTCGCCAAACTCAAAAGCCTGACGGGAAGTCTGCGTTCCACCGGGTATACTTCCTCTTCCCCTACGTCCGCTTCTTCTTCTTCTTCTTCTTGGCTTTGCTTTTCAAACGAAAGCTCTCCGCTGACCTTCACCCACAGGACAGCGAGGAAGCCGAGCACAGCGTCAACAGCGGCGCAGAGTTTTGATGTGCGTCCGAAAGGTTCTAAGTCCAATGTTGAAGGTTGCGTCTCCAAGAAGGTTTTTCGGGCCAGCCTGCTCTCGCTGTGCCTCATCGTTGCCATCTGGTAAGAAGTTCTTGTCCTCTTGCACTTGTGCGCGCATCACCACAAGGACATCACTTGCAACTGATTTTACTTGTAGCGTATTTGGGGAGTCAATAGAAAATTTGATGAATAATTGATTGCTGAAATAACTTAGAGAGGCAAAATTACCGTAAATTCCGGACTATAAGCCGCTACTTTTTTCCCAAATGTTCAGCCCTGCGGCTTATTCAGTGGTTCACCGGTGGAATAAGTGCGCCGAGGTAGACGGCGTCCTCTTAGTTTATGTACAAATTGTCAGTCTGACAAAGGTTCTTTCCGATAATGAGGAAGTCGCCCTTGAGGGCGGCGGTTATAAGGAGAAAGATGAGAACGGTTTACCGTGATTTTTACAAGTACGGTATATTTTTTTAACAGACCCGTTTACTGTCTTACGAGCGTGTTGCTAGTAGCGTGTTGCTACCTGTCACAGTCACGGTTTGGGATGAAAGTTATATTATTATTATTAAAGCTTTGAAAATCTCTCGGTGTACCGTCTTTCTCTGTAAATATGTGTAACCATGTATAAAATGTATTTGCAACTGTATATTTTTGTAATGTATTTATTTTAGAGACTTATTGTGATATGTTTTCTACGAGCGAATCAAAAAGAAGGGGCGTAGCAAACGCGGGCTGACGGGAAGTGGGGTGAAGCTGAGTTAAATCTGTTTGTTGTTGCAACGAACAATAGTGGATACCGGTATATATTTTTACCACCCTTAACTTTGGAAATATACATTTTTTTCATTGGATTACTTTCAACGGGCTGAAAATTTGTATCACACGAGTGAAAGAAGAGAAACCTCTATCCATAACCTTGCCCCTTCCTACCAGTCTGACCTCCTTCACATTGCCACGCTATTTCGCACCCACAGATCATCCTCCACCCTTCATTTCACTATACCCGCTTCCTGTCTCAGCTCCATGGGGAGTGGAGCTTTCAGCCGCTCTGCCCCCTATCTCTGGAACTCATTCCCACCTGACCTCCGAAATTCCGCCACCTGGCCCACCTTCAAATCTGGAATAAAAACACATCTATTCAAACTTATTTATTCATATTCATCTCCTTCACATTACTCCTCCCCTTTTTTAACTTTACTTTGTTTTGTTTTTTTGGTATTCATCACTTGCTTGTGGCAGCACGGCGGCGCAGTGGTTAGCGCATGTGCGGCACAGTTCTAAGGTCTTGGGAACCTCCTGCGTGGGTTCGAATCCAGCTCCAGACTTTCTGTGCGGAGTTTGTATGTTCTCCCCGTGCTTGTGTGGGTTTCCTCCGGGCACTCCAGTTTCCTACCAAATTCCAAAAAACATGCATTTCAGGTGAATTGGCCGGTCCAAATTGTCCCTAGGTGTGACTGAGCGAGTGAGTTGTCTGTCCCCATGTGCCCTGCGATTGGCTGGCAACCGGTTCAGGGTGTCCCCTGCCCACTGCCTGATGATTGCCGGGATGGGCTCCAGCACCCCCGCGACCCTACTGAGGATAAGCGGTGCAGCTGATGAGATGAGATGAGATCACTTGCTTGTTTTATTCTTGTTTGATATTAAGTGTACAGCGACCTTGGTTGTCCTGAATGGCACTTTAGAGTAAAATGTATTATTATTATTATTAAAACCATGCAGGACATGCAACTCTCCATGTGAGTGGCCAGGTCTGATCTACAGTGTAGCTCCACACACAGATTTTCTGTACCGCGGACCGGTTTAATGTCTGACTCCATCCATCCATCCATTATCTGCGCCGCTTATCCCCAGTAAGGTCGCGGGGATGCTGGAGCCCATTCCAGCCATCTTCGGGCAACGGGCAGGGGACACAGGGACAGACAATTGGCTCGCTCATTCACACCTAGGGACAATTTGGACCGGCCAATTAACCTGACATGCATGTTTTTGGAATGCGGGAGGAAACCGTAGTGCCCACGCAAGCACAGGGAGAACATACAAACTCCGCACAGGAAGTCTGGTAGCTGGATTTGAACCCATGACCTCAGAACTGTGCCGCACAGGCGCTAACCACTGCCCCGCCGTGCCGCCCATGTCTGACTCCATTTTCGCAAACACGCAACTGAAATAAGGTTGTCAAATGCTTGGTTTAGACCAGTGATTTTCAACCACACACTAGTGCGACGTGAGAGATCATCGGGTGTGCTGTGAGAAATTATCCAATATCACTTTTTAAAATTTTATAAAATGTTTAGGAATCATTTTCTGCAAATATGATGTCGTTGTCAAGTGTCTGTGCTGTAAAACTGGGGGTATTATAAATGATATTGTAATTAAACATACTGTTTAGTGTCATTTCATAACATTTTTGGTTAGTGGTGTTCCGCAAAAATTTTCCAATGTAAAAAACATGCCCTGGCTCATAAAAGGTTGAAAAACACTGGTTTAGACAACAGGCTCAATGTTTCTGTTTCAGTGTTATATTTGGTAAACACTGATTGACAAAACCTTTGTTTTTATTAGCATCATCAGCACCGGCACAGTGTACCTGCTCAACGTAACCCAAGGCAATGCCGACTCATCTTCTGTGGTCAGGTGAACATCTTTTCTTTACAGTGCAAGCCAAAAGCGCAGTAACTGGACGGTATTTTTTTTTACAGGAAATACAACAAACTCAATTCCAATGTATGGGTTTTATACAGTGAATGAGAAAATGTGCAGTTTTTTGGAGCGAGCTATATGGCTAACTTTTGAGCTTTCTAGCTAGACACACCACAGGAAATGCTGTCTCTACTATTGGTGTGCTTAAGGGATCCAGCCAACCAACCAACAGTGGTTAGCACATTCGCCTAACACGCAAAAGGTTTCAGGTCCGAGACCGAGTGGGAACGTATGTTGGTCTGGAGAAGGATGGGATACAATCTACTCAACCCAACCATCTGGCTATTTCGTTGGCTTTTTACTGTTTTAGACATCTATCTAGCTCCCTTTTTGTTTTTTACCCGTTTACTTATCTAGCTAGCTATCAAGCTAACTTTTTAGTTATGTAGCAAACCGTCAAGCTAAGTTTCTAATTTAGAAATCCGTACAAAAGTGGGTGTCCTTTGCGCTAATTAGCAACAAAAAGTAGCTCGACGCTTGAAACAGTTTGGAGAGCTCGGGTCTAAAATATGTAACAAGGGTTGCCACATGTAGTCCGCTTAAGAGACTCGCTCAAATTTTGAAAACTGAAATTGTAAAACCAAATTGTCAGCCGTTTTATTCACAAAGAAAATGCCATTTTTTGTTTTTGCGGAGTAGCAGCAGCGCACTTCCGACACCGACCTCAAGCGGCAGCACTTCAGGTGAAGCGGTGTTTTTACTTTTTTTTTACTCTCCCGGATGACGTGAATTTTCTTTTCTCTATATCGTAGCGCCACCTATCGCGCCCCCGGGCCCCTGGCCCCCCGACATTCATTTTTGCGATCTGCTGTATTGCAACACCGAGTACTGCTGTCCCACGCCACCGGGGGGCGGGCACGGCGTCATCGCAGGCCGAGGCTTCGCGGACGGCCGGGCAGGTGAGCCCACGACGCGGCGAGTTGTCATGTGACCAGGAAGTGATAAATCTGCTTACAGAGAAAGCTTCAGACCATCTCCTGGACAAGATTCAAAGCTCCACGGACTGTACGTATGACCGCACCCTTACATCCTCTGTTCGTGTTTTAGGGACAGGCTCATAAATACAGTGGAACCACGCTAGTTCGCGGTTTCACTTTTGCGGGTTTCAGAGCTTCGCGGGTCTAAAAAATATACCTTCTCAATAAAAGCATTTATTGACTTGACGCCATTGAGCGCGAGCTTATGTCAACTGAGGACACGGTGTGGACACTCTTATTGTGAAGGGGAGGGGGAGGCCCTGACACAATGCTTAGTCGTGGTGAGTTACCGCTTCGCTCACACCCACCTCCTTTAACTCCTCCCACCTTACCCCCTTCTTATGTGGCGCTCGGTTTATCATGGAGGAACTCGGCGACGCGACGTAAGTATATTCTCTTCGGTCACATTTCATCTCAAGTTTGACTTTATCATACCAAAAGCGAGCGGTTCTTTCATTGTGTCAAAGAGATGTTTCTTCAGTGTAGTTCAATTTAGCGTTATGGTGAAATCTCTGCAGCTACGTGAGAGGTGGACTCTCTTTTGTGACATACGGTACGTTGCGCATTTTGTCAAGTACATTTGGTGGGCAACTGTAAATTCTTTAACAAAAGACGGTTTGAAATCAAACAGTTTTTAACAACAGAGGTTTGCTGTTTTTAACATTTTACAACTAAACGCATGCATTTCATTTCAAATACATTTGTTAGGCATAGTCTAACGCTCAAACTCTCTTATAGATCAAAATATACGCGTATAAAATTGACAAAGAACGTCATAAAAACTGTATTAGCTTGAATGTTACTTGAATCTTACCGAGGCGAGTCAGACTCCGTTGGGTTTAAATGTCCAACATTTTGGTGCATCGCCCAGCTACTGCCATAATATGCAAAGTCTGCTGTGCTAACATTACAAGTCGTCTTTTTAAACGCTGTATCCAGGATAAAATGCTCCCAAACTTCAAAGGTTTGGGATGGTTATTTGATTTCTGGATGTTAGCGCTCGAGGCAGCGGCGTTGTAGCGCAAGAGTGACTCTCAGCAGAGATTGTAATCCATCCATTGTCTGCACCGCTGATCCTCAGTAGGGTTGCGGGGTGCTGGAGCCCATCCCAGCTATCTTCGGGCAGTGGGCAGGGGACACCCTGAACTGGTTGCCAGCCAATCGCAGGGCACACATGGACAGACAATTTACTCGCTCGTTCACACCTAAGGAGAATTTGATTTTGGTTTGGCCAATCAACCTGACATGCATGTTTTTGGAATGTGGGAGGAAACCGGAGTGCCCGGTGGAAACCCACGCAAGCACGGGGAGTAAATGCAAACTCCGCACAGGAGGTTCGATCTCATGACCTCAGAACTGTGCCACACACGCGCTAACCACTGCGCCGCCGTGCTGCCCTGAGATTGCAATGTACCATATTTCAGGAGCATAAGCACACCGTTTTAAAAGATGCAGTCTCCGTGGCTGCTTCTACTTCTGTATTTAACACTACACAGGGCGCACCGCAGCAGAGGGCACCCGCGTCTTACAACAACACAGACAACATGCATACGCACACAGGGTACAACTTGACTTTGCCGAGGTGTGCCTGGACATCTATTGAGTCAATAGGGGGCAAAGTTTCTGTCGCAGGGGGTTTCTGTATTCAGTCAAAGAATATCTCTACAACATGAGCTTACAGTATATTCTTCCCAGGGACAAACACGACCGTCACGAGCTTCATGATCAAAGAGAATCGACAAGTGATCGACAGTCGCTACTGCGTAAGAGACGAGTGCGGGTAAGCGTGCAGGAACAAACCCCCCAACGTGCAAAGAAAACTTCTTTACCGTCTGGTTTGCGACTTTCAGACCCGACAGGTTCGTTTTCCAAGTCCCCGTCAGCCCGTTTGTCCCCGTCAACATGCGAGTCACCCTCCTGATGAAGTGAGGCTCCTCGGCATACACATTGAGCTCTTGACGAGTTCTTGACGAGTTCTTGACGAGTTCTTGACGAGTTCTTGTCGAGTTCTTGTCGAGTTCTTGACGAGTTCTTGACGAGTTCTTGATGAGTTCTTGATGAGTTCTTGTTGAGTTCTTGTTGAGTTCTTGAGTTCTTGACGAGTTCTTGACGAGTTCTTGTCGAGTTCTTGTCGAGTTCTTGACGAGTTCTTGACGAGTTCTTGACAAGTTCTTGTCGAGTTCTTGACGAGTTCTTGACGAGTTCTTGTCGAGTTCTTGTCGAGTTCTTGTCGAGTTCTTGTGTTCAGTTCCACAGAGTTGCTGGTGGTGCACCTTTGCGCTTTTCAAGAGTCGTCCCCCTGCGCCGCTTCGCGCCACAGAAATCTGGACAAGGCCGGTCCATATCCTTCAAACACTCAGGTTCCGCGCCAACAAACCTCGAGTTTTTTAACCGCGAAGGACCACCGACCCTAAACTGACTTCTTTTGTTGGCAGGGGGATCACCAATGGCCGCTGCACGTGGCTCATCTTTACCACAGTTCCTTCCACTTTCGATCCACGGTGGCCGTAAGGACTTGCAATCGTGATCTAGAACGATTCTAACACGGCACAAAATAGACATTTTCATATAAAGTTTATTTGGACAGAGAAACAAATGTGTTATTGTAGCGCTTCACTTAACCACATTCCAAAATACAATAATATTATTAGAATAGAATCTACCTTTATTGTCATTGTTACAAAATGGGTTAACATATTGGGACAACGAAATTGGGCATGACACTCCAGTTTCACACATTCACAGTGAGGTAAAGAAACCAAGAAGATAAGGAACAGAGAAGATAAGGTTATAAAACAAGGAGGATAAGGTTATAGTTATAATTTACCGTATTTTCCGCACTATAAGGCGCACCGGGTTATAGGGCGCACCCCCGAAAAATAGTTTTTGGTCCTATATTTTCCATACATAAGGCGCACCGGATTATAAGGCGCTCCAATGGGAACGTCGACAAAACAGTAAGATGATTCAGTCCAACTGATTACCCCCTTAACATTCCCAAAGCTTGCAAAGAAGCAAATACGTGTCATAGACACGTGCGGATGCGGTGTCCGTACCATGTCACTCAAATGCATCGTTCCATCATTCGGAAGGTTCAAGTCTTGGGATTCAAGAAATGATAACCATTCCTTAGTTTCTATTTTCTTTTCCGCTCGCAACTTTACTGTGCATATGACAATAAACACTTGGAATTGAGTTTAATTTAAAAATAGACACTCCATTCCATCTATTATCTGCACCGCTTATCACAGAAGCATCGAGTTCAGTCTGAAACAAGATACAGGGATAATATATAGCCGGAGTAGCTCACCAAAGTCGTTGTGTTCAATAATAATGTATATCCGTGAGTGTAGTAAATCCAGGAGAGTAAAATATTAACAAATACAGAATAGTAAAAAATGCTTTCTCTATGCCGTAGTGCAACCCAACGTGCGATTCACATTCATCTTTTTCGGCCAATTGCAGGCTTTGTTTTGCCGTTTAAGCCAATGCCAGCCTGTAAATGATAAAAAGGATCTGCCCCCTTTACCTCCGAATAACTTTAGCCAATAGTGATCGATTCAACTGATGATTGACACATTGGTTAGCCAATGAAACGCCGGTAAATAAATCCCAGCATACACCGCGGAATACTTTGGGGGAAAATCTAGTCGGCGGCTGCTGCATTAGTTGCAAGACTTTGCGACTTAATATTGATCCATAAATAAGGCGCACTGTATTATAAGGCGCATGGTCAGCTTTTGAAAAAAATAAAGGCTTTTAGGAGCGCCTTATAGTGCAGAAAATACGGTACACAAAATGTACACAATAAAGTGTGGGCATGTAGGATGTTACATACAGTTTGGTATCATATTTGTGCAATATGCGTTAGGTGCAAAAAAATAGTCGACATTGTGCAAAGTGAGCATAGGCATGAATACAATTTAACATCTGTATGGGGTAGTGCGTTTGCAAGAGTTTTCAGTTTTTTGTGCGGTGTGTGTTAAGGGTGGTAATGGCTCTGGGGAAGAAACTGTCTCTGATTCTGTTTGTTTTTGTTCTGTGTGACCTGTAGCGCTTGCCGAAAGGCAGCGGGTCAAAGAGGTGGTGGCCTGGGTGAGAAAAGTCCTCGATGATGTTTTCTGCTCTGCTGAAGTAGCGAGAGCAGGCAATGTCCTCCAGACTGGGCAGAGAGCCATCGATGATTTTCTGGGCTGTTTTGATGACCCTTTGGAGCATTTTCCTATCTGCTGCTGCTGTGACAATAGACAAAAATACTTACAAATATATGCTATACACAGCCAAAATTAGGCCAACTGGCAAAAATAACACTCAGAGAGCTAACACTGCAAAAAAGAGCTAATTAGGACCAGTCGGCGGCTAAACAAAAGCATGCAGTAGGCAGCCAGGATAACTGAGAGCCAACCTCGGCGACAAACACAAACCTGATCGTAAATATAGCAAATGCTCACGGGTAACCAAATGCTAAAAAAGGGTAACCGGGACGGCGTAAGACGGGTCGCCTGGCCGACCAACAGCATGCAGTAGGCAGCCAGGATAATTGGGAGCCAACGTCAAAAAAACGCCCATGGCTACCAGGACGAACCTCGATCAAACAATACTGGAAGCTATCTAAAGAATCTTATATTAATTGCAAGACAAGCGGTGAAAAACACAAGAAGAAAAGTCACAATCTCATACCTAAAAGGGGGCTAAGGAAAAAAAGGAATGATGATCAACTCAGACAAAAAAAGTCAGGAGACCCCCAACGAAAAGCCAGGCAAAGTTCCAGTTACTCCAAGCCAAAACGAGCGCTATGCATTCGCTGATTGTTCATATCAATTATTAATGTTTGCAGAAATGTTGTTGCAATTTGCAAAATGTAGCCAAAAGTATAACTGTAATTTGTGTGTGATTTGACTTGTGGGCAGGGCCAAGCTGACTGCAGTACCGACCATCACTACGTGGGGGCGCTGTTCACCGACTACCATTTCTATTTCTACCGGCGCTGCAGCAATTGACGTCGCTTTCTTGTTTTAAAAATGTGATTGAATATAATAAAGTGTGTGTTAAACATGTAAATAAAGCAAACCTCTTTAGTGGTATATATTTCATATTTAAAATGTATTGGATTACAAGGTACATAGAATAGAATCTACCTTTATTGTCATTGTTACAAAATGGGTTAACATATTGTGACAACGAAATTGGTCATGACACTCGTTTCACACATAATAATAATAATAATAATTTCCTTGTATTGTCATTCTGTGTAACAATGTACACAGAACGAAATGTCGATTGCACCTGACCCGTTGTAGCGAGCCGATGCAGCCGCAGCCAACAGAGGGCGCCGCCGACCACTTTTTAAGTCTTAGGAATGACTCGGCCGGGGCGCGAACCCGAACCTCCCAGTCTCAAAGCGGGCGCCTTACCATCTAGGCTACTGAGCTAGTGAGGTAAAGAAACCAAGAAGATAAGGAACAGAGAAGATAAAGTTCTAAAACAAGGAGGATAAGGTTATAGTTATAATTTACACAATATTTACACAAAGAAATGACGGCATGTAGTATGTTACATACAGTTTGGTATCGTAAGGGTTTGTGCAAGATGCATTTGGTGCAGCCAGATCAGGCCCGCGAGACAACACTCAGAGAAGCGCAAGAGAAAAACAAGCTGCAGGTTGAAATATGTCAACTTGATGTTGCCAAAGCCCGATGCCTCGAACAAAGACACTGTACTTGTATTTCTTTTTCTCTCTCTCTCTTTTCCACCCCTTTTCTACCACTCTCTGTCTCTGTTTCATTCACTCTGTGTCTCTTTTTTTCTCTTCCTTTGTTGCTCTTTGTTTCTTTCTCTCTCTGTGTCTTTTTAACTTATTTTGCTCTAACTTCCTTTTCTCCCTTTTCTCTTTGCCTCTTCCTACCCTTTGGGCTTTCTTTTCTCTTTTCTCTCCTGTTTTTCGATTTCTCTTTGGATTTCTGTCTTCCGCTCCCTTTCTTTCCCCCTCTCACGACTTCTCTTTTATCTCTCCCTCTCTCTCTTTTTCTTTCTTTGTCCTGCCCTCTCTCCTTCCCCCCCTCTTTCTCTTATTTTTTTTATCTCTCTTTCTTTCTCTTTAATTCACTAGTCCGGCCCCCGACAGAATGTTTGTTCCATCGTGTGGTCCCAGAGTTAAAATGAGTTTGACACCCCTGCTCTTAACAGATTTCATTTTTAGTTTTAAATAATTTAATAATCAGTTCATTGATATGAATAATGATTGTTCGGTCCAGAAGGAAAATGATATTGACACACAAATGAATAACGCACCCAGTTTGATTCCAACAAACTACCTTTTCTTTACATGAGAAGGAAAATTGCATCAAACTGAATAAAACACAGTTCTCAATGTGTTAGCAAGGAGGGAGGGGAAAGAAATTTGGTAGCAATAATGAAAGTACTGATCAATAAACCCGGTTTCAAGATAAACCAATTCATTTGAATGATTAGGATTTTTTTAAATAGTGTTTCAGAAATGAATGATGATTTGCCCCTGCACCAAAAGGTCTGTTGCTTTTCTTGCATAGCTCTGAAAACAAAGGTAGGGGCCAATTTATTGATGACACCCTTAATGACAAAAATGTCTCAAAGGACTGCTCAGAATTACAATGACACCATTACCTGATCTTAAACCAACATGCGGGCAAGGAACAACTCAAAACCTCAGCGTGAGGAAAAGGAAAAACCTTGAGAAGGGACCTCACAAGTGGTATCCCCTTTCCAGGATGACCAGGGTGAATCACAATTGGCATTACTATACACAAGTATAGTAAACACTAGGTAAGATGTTGAGAATTTGTCCGGAAAGTGCATGACAGCAGCGACGCCCCCAGCCTGTAAACTAGTCCAGAAAGTCTATGACGGCCACGACCAGTGTTCCCTCTAAGATGCGCGCGTGCGCAGTTGCGAACTGCCCGCACATTCTCAGCGCACAAGAAAATCTAGCCAGCGCACAAAAATCGGGGCTCAAAATGACTAGTTAAGAAGCCAATTAAGTCAAAGTTACAGTGCATGAAGGTAAAAATACACAGATTCCCCTGACGTTGTGTCCTAAATGCGGTATTTTGAAGTCAAGGTCGAAGTAGAACGAAGTTGAGTAAAGTTAGTAGAGTTTGTCGAGAACCGGCTTCTTCGGCTCGGCTCACTAAAAGGAACCGGCTCTTTCGGGTCCTAAACGGCTCTTCGGGTTGTTTTTGCTTCTTTAATCCCAACATGAACAAATATTATGTAAAACTATGCACAAAATGACTTAAAGGAAGGGGGAAATAGAACAAAAAAGAAAAAAATACCAAAATGAAAAAGTAGTGAAAAACTGAGAAAAAAAAGAAACAAAAGGAAGAGGAAAAAAGAAGGAAACATTTAGAAAAAAGCCAGAAAAAAAAGAAAAGCAAGAAATGTAGGATAAAAGTAAATAGAGAACAAAAAGAAAAAAGTAACAGCTCGGAAAAAATAAACACAATGACTTTTTAAAAAAGAATTTTAAAAAAGTAGAAAAAAAAAACACGGAAAAAAGAAGAAAAGGTTTGTTTTAAATTCAAATAATTTCCAATGATATCAAGTGAATCTTGTTGCCAACATTCTACTTCCACTAAAAAATGTGATTAAGTACAGTTCTGTATCTTGCAACCGACTCAATAAGCCCCCAAAAATGTTAATATTATGCGAAAAAATATAGCAGAAAAAAAAAAGAAATGGATATGTTGTGAAAAAATTGTAAGAACAAACGACGTTTGTAGGCCGTACAACCTTTGCAATATAGTACATGAGTCAATTCATTCAAAAGAGAAAAATAAGTTTGCATTGCCGGAAACTCAGCAAAATGTCAAGTCTTGGACATATTTGATAATGATCTTGCCACACTTGGGATTATTGTTGCTCACTGTTGTTACAAGCGTTGCTCACCGACTTTGTGTGAACGCTCGGACCCGTAAGGAAAATGACAGGGAACATTGGCCACGACGCAGCTTCCCATCTCTGCCAGCTGGTCCATGCAGGCTTTCACATGCTTCGGGTCAAACGCTGGTCCGCTGACTCATCTGAAATCGTCCTTCTTCGTATCACCACCAGGCCGGTAGTCGGTAAAAGACAGGACAATACAGAATATGAGGTGGGCATCAAGGGGTTTTGGGGGTGGACCTCACGGTTCACAGGTACAACCGAGACCACACGATCACGCAGCCTCGAGATTCTGGCGTGACCGGACTCCGAGCCCGAAGACCCCGGTCGGCCATCTTGATCCAGGAATCGGATTGGCGGCAGTGTCGTTCCTCTACACACGTGTGCCTCTGAGTACTGTATTTTCTGGACTAGAAGTCCAAATGAGGTTCAGGACCTGATAATGTCCCTGAGGACGGACGAATGAACGCCCGCAGCCTGTAGACTTTGTTGCAGTTTTCGTACGGTGGCGTTTTTCCCTTGCTGGCGTCGCCACAGCAACAGGGCGGCCGTAGCGGCGTCGCGGCAACAAAGCGCGTTGTCCTTGCGGCAACGAAAGATGGCGGCCGAAGACACCCCCAAATCCAGCACCACGGACTCCCATTCGCTGCCCAGGACCGACGCCAAATGCGAAAGGTGGCGTTCGGAAGGAACTCGATTGGCCGCTTCGTCCGGGGAACGGCACGGCTCGTCTGACGTAGAAGACACAAAAATCACTCAAGTATTGTGATAATGCGTATATTTTTAAACTGTTCTCAACCAGGTGTTTTTTCTTGGTTGTATCTTTGAATATGCGCAAATGATTTAAAATATATTTAAAATAAAATGATATGATTTAAAATAATATTCCCAAAACATGCATTTCAGGTGAATTGGTCGGTCCAAATTGTCCCTAGGTGTGACTGAGCGAGCGAGTTGTCTGTCCCTGTGTGCCCTGCGATTGGCTGGCAACCCGTTCGGGGTGTCCCCTGCCCACTGCCCGGAGATGGCTGGGATGGGCTCCAGCCCACCCGCGACCCTAATGAGGATAAGCGGTACGGCTGATGAGATGAGATTTAAAATATTCTTAAAATTCTGCCCCTTGTGTTAAGATAAACATGTCACCATTATTATATCATGATTTGTTTCTCTGCATTTCTGCAGAACTTTCTTTTCCCTTGATTGATGAGTTCATTAGCTGCCAATGCGTTCAGTAATCCATTTTATCGATTCGTTTTTCCACCCCTTTTCTCCCACTCTGTCTCTTTCACTCTCTGTGTCGCTCTTTTTCTCTTCCTTTGTTGCTCTTTGTCTCTTTCTCTCTCTCTGTGCCTTTTAACCTCTTTTTCTCTAACTTCCTTTTTTCATTTTCTCTCTTTTCTCTTCCTCTCTTCCTACCCTTCGCGCTTTCTTTTCTCTTTTCTCTCCTTCTGTCTTTCCATTTCTCTTTGGATTTCTTTCTTCCTCTCCCTTTCTTTTCCCCCTCTCTCACGACTTTTTATCTCTTGTTTCTCACACTCTCTCCCTCTCTCCCTCTTTCTTTCTTTGTCCTGCCCTCTCTCCTTTTACCGCCCTCTTTCTCTTATTTCTTTCTCTCTCTGTTTCTTTCTCTTGAATCTACTAGTCCGGCCCCCGACAGAATGTTTTGTTCCCAAGGGTGTCCAAACTTTTCAGAAAGCGGGCCAGATTTGGTCAAGTGAAAATGTAAGAGGGCCGACGATTCAGCCTTGCATTCCGTGAACAGTTTTGAATAAATTCATCCTCAGCGAATAGTTTTCAGTGCTTGGCATTCAGAGGCACGGCCTCGCAGCTCTCCTTTGTACCATTTTCATTTGACTCGCAGGGTCCCATAAAAAAGCGCAGCGGTGCCGTTAAAACAGCTTCCATTTGCTTCCCCATTTCACAGTGTTCGTTTACAATTAGGTTTTTGTGGCACGTTTGGGCTGGCAGTGCCTCTTGAAATTACTTTTTTTAAAACAGTCTCTTGGCAAATTAGGATTTGTTACAATTTGGGTGAAAAAACGACCCGAGTTTTATTTTTTATTTCCGCATGTTGTAAATGGGGTGGGCTTATATTCTCACAGAAAGCCAAAAGGCAAGGGGGCCAAATGATTTTATAGTGCTTTCAACATTACTGGTGAGCGGGGTTGGGTAGGGTTACTTTAACTGGATTACGTTTAACTACTTTTGGATGACTCCAATACCAAATATGCTAATAAAAGACAAAAGAAACTAAACATGAATAAAATGATGACTCACAACACGCGGTAAGCTTTCTCTCCTGGCTTTGATCTCTTTGATCTCCGGAAAAACGAACATAAAATGCGACAGAAACAAAATAAAAATAAAACCAAACAGCTTGCCAACATCATTTTTGCCGTTCCATGTATTCCGTTCCTCCCCAAGCCTGCACAAAATGTAGTCATTTTATTCATATTTACTTTCTTTTGTCTTTTATGAGCATATTTAGCATTGGAGTAGTCCAAAAGTAACTGAAAGTAATCAAGTTAAAGCAACTCTACCCAACCCTGCTGGCGAGCCACATATTATTAATTTTATGACAGAGGCCGAGGGCCAATAAAAAATTGACAACGGGCCGTAACTTTGCACATGGGGTGTAGACCTTTTCTTCAATTTATTTTATGATGTGGTTAGTTTAAGAGGGTTGGCTTCAATGTGAGTATATGCTCATTTGTAACGCGTTACTTTTAGAGGAGCACGCTACTTAGGTTTCAGTCGTCTGGGAGGTAACGCGATTACTTTTTAAACGACGTAAAAAGTTACTTAGTTTGCAACATACCTGGAGTCGCCGGGTGCCTCGTCGTCTCTTCATTCCCGGCATGAAGTTCTCGAAGTATTCGCTCTCGAATCCAGGCAAAGTCGTCGAGAGCTCGGAGGAAGCAAGCGAAAGCTTCGGGGCCGCGCTTCGGGAGCAAGTCGAGTAATTTCAGGCACCGCTTGCGCTCGCTGCTCTCCGACAAAATGTCCTCCACCTGCGCCGCCGTCACGATGTTCTCCTGATAAAGAAAAGGAAGAACGCCGTCCGACACCAGCAACTCTTCGGACAAATGAAGACGCATTTTCCGCAAGATTTGTTGGTGGAGAGGATCCATGCCGCCGTGCTTCTTTTTCCTGTGCACGCGGGCGCGCTTTGTTTTTGTGACCGGTCGGAAACAGAGCCCCGGAACTCAAGTCAAGATAGATAAATGTACGAGTCATATACAAACTATGCAAGAATTAAATGTGACTATAAATCTATATGATGTGTATGTCCAACAAGATTTCTTAGTGTACTTAATCCATACCGGTATAACTATTCCTTCTGTCCACGTGTGTGCTTTTTGTTTTTGTGACCGGTCTACGTAACGCAAGTCATTTAGTCAAGTCGAGTCAAGTCAAATTTATTTATGACGCCCTTAATCACAAAAATGTCTCAAAGGACTGCACAGGATTACAATGACACAATGACCTGATCTTAAACCAACATGCGGGCAAGGAACAACTCAAAACCTCAGCGTGAGGAAAAAGAAAAACCTTGAGAAGGGACCTCACAAGTGGTATCCCCTTTCCAGGATGACCAGGGTGAATTACATTTAGCATTACAGTAGCTTCCCATCTCTGCCAGCTGGTCCTTGCAGGCGTTCACATGCTTCAGGTAAAACGCTGGTCCGCTGACTCATCTCCAAATTTTTTCTTGCTCATACCTCACTATGAATGTGTAAAACTGGAGTGTCATGCCCAATTTCGTTGTCACAATATGTTAGCCCATTTGTAACAATGAGAATAAAGGTATATTCTATTCTATTCTATTCTAAATTGTCCTTCTCCTTCGTATCACCACCAGGCAGGCAGGCAGAAAAAGACAGGACGATGCAGAATATGAGGTGGGCATCAATCATAAGCTTTGGAATAGAAGTGTGTCTTAAGCCTTGATTTAAAAACTTCCATTGAGGTTGCAGATCTTATCTCCGGAGGCAGGGCATTCCATAGCACCGGGGCCCGGATGGAGAACGCTCTCGAGCCTGCAGACTTCTTGGCTCTGGGAGTCACAAGTGGACCGGCATTTTCCGAGAGCAGACTCCGTGCAGGACTATTTTCCAGTTGTTTTTCGGGTCTAACTTTCTGTTTGGGTCAAGTCCCATTTCTTTGCCTAACCCTTTATCACAGAGAGTCAAATGTCTGCTCATTTTACCATTTCAACATCCCCTCATCTGAAACCTACATAAGATGGGCAAGGGACACTAAAATATCCTCGGCATGAGGAAGATGAAGAAACCCTAATCCCTCCTCCTAAAATGACCGAACTGCACTGGACGGTGCAGACAATTTATGAAACATAGGGAATTACTGGGTGTCCAGTTCACATGTATTTTTTTATCAACACGCACCAAACGAAGACTTATAGTTTGATTGGAAGAAACAGAACAGTGGAATTATGCTGAAGTAATCATTTTACTTTTTTGGATGTATTTCAACATGAAAAGATGAGAGTGCCCTATCTCTGTCACGAGAAAATAAGTCATAGGCGGCCATCTTTTGTTGCCACATGGTAAAAGCTCTGTCAGGGAAATTATAGTTTGATCAGTGTATCTTTGTATGATTTTATCCTTAAAAGTGCCCTAACAAGGCCAAAGATTATATCCAGGTGCTGTTTGTATTCTTGCAACATTTGGGGCCCGCTAACTATTAATCAAGATGGCCTTCGTTTTGGTGCTGAGGAATCCGTGGGAGAGCAACAAAGATAGCCTCTTGGGGCCAGCTGACTCTGAATCAAAATTGCCTTCTCTTTAGTCATCGGAAGTGCAGGAAGGAGTTTGCCTCCCTTTTCTTTTTGCTTCGATTTCCCATAGACGCATTGTATCTTTTGGGTTACAAAGGTTCACACTTATTGCTCATTTGTTATACTCCTACGCCCTCTAGCGCCTAACATTGTACACTGAATTTTAACATGTGATTCCTGTGCAAACCAATCCGAATTAGTTTCCTGTGCTCATGTAATCTCGTTTAAACAGATCAGATGTGTTGTGTCATTCTTGTGTTTTTCAATAAATGAGCCCCTAGTCGGGCAGCACGGTGGAGCGGTGGTTAGCGCATGTGCGGCACAGTTCCGAGGTCATGGGTTCAAATCCAGCTACCAACCTTCCTGTGCGGAGTTTGCATGTTCTCCCCGTGCTTGCAAGGGTTTCTTCGGGGCACTCCGGTTTCCTCCCACTGGCAACCAGTTCAGGGTGTCCCCTGCCCACTGCCCGAAGATGGCTGGGATGGGCTCCAGCGGCCCCGCGACCCTACTGAGGATATGCGGTACAGATAATGGATGGATGGAGCCCCTAGCCATCGGGAAGGTGTTATTCTTTCTTCAAGGTTTAACCTTGTCAAGCTCCTAATTTGAATTTTAAATATTGGCAGCTTTGTGACGGTAGATAATTGATGTAGCTTATAATTGATATATGCAATAGAATAATTTTAGATTATAAATAAACAAAGGTTTATGAGGAAAACCTCATGATTTACTAGGAATCTGTGATTTTTTTGACCACTTAGTGCCAGTTTTCTATGCAGACTAATGTGAGTGCCTGTGAGTGCGTGCGTGTGAGTGCGCGTGAGTGCATATGAGTGCATGTGTGAACGTGTGAGTGAGTGCGTGTGTAAGACTGCGAGTGTGAAATTATGCGTGAGTGAGAGCATGAGTGTGTGTGTGTGTGTGTGTGTGTGTGTGTGTGTGTGCAGACTAATAATCTGTGCTTACTCTGAAAAAATGCAAAAGTACGATCGAAAAATCTAAAAGGTACTCAGTGTTCAATTTACCTGTGAAAAGTGATGGGTCCCGGGGACTCGCATGCTCAAAAATCTATGTGTTGTTTTTCACCTTAAATCGACAACAACAACGTCATCTCGAAGCAACGAGATCTCGTTTGCAAGACCAAAACAACAATGGCGGATCTGCCTGACGAAAAGTTTGGAGTGAGGTAAATCATTGTTAAAAATCAAAGTAATCGGGTAATAATGACAATTTTGTGTCGAAAAAGTTGCGTCCCGGGGACGCACGTTGATTTGAGACTATGCGTCCCCAGCAAAAATCATGCGTCTAGGACGCGGGCAAACCAGAACACTGGGTACTGTCACACCCCCACGTGACGGGAAATATGATTTTGTTATTGAGTAAACAGTTCGGTTGGATGAAAAACTCCATGATTATCAACTGACATCTCTTTATTAATTTCCAACAAATCAATGTTCATTACAGACTAATTCAAAAGATTTCCAAAACGGACTGTCATTTTCCCCTTCTGGTGGCGCTATTTGACTGGGACGACGCCAGTCTCCGTCACGTCTTTTGTAGTTTGCCATGGTCTAAGATGTGTCGGCGTACGCTTTGCACAATCTGTTCTTTGCTCTTGAGGCGGTTGTAATAATCCACGAAAAGTCCGTCGGGGCTGACCAGGTAGATGAGGATGGAGTGGTCTACCAGGTAGTCCCCGTCTTCATCCGCCGGAGCGCGACTGGCGTAAACTCGGTAATCACGACCTGCCTCTTGCACCTCCTCGGGTGTGCCCGTCAACCCCACCTAGAGACACACCACAAGGTTTCAAGTTATTCCCAAATTCCTAAACATGCAAAATGTGAGGAAATGGTACATGGTTTTGCATTAAACCTATACAGTGTTCATTTTAGCTGTGAAAAGTAATGGGTCCCGGGGACTGGCATGCTCAAAAATCTATGGGTCCCAACAGAGATCTATGGCTCCCCAAAATTGAGTCTTATCGAGGTTGAAATTGAAAATCGGCGACAAATATATCATATAAATCTATATTTTCATTCAGTTTTAATCATCACAGTTTATTGGTAATACAAATCAGTTATCACTACAAGATTTTTCAGTTGAAAAACAATATTGTACATTATACAAAATATTATAGCTGAAATAATTATATTAATCTATATTTTGGTTCAGTTGTTTTGCCGGAGATCAAAGAGATCAAAGCCAGGAGAGAAAACTTACCACGTGTTGTGAGTCATCATTTTATTCATATTTAGTTTCTTTTGTCTTTTATTAGCATATTTGGTATTGGAGTCATCCAAAAGTCATTAAAAGTAATCCAGTTAAAGGAACCCTACCCAACCCTGACCGAGACAGACAGAGAGACAGAGAGAAAACACAGGGCATGACGAGGTGCGGGACCAAAAAGCCAGATTCAGATAAAGGAGAGGAAAGCAGAGCAGGTGTCCACTCGCAGTACAGTACAAAAAACGCCATGACATCAATTGGCCAATCGGCATCCGAGAGTCTAGGGGTGCCGACCATTCAGCTTGAATCTCGGCTGTCTGAAACAGAGCACCCGTTGGATTTTTTTAACAAAGTGATTTTATTTCTCCGGCGAAGGAGTAAAAGTAAAGTTGGCTGTTTTGAGATATGTGCATTTTTCAGACTTCAATACAATGATATTAACCTATATTATTGTATTTCCTAAATATAAAAACAAACCCTCACACACACACATATAGTCACGTTTCAAACATCAGTCTAATTTCATTTTTTATACGTTTTTCAATCTTATCTCCTTTTATTGTGAAGTCGCGCTCATGTGTGTTCCTTTTCCTGTTTATGTGTCAAGTCAAAATAAACCACACCTCTTGACCGGAGGTAAGTCAGTTCTGTCGAGAGATTTAGGCAAGATGGGTGCTCGGCAGTGCTGGCTCCTTCGCGAGGGAGATTTTAAAACTTAATGAGTGATTTCATCTGAGTAATTCTGCCAACAGAGAGTTTATATAATATATAGCTCTAACAGTAAACCAGCGATAACTGAAGCGTCGAGTCCCTTTAACGGCAAAATATGGAAAAGCGGAAGGCGTGCCCTACCAGTCTAGGATGAAAATCTTTGACGTAGCGAGCCAGTTGGTCCACGCTGTCGCGTTCGGGATCAACGGTGATGAAGACGGGCTGCACGGACGGCAGCGATGCGTCGGCGTCCAATTCCGTCACGGCGGCGCTCACCTTGTCCAGCTCGTCGGGGCAAATATCGGGACAGCGGGTGAAGCCGAAATAAAGCAGGACCCATTTGCCCAGGAAGTCCGCTTTGGTGCGCCGTCGCCCCTGGTGGTCCACCAAGCTGAAGTTGCCCCGACCGACCGCCACCTGTCGCAATTGCTCGGCGCGCAGACGCCGTTCTTCCTGACGCTTTTCGGCGTGCACCCACGCAAACGCCGAAACCAGTCCGCCGGCCGTCAGCAGCGTGATGGCCAATCGCGTCCTCAGCTTCAGTTTCCCTGGAGAAGGCTGGCCTTGAGACGAGAAACGGGCGGGGGGCGACGGAGAAATTCTAAAGGGACCTCGCACGAACATCTTCCGGAGTCCAAAACCTCCACGGAGGTCCGTCACGATGCACCTTGCAGACAACATCCTAGAGATAGCACGAACAGACATTTTAGAGTGGCTCGTCGGGGAACTGAATACATGAAGAAAATGGACTTTAATGCGCACCTAACAACCCCAAATCTGGCCCAAAATTAGAAAAAGTGTGCCTTTAATCCAGTGTGCCTTATAGTATCTAT
The DNA here is from genome assembly GCF_059441175.1 of Urocampus carinirostris. Classification (NCBI taxonomy): domain Eukaryota; kingdom Metazoa; phylum Chordata; class Actinopteri; order Syngnathiformes; family Syngnathidae; genus Urocampus; species Urocampus carinirostris. The sequence goes on along the minus strand of NC_142359.1, from coordinate 1,509,327 downwards.
ATAAGGTCATATCCCCCTAGTGGAAGGTGGCTAGAGTCAAGAACACGTTCACATTTCTGACTTTTTCTGGGAAGTTGATACAGAGGGGATTCCCAGCCCCTCCATCGGGAATGCACTTTGGAATTTCGTTGTTCACATGTTAATTAATTCTACTTAATTCTACTCAATTATGCAATGGAGTGGACTGACCTTGCCATAACGCATGCCGTCTTATTTTAGGATGTTTTCGAATGGTCGAACAGGCACAATATACAAATAATAATAATCAGGCTATATCATCATCGTGTTAATTTGATAAATTCGTATTCAACTATTTTTAAACATCCTAAATAAGACAGAATGTGTTACGATAAGGTCAGTCCGACCCATTGCATAATTTTTCATTTTTAAAAGATTGATCATTCTTCACAGCAAAACGCAAATATAGAAAACAGAAACTAAAACATTAGTGACCAAATAAGAATTACGTCATGGATAATGACACTATGTATTTGCTTAATATAGACGCATTGCACCAACGCGCAGTCCCAACTTGAAGAAAGTTAAAAACGTACCTGTTGATTGCACGAGCTTATGCGTGTACAAAAGCAAATCATAGAAAAGGGAAAAAATACAAATAAGGCTTTTATAGTCTTATGGTTTCCATTAGCACGATGCTAACAACCAAAACATTGACAAGGCGAGGTCGACAGTGAATCCGTCCATTGAGGAAGTGACGTCACGCTTATGACAATGTATATAACAATTTCACCCTAAATATTTTCAGTCCATTTTTCTCTTCGTTTTTTTAAACAGTTAGCAAAGTTGTTGCTTAGAATTCATTTTAACCTTGTATTTGATGAACTGTGTAAAAAAAAAAAAGTCTGTCAAACTATTTCGCACGAACGTGCCGATAAACAGCAATACCACCAGCGTTTAAACAAAAAAAGTCAAGATAGCTTTACAACTGAGAGGTGACTAATTACTGAAGTGAATTATTTCATATTATTTAAAAATGTATTTAACGAGTGAAATATGTTTGTATGGGTTGACCGTTTCGTACCACAGAGAGCGGACGTGACGTCAACAACCCTGACAAACTGTAGAAGAAGAAATGCGCTCCTGTTGGGCGGGACGCACGAATTTTGTAAACATTAGGAAAGGTTTTATTATTTAATAGGAAAATGAGCTCGTTTGCGGGTCGAATGAAAGAATATCCAAACATTTCTTTGGACCGCTTTGACCGTGAGAACTTAATGGCGCGCGCCTATTTCCTGTCACATTGTCACAAAGGTGAGATAGGCTAAGCTAGGCTATCGGCTAACCCGGAAAAGCGAAAGTGAAAGTAAAAAAAAATAATACAATCGTCGTGTTTTTCTTCATCAGATCACATGAGAGGGATTAAAGCACCCAAACTGAGGAAACGACTAAGCTCAAGGTGATTTTTCAATCTTTTTTAGTTTCCATATCAATATAGTAAAATACTTCTCAAATTTTGACGTGAACGTCAAATGATACAAAACTGAGGCTATACTGTTTTTGTTGTCGATTTTGTTCTATGTTCCAGCCGTCGAGTCAAACTGTACTGCTCGCTGGTGACCAAAGAGCTTCTCCTAAGCAGCCGCAAGCATCTTTTCTGGGAGGAATTCATTGTAAGATGCTATTTTGGTGGTTAAACTCATGGCCCGTGTGCCACCACATCGTTTATGTGGCCCGCGAAACAATGCTGAGAGAAGCACAAGAAAAAAAATGAGCACAATGACCTGTAGTTTTAAATATGTCCACTAGATGTTGCAAAGCCAGGTGTCGCTCACAAAGCACCCACATTAGATGACTATTGTTAATAAACCAGAGAAGATTGAGGAAAACTGATGATATTTTACTTTAGATAAAAGTCCTTGGTATGCTGTTCTAGCTAATACCATCCATTCTGAACCGCTTATCTTCAGTCACGTCGCGGGGGTGCTGGAGCTCATCCCAGTCATCTTCGGACAGTGAGCAGGTGACACCCTCAACTGGTTGCCAGATAGTCGCAGGGCACACAGAGACTGACACTTCAGTCACTCATTCACAGGACAATTTGCAACTGGCCCATTTACCTGATATGCATGTTTTTGGAATGTGGGAGGAAAACGGAATGCCCGTAGAAAACCCACGCAGGCACGGGTAGAGCATGCAAACTCCACAAGGGGAGGCTGCGGCAGCCGCCATGCCGCTGTTTAAGTCACCACGGAAAATAAGAAATATCACCTGGGTGCTTTAGTTCCTTTCTATAATATATATGAATACCTGTTGGCAAAGTTCCCATATTCAGGCCAACAATCTTATTCCTCTCACATTCTCTTTCCTTCTCTCTTCCTCCCTTCCTCTATCTCTTTCTTCCTCTTAAGTTTTTCTCTCTGCCTTTTTCCTTTTTCTCTGTTTATCTCTTTCTCCCTTTAATATCTCAATTTTTTGTATTTCTTTCTTTCTCCCTCTCTTTCTCCCTTTCCATCAGTTTCTTTCTCTCTTCATATCTCTTTCATGCTACCTTTTACCCTCGATCTCTTACTTTCTCCTTTTCTTTCTGTCTCTTTCTCCCTTACTATAAATTTTGATCTCCTTTTCATTATCTCCCTTTCTATCGATCTCTTACTTTCTCCTTTTCTTTCTGTCTCTTTCTCCCTTACTATAAATTTTGATCTCCTTTTCATTATCTCCCTTTCTATCGACCCCTTTAGTTTTCTTTCTTATTTCTATCTCCTTTCCCTTTCTCTTTTCTCTCTTTCTAGTCTACTAGTCTGGCCCCATTGACATTGTTTCTTCTACCGTCTGGCCCCTGAGCACACCGAGTTCATCACCCCAGAATCTCCATTTGTGTTCTAATGTCTTTTGTTCAGGTTCCCTTGGAGCTGGAGAGCCCCACTCAGATCTCTCTGGTGGACGAGGCAACAGGAGAGGTGCGCTATTCTGCCGAGGTTCGATAATCTGGGAAGAAAAAAATTCAAACCTACTATGAACTTGATCTCATACAGAGTGAAGACCTGGTGGTGACGCTGCTCCCGGCTGGACACTGTCCCGGCTCAGTCATGTAAATCCTCTGCTGACCATAGTGTTCTGTACAACTGTGAATATGCACATATTTATTTTATGCTGGGTTCGTACGGGTGCTTGAAATCCTTGAAAACGCTTACATTTAAATGGTCTCGACTTTTCCGTCAAGTGCTTGTAACTGCTTGATACTGTTGCCATGTTTCTAAAGAAGTCGGCTTAAAAATGAAACAAACACTGCTATATTGACGCTTTGCCATTGCATTTCTTCTTCTCCCGTTATTAACGGTATCTGCCATTCGTTTGTACGGCATTGTCCTATGAAGCGTCATCGTCCCATGCGGGAAAGGCGCATGCTACACTTAAACAGGGCACCATTAAATGTGTATTAGTGCAATGATCGTGTATCAATTACTGACATTCGTTATGGGGAAAATAAAAGTAACATTTCCTGGTGGTAAATTGTAATGGGAAGAACTTCCTGCAACTGAAAATGGAAGCTACATATTACTCTCATTTTTACCCAAACCCTATATAAGGATCGTTTTATCTCAAAAACAAATATATTTGCAGGGTTGGGTAGGGTTACTTTAACTGGATTACTTTCAATGACTTCTGGATTACTCCAATACCAAATATGCTCATAAAAAGACAAAAGAAACTAACTAGGAATAAAATGATGACTCGCAACACGTGGTAAACTTTCTCTCCTGGCTTTGATCTCTTTGATCTCCGGCAAAACGAACATAAAATGCGACAGAAACAAAATGAAAATCAATCCAAACAGCTTGCCAACATCATTTTTGCCGTTCCATGTATTCTGTTACTCCCCAAGCCTGCACAAAATGGAGTCATTTTATTCATATTTAGTTTCTTTTGTCTTTTATTAGCATATTTGGTATTGGAGTAATCCAAAAGTAATTGAAGGTAATCCAGTTAAAGTAACCCTACCCAACCCTGTATATTTGCAATTTACTCGAAATCTAAAAATCTGAAAAAATTTCACTCAAGATTAAAAATGTGAAATGCAAATGGGAGATCTATTCGTGGCTCTGCGTAATACATGATTAATGCCGGATTTCTTCGTTTAGTGAAAATGCAGAAATTGGAAATTTGGCTTTGAAAATCTTTAAAAAGAACTTGAAAAAGGTGTACGAACCCCATATGCATATCATTTATATATTTGTTGTTGCACATTTTCACCTTTTTCATTTGTTTTACTTACACTGACAAGTGGAACACCCTCCAATTTTGTTTGTGTAATGACAATAAAAGCCATTCATTCAAATATATAAAAAAAAAAGATTACAGGATTTCTGATGATGTGTTGTTAAGGTTCCTGTTCGAGGGCTGCCGTGGAAACGTATTGTACACGGGTGATTTCAGACTGGCCTTGGGGGACGCCGCCAGGATGGAACATCTGCACTCCGGCAGCAGGTGAGTCACCACTCTTTTCCATATTTTTTCCATTTCTCATTCCTCTTTTCACGTGATTGGTGCAGGGTGAAGGACATCCAGAGCGTCTATGTGGACTCCACCTTCTTCGACCCGCGCTTCTACCACATACCTTCCCGGGTAAATACAACAAAGTCGTAAAAAACATTTCAGCTTCGGTTACTTGGCTTCATACAAAAAAATAGGATTGGATAGAGAAAATTCATTAAAAGTAGAATTCTCACAGTCTTTTTGGGTGGTTTGTCACATGACCACATAAGATTTCATGAAACTACAAGCTGATACTTTTTTTCTACATTTTTAAAGTTACGTGAGGGTGTCAGCGGTGACTTCGGACACATACCGAGCCCTTCCCGCAGATCTTCCAAGCTACAGGGGCCCTACAGTGCCGAGCTCCCTTAGAACTAGTGCAGATCAGGGGAATCCAACTTTTTAATTAAAACCAAGCGTTGCGAGGGCATGCGGTGGGTGGTGACGCAATGTGATTTCTGCCCAGTGCTCTGAATGTCAAAGATAAAGCGCCAGAATGTCTCGTCATGTAATGAGTGACGTGCATGAATGGATGAACGAGATTCCAACTGTCCCTACCTCTTCCGAAACCACAGCCCAGGGAACCAGTGGGGATATGTCTAGTTCAAAAAACTAACACATTGTGACGCGATGAGGACACTTGTTTCCGGGCTGTCTCCGCAGATGTCAACCTCAATCAACTAGCACGGCAGTCGATATCAATTAAATGGGTCAACATATATGCAGGAATGCAACCGAAAACAGTCTCGTATTCAAAAACCTGTTCACGTGTAGAAAATATACCCGAAAAGTATTCACCCGCTGAAACACAAAATTATTTAATCAGAAGACACAATTTGTAAAAAAGATTCCGAGCATGTGTGTTTAATATTTCTTGAAGTAGTAACCATATTTGTTCTTTCTGTTGCAAGGTAGAATGGGAGAGTTTGAGATCAGTTGCATGTGCAGTGTTCTCGTTTGCCCGCGTCCTAGACGCATCATTTTTGCTGGGGACGCATCTTGTCAAATCAACTTGCGTCCCCGGGACGCAACTTTTTTGACACAAAATCGTCATTATTACCCGATTACTTTTATTTTTAAACAAAGATTTATCGCACCCCAAACTTTTCGTCAGGCAGATCCGCCATTGTTGTTTTGGTCTCGCGGTTCGAGATTTCGTCTGCACGCCGATCTCGTTGCTTCGAGATGACGTCATTGCTGTGGTGCTTGTCGTCGAGTGAAGGTTAAGTATGCCTCCGAAAAAACAGTATTACGTAAAAATTAACACAAAATTGGTCATTTATCAGTGTCAGTAATAAGTCGAAACATAATGCAGAGAGTGATTGCAACGGCAATAATTCCGGCAAGGAAAGCACGTGTGTTGAAGCGAACGATTCGAGGAAAGAAAATAAACAAAAGAGTACTCCTAGCAAGAAAAGGACTTTTCTGCCAAAATGGACTCAATTATATTCCCGGTTACGCTATGAGGAGGATGATAATGGAGTCTACATGTTCTGTGATGCGTGTACCCAGCGTGACAAAAAAACTGGATTGCATAAATCATTTCGCAATACGATTGGCTGGCAACCAATTCAGGGTGTCCCCTGCCCACTGCCCATAGAATTGTATTACCAATTAACTGTGATGATTTAAACTGGATAAAAATATAGATTAATATAATTTTTTCAGCAATATTATTTTGTATAATGTACAATATTGTTGTGAACTGAAAACGCTTGACGTGATAACTGATTTGTATTACCAAAATTATCAATTTTTTCGGGCTTCTGAATTGAGTTTGGTTTTGACAATGTTTCTGTATTTTCATTAATATTGGGTGCGGCGCTAGTCAAGATAGACAAGACTAGAGTCTTACACACATTTTGTGCCTTTGTTGTTGTAGACATTTCCCCACTGAATTTTTTAAAATGTAAGAAATGTACACGAATGAGCTCATTTTCTTGCTTGTTTTAATCCTGCGGCTTGTAAAAAAAGTTTCCCCCCAAATTTGTGCATGTGGCTTTTAAACAGGTGTTCTCTGTCGTCCGGAATTTACGCTATGTAAAGAACAAGGGAACAAATGTTTCACCGTGTGCTTCTCTTTATGTGTGTGCATGTGTAGGAAGCTTGCGTGAACTCCATTGTGCGGCTGGTTGGCGACTGGATCGCTCAAAGTCCCTTTCATGTGGTTTGGCTCAACTGCAAGGCTGCATACGGCTATGAGTACTTGTTCACCAGGCTGGGCCAAGAGTTCAACACGCGAGTGAGCATGCATCGTGAGACACATCTCAAACTTAAGTTTTTTTCACACTCACACATCTCAAAAACGTGAAACAGACCAGGGCTGCAACAACTAATCGATTAAATTGACGTTAGAACCTATTTAGATCATCCATTTTTTGTATCACAGGACCCATTAGCTACTGCGTATCTTACATTCATGCAAATAAAAGCGCACATAATTTATAAAAAAATTATCTTACATTTTTGAAGTCTTTTTTTACATTTGTATTGAACTTTGCATCATTATACACAAAATTTTCATGAAAGTTACAACTCTGTAGACATAGATAGTTACATCATAAATCAAAGTGAACTATTTTCAAAGGAAAACAAAGTGCTGCAGAAGTACAGAGAAAAAATGCAGAAAATAAGTCAAAAGAAAAATAATAATGGCGTGTTTAACTCGACACAAGGGGCAGATTCTTAAGCATATGATATATCCTTTTCATACTCGGAATGTTAACCTATTCAAAGATTGAACCCCAATAAAACATAATTGTTGGCGTCATTTTGAAGAGTGGGTTTACATTTCTGATATATTTTTTGTGGATAAAAAAATTGTTAAAAAATAAAAGCAAATGGAGTGCTCTTTCTTTTTTGTGTTATATGATAAGTCCTTATATAATATGATCTTTGGAGAAGATGGTAGGAAGAGTATTTTCCATGTGTGCAGGTGTGTAGCATATATTTGTATGTATTTTTGTCAAGTTCAATGACAAACACTTGGATTTTTAAAATTGTTTTATATGACAGAATTACCAGTTGTTTTGTGCACTGTCCAAAACCTCAACATTTGAATAAAGAGGAGGAAATTAGAAAATCCGATTAAAAAAAAAATCGACCGATTCATCGATTAATAGATAAAATTATCGACCGATTCATTGATTGTAAAAATAATAGTGAGTTGCAGCCCTACAGCTCAAAGACACATGCCATCAAGTTACAGTAATGCCTCTTTTTTGAGAGTGTGTTCCAAAAAGGTTATTAATCATTTACATTCAAACCAAATATCAATCTGTGCTTGAAATGTATCTCAGATACATGCAACAGATATACTCCAGGACAGGGGTGTCAAAGTCATTTGAACTCGGGGGCCACACGATAGAACAAGCATTCTGTCGGGGGCCGGACTAGTAGATTAAAGAGAAAGAGAGATAAAGAAATAAGAGAAAGAGGGAGGGAAAAGGAGAGAGGGCGGGACAAAGAAAGAAAAAGAGAGAGCGTGAGAAACAAAAGATAAAAAGTCGTGAGAGAGGGGGGAAAGAAAGGGAGAGGAAGAAAGAAATCCAAAGAGAAATAGAAAGACAGGAGAAAAAAGAGAAAAGAAAGCGCAAAGGGTATAAAGAGAGAAAAAGAAAGGAGAGAAAAGGAAAAAAGGAAGTTAGAGCAAAAGAGGTTAAAAGACACAGAGAGAGAAAGAGACAAAGAGCAACAAAGGAAGAGAAAAAGAGAGACACAGAGAATGAAATGAAATGAAATGATCTGCATTTATATAGCGCTTTTCAAGTCAATGACTTCCCAAAGCGCTTTACATTGTGCTTCACATTTCCCAATAGCGGCCGTGATCTGTGCAGCCATGTAAGGCGCTAACCTGCTTATTGGGGGTATTGGGGATTCAGTGTCTTACCCAAGGACACTTCGGCATGTAACACAGACAAGCGGGGATTCGAACTGGGATCCCTTAATCCTAAAACGATCGCTCTACCTCCTGAGCTACTGCCGCCCTAAAAGAGACAGAGTGGGAGAAAAGGGGTGGCAGAGAGAGAGAGAGAAATAAATGCAAGTACAGTGTCTTTGTTCGAGGCAACTGGCTTTGGCAACATCAAGTGGACCTATTTCAACCCGCAGCTTGTTTTTCTCTTGCGCTTCTCTGAGTGTTGTCTCGCGGGCCAGATTCAATCCCTTAGCGGGCCTGATCTGGCCCGTGGGCCGCCTGTTTGACACCTGTGCTCTAGGACGAGGTCATCTCCCAATCGTTTCAAACCTCCATAGACCCAAATCCTGACATGTGATCTGCCGCAGGTGCACGTAAACAACCCGCGGATGTTCCGTCGGATGCCGGAGATCCTCCACTACGTGACCACCGAGCGACAGACCCAGATTCACGCCTGCCAGCACCGCAAGGTGACCGCATTTGCAAGTCAAGTCATGTTTATTTGTTTGGCCCTTAATCACAGAGTCTCAAAGGGCTGCACAGACCACAGATTATTACAGACTTATGACACCATCCCCTGATCTAAAACCTACATGAGGGCAAAATGATCTGATTTTTTTTCGACTATGAGACGCACCTAAGAAGTCCAAATTGGCCACATATTTGAAAGTGCGTCTTATAACCATCAGTGTTCTGGTTTGCTGCGTCCCTGCGTCCTAGACGCATCATTTTTGCTGGGGACGCATCGTCTCAAATCAAGGTGCGTCTCCGGGGCGCAACTTTTTGGACACAAAATTGTCATTATTACCCGATTACATTTTTTTTAAACAAAGATTTACCGCACTCCAAACTTTTTGTCAGGCAGATCCGGCAGATGTTGTTTTGGTCTCGCGGTTCGAGTTTTCGTCCGCACGCCGATCTCGAGTTGCGTGGTGAAAAGTCCGTCTCTTTTTAGAGAAGCGGCTTTTTCGGCTCAACCCATTCAAGAGAGCTGGCTCTCCAACGGCTCACTCGCTTTGATGCATTATATTACGGATTATTATGTTGTAGAAAGAAGTTAATAAAAAAAGGAAGTATAAAAGAAGAAAATGAAAAAAAGACAGGTCTGTGGTTATCCCTTTAATCGGTATATTACCCACAATAATTTGATGCAGAAAATGAATTAATAATTTGATGATTAAAACTGAATGAATATATATATTTTATAATCCAGTTTAGAGGGAACACTGGTTAGGGGCAGTGTTCCCTCTAAGCTGCGCGTGTGCCCAATTCCACACTGCTCGCACATTCTCAGCGCACAAGAAAATCGAGCCAGCGCACAAAAATGAGGGCTCAAAATGACTAATTAAGAAGCGACTTAAGTCAAAGTTACAGTGCATGAAGGAAAAATACACGGGTTCCCCTGACGTTGTGTCCTAAATGCGGTATTTTGAAGTCAAGTCGAAGTAGAACGAAGTTGAGTAAAGTTAGTAGAGTTTGTCGAGAACCGGCTTCTTCGGCTCGGCTCACTAAAAGGAACCGGCTCTTTCGAGTCCTAAACGGCTCTTCATGTTGTTTTTGCTTCTTTAATCCCAACATGACCAAATATTATGTAAAATGATGCACAAAATGACTTAAAGGAAGGGGGAATAGAACAAAAAAAAATGAAAAAGTAGTGAAAACCTGAGAAAAAAAAAAACAAAAGGAAGAGAAAAACAGAAGGAAAAATTTAGAAAAAACCCAGAAAAAAAGAAAACAAAGAAATGTAGGAAAAAAGTAAATAGAGAACAAAAAGAAAAAATAAACACAATGAGATTTTTTAAAGGAATTTAAAAAAGTAGAAAAAAAACATGGAAAAAAGAAGAAAAAGTTTGTGTTGCATTCAAATAATTTCCAATGACATCAAGTGAATCTTGTTGCCAACATTCTACTTCCACTAAAAAGTGTGATTAAGTACAGTTCTGTATCTTACAACCGACTCAATAAAAATGTTAATATTATGTGAGAAAATATATCAGGAAATAAAAAGAAATGGATATCTTGTGAAAGAATTGTAAGAACAAATGGCCGTACAACCTTTGCAATAGTACATGAGTCAATTCATTCAAAAGAGAAAAAAAAATTGCATTGGCGGAAACTCAGCAAAATATAACTTGATGTCAAGTTTTGGACATGTTTGATAATAATTTAGTTGCCACACTTGGGATTGCCGTTGCTCACTGTTGTTTCAAGCGTTGCTCACCGACTTTGTGTGAACGCTCAGACCCGGAAGGAAAATGACAGGAACATTGGTTAGGGTTAAATGCCCTGGAAGCGTGGGCAGTACCCTAAACGCCTTACAGTCCAGTGGCTGCGAATAATAGGATCTGCTTGTGTTTCCCTTCAGAGCGAGCAGTATCTTCAGGGCAAGCGTCTGCCGTGCGCTTCCAGGTCTCGGACCGGCGTCCCTTTACGCGTGCTGAGCATCAAGCCGTCCACGATGTGGTTCGGGGAGAGGACGCAAAAGACGGACACGCTCGTCAAGTAAATCCCGATTGCCGAGACCTCGCGCGCCGCTTCTTTTCAACTGGAATTTCTTTCCATTCCTCAGATTCGGAAGCCATTCTTACCGAGCGTGTTTTAGCTTCCATTCGTCCTACCGCGAGGTGAGCTTTTTCTGAAAGTATCATTTTCTCCAATTTTTTTTTAGTTAAAACAACAACTTCTAGATTTAGTTTTTTTTTTTAAAGAGTTGAAAAGAATTTGGAACTTTTACTCAGCTCATTCGCAGGGTTGGATAGGGTTACATTAACTGGATTACTTTCAATGACTTTTGGATGACTCCAATACCAAATATGCTAACAAAAGACAAAAGAAACTAAAAATGATGACTCACAACACGTGGTAAGCTTTCTCTCCTGGCTTTGATCTCTTTGATCTCCGGCAAAACTAACATCAAATGCGACAGAAACAAAATGAAAATCAATCCAAACAGCTTGCCGACATCATTTTTGCCGTTCCATGTGTTCCGTTACTCCCCAAGCCTGCACAAAATCATTGGATTCCTATTTAATTTCCTTTTTCTTTTATTAGCATATTTGGTATTAGAGTAATCCAAAAGTAATTGAAGTAATCCAGTTAAAGTAACCCTACCCCACCCTGCTCATTCGTTATACGCGTGCAATTACCTGTATTTTTAAGACGTGCTCGAATAAACCCTTCGGTTTCGCCTTTTTCGGCATTTGAACTTCACTTGAGACATGATTTTTCTTTTACCATTTTCCTGCTATACTGACAAATCCAGATTAGAAAAAAACTTGCAGGGACGAGCATGAAGTCTGTCTCCAGCAAGTCTCCATTCTTCCAACTTAATGTGTTCTGCCCCGAACAGCTCTGCTGACAGTAAAATAAAAGCAGATAGGCGCAGTGGGAAAAAATAATTGGGGCTCTTTAAACTCAGCTAGGAATTCGCAACATATACTTCAAAAACAAAATATTTAACTTTTTCAGGAATTTCATTTTAAATTAGTTTTCATTCTATACATTATACATTTAACATTTTGCGTTCACATTTCTGGTGATTTTTGTATGTATTACATCTGAAATAGAGATTTACTCTTAACTCTCAATATTGTAGGACAATAGTAGGACAAAACCATTTTGGGGGACATTTTCTTTTGCTGGCCTGGGAGAGTAGAATGTGTTGGTGGGAAAGTCGCTGAGTCAGCAAAACTAAAAGTGCAGACCAAGCTTTTCTGGCGTTTTTCACATCTGTGGTAACCTACCCGACTGCCTGTAAACAATTGGCAGGGATCAGAATTTTCCGCGGATCCGCGGATTTCCGCTGTTTTTGAACCCCAAAGGCATTCCGACTTTTTCACTTTTTCTCTTGCGTAGCAAACAAATTCAAAATCCGACTGTCTCACTCTTTCCTTTATTGCTCTGGCGCACCCTGGCGGCCGTTAGAAAAATTGGCCGCATTGTTTCGCCCTGCTTTATTCCTGGACCCTGGCTATTTCAGCTGAAAATGAAAATCTCCATTCTGATCCCTGAATTGGGTTGACATTCAGAATCATTCTTGTCTGGGAAAGTGGAATGTTATTGTGACGGAAAAAATGCCGAGTTGAACAAACCAAATTGCCGAGTCAGCTGTTTTGGCACTTTCACATCTAGGGTAACCTACTTTGACTGCCTGTGCAAGATGGTGGTCATATTTTTGAATTTTTGGCACTATGTTGACTATTTTTGCACCAAATGCATATTGCACAAACCCTTACGATACCAACTGTATGTAACATCCTACATGCCGTCATTTCTTTGTGTAAATATTGTGTCAATTCTAACTATAACCCTATCCGCCTTGTTTTATAACCTTTCTTCTCTGTTATTTATCTTCTTGGTTTCTTTACCTCACTGTGAATGTGTGAAACTGGAGTGTCATGCCCAATATTGTTGTCACAATATGTTAACCCATTTTGTAACAATGACAATAAAGGTAGATTCTATTCTATTCTATTCTATATCCTAACTCCAGACACACAAACAAACATACTATGATCCTCAATGTAAACATTATTACAACCCTCCTAATGCATAAAGTTGTCACGTTTTCAGCAACTTTTCTTTTTTTTTTTTTCAGATCCTAGACTTCCTGTCCTACCTGCAACCGGTGCACGTGTTCCCGAACGTAATCCCCATGGGACGCACCCTTGCCGAGGTCACGTCCATGTGAGTCGTTTGGCGAAAACCAAAGACCTCCACCCGTCCTAAGTAAAAAGTGCAAACGTTTCCCGCAGGCTCCAAACCATGTGCAGGAAAGGGCAACCGGAGGGCATGGCTTATAAACCACTAGGGGTGCTGAAACGCCGCTGCAGATCGCCGCCTCCGATAGGTAAATACCACGCCGACACGCATGAATAGTATGACTGACGCGGTGCGTCGTCAGTGATGCCCATGACCTGACGTAACCACGTGACCAGGGTTGGGTCGGGTTACTTTAACTGGATTACTTTCAATGACTTTTGGATGACTCCAATACCAAATATGCTAATAAAAGACAAAAGAAACTAAATAGGAATAAAATGATGACTCGCAACACGTGGTAAGCTTTCTCTCCTGGCTTTGATCTCTTGGATCTCCGGCAAAACGAACATCAAATGCCACAGAAACTAAATGAAAATCAATCCAAACGGCAAATTTTAAAAAATGGCTTTAAATGTTCTTTGATTAGTCTTTGAATGTGGCCATGAAAAATGTCAACAATCCCTAATATAGATTTTTTTAAAATGACGCTATTGTGGAATAATAGTAGTTTATGAGACTCTGGCGGGTCCAATTTAACACTGATCATCCATCCATCCAACATCTGCACCGCTTATCCTCAGTAGGGTCGCGGGGGTGCTGGAGCCCATCCCAGCTATCTTCAGGCAGTGGGCAGGGGACACCCTGAACTGGTTGCCAGCCAGTCGCAGGGCACACAGGGACAGACAATTCGCTCGCTCATTCACACCTAGGGACAATTTGAATTTGGTTAGGCCAATCAACCTGACATGCATGTTTTTGGAATGTGGGAAGAAACCGGAGTAACTGGAGGAAACCCACGCAAGCACAGGGAGAACATGTAAACTCCACACAGGAGGTTCGATCTTATGACCTCAGAACTGTGCCGCACTAACCACTGCGCCGCCGTGCTGCCCACCACTGATCATTTCAAACAAAAATCTTTCAGATTCCGATTGCGACGACGACCTCTTTGAGGGCACGGTGGCTCCTCTGCCAAAGAAGAAGCCGTCAGCTCGCCGGCGCGTCTACGAAGATGCTAGCGCCGGCGTGCTAACGACTCCTGATGCCGAGGAGTCTTCCCCGCAACCCGTTTCGTGCCACCGACAAAATATGGAGCTGAAGGACGTCAACTTCCTGGACTGCACCGAGTCCAACGACGACGAAGAGGACAGTGAGGAAGAAGAGCAAAGTGAAGGAGATGAGAGCGGGGCTCAAAAAGAAGGTCCTCCAAAGTGGGAGGACTTCTTCAGTGCGGAGCCGCTACCCGACAGCCAGAACAGCCGGGACAGCCGGGACAGCCGGGACGGTCCAGGGGAGCCTCGAGGCTCGCCGCGTCCCTCGGGACGGCCGGACTCGCAAACGCCGGAATTGCCGGACGACGCGTCGGAAGTGTCGAGCGCGCGGGAAGACGAGGCGGATTCCGACTTTTTTCTCACCCTGTCCGCTTCCGAGCATTCCTCGCAAAACTTGGAGGCCGGCGATGCCCCGCGGGACGATGGTTTGCCCGGCTCGCAGACCTCGTCCGACTTCGACCTCCCCGGCACGCCCGATTCCGTCAAGCCCACCAGCGAGCAGCTGACGCGGCTCTACTGGAAGTTGGCTAACGGAGATAGCATTTCCTGATGGCACCTGACCTCATCTCTCATCTCATTAGCTGCACTGCTTATCCTCAGTAGGGTCGCGGGGGTGCTGGAGCCCATCCCAGCAATCATCGGGCTATGGGCAGGGGACATCCTGAACTGGTTGCCAGCCAGTCGCAGGGCACACAGGGACAGACAACTCATTCGCTCATTCACACCTAGGGACAATTTGGACCGTCCAATTAACCTGACATGCATGTCTTTGGAATGTGGGAGGAAACCGGAGTGCCCGAAGGAAACCCATTCAAGCACGGGGAGAACATGTAAACTCCGCACAGGACTGTCGGTAGCTGGATTTGAACCCATGACCTCAGAACTGTGCCTCTCTCTCTCTCTGCCACCCCTTTTCTCCCACTCTGTCTCTTTCACTCTCTGTGTCTCTCATTTTCTCTTCCTTTGTTGCTCTTTGTCTCTTTCTCTCTCTGTGTCTTTTAACCTCTTTTGTTATAACTTCCTTTTCTCTCTTTCTCTCTTAATACCCTTCGCGCTTTCTTTTCTATTTCTCTTTGGAGTTCTTTCTTCCTCTCCCTTTCTTTTCCGCCTCTCTCGGGACTTATCTTTTGTTTCTCACGCTCTCTCTCTCTTTTTTTTCTTTGTCCCGCCCTCTCTCCTTTTCCCTCCCTCTTTTTCTTTTTTCTTTATCCCTCTTTTTCTTTCTCTTTAATCTACTTGTCCGGCCCCCGACAGAATGTTTGTTCTATGGTGTGGCCCCCGAGTTGAAATGAGTTTGACACCCCTGCCCTAAGGACAGTTGAGGTGACGCGGACCTGTTCTGAAAATAGCTCATTGGGATTTTCCATCTAAATGATTTCTTTTTAAGTGTTTTTAACCCTGTTTTAAGCATTACCCTGTAGTAACATTATTAGTTGATATTTTAGAATTTCTAATGATTTCAGGTTTATTGGCTTCCAAAATCTATTTTCAAGTAGAGATTTTTAAGCAATGAATGACAAGAAGAGAATGAGAATCTATCATGTATTTATCGATTTACTTTACAAGAAATACCATAAACTCAATTCCAATTCAGGGATTTATAAGGCGAATGAGAAAATGTGCAGTTTTTTAGCTAGCTCGCTAGCTAGCTAAATTTTACAATTCTTTGCATGATATCTAGCTAAAATGTTATCTTTTTGCTAGTTAGCAATCTAAATTTTGGCCTCCTTTCTAATTAGTGATCTGTTTTTTTAACATTCTATCTGGCTATTTAGATAGCTTTTGACTTTTTTAGCTAGCTATCTACTCCTTTTAGTTTTCGACCCGTTCACCTTTCAAGCTAACAAGCTATTTTTTTGGCTAAGTTGCTATTTTAGTAATAATGAAAATGGGTGCCCTTTGCGCTAATTAGTAACAGTAAGTAGCTTGAAAAAGGGGCGAGAACCCTGTGCTACATATTATGATCACGGATGACGTATCTGAACACAACACGTTTATATACTTGGCAACTATTGGCAAGATCTTTCCCCCTAAAACGTCAATCATTACGTTTGGGTTCGGGCCAAGCCAGGTTTCTCCCTCAATGACTAATTTTTCTTAAATTATTATCCACCCGTTTTGTTATTTCTTTTGTGGAGACGCGTGATCGATTCCCCTTTTCGCGCAATGCAGCCTGTATTCAGTAGACTCGCGGGGATCTTCCATAGAAGAAACTTCAGAACAATGACCGGCAGATAATTAAAAAAAAAATAGTTTGAGAGATGGAACCCCCCCTCCTCACCAAAATGGAAGTCCTCACTAATAAACCGCAAAAATTCGAGTTTGCTTCAGGCTCGGTCCCTCAAATGAAGTTAGTTTTTCAGCTGGTTTGGGCTTTTAGACCCGCGAGTCGGGTCGAGCTGGATTTTTTTAGGTCGGACTTTACCTCTACTGCCAACGTTGCTTTATGGGGATAACAGTTTTTTATGTTTGGCATTAAATGTGTTAACAGGTTTTTCTAAACATGTTTTAAAATACTCATAGGTCGAGAAATTTGCATTCATTTTACATAACATTCGCCTCATTTTGATGCAGCTGACATCATTGTCAGCCATCTTGCTGCTACGAGAAACCAACCCCAGCCCCCCCCCCCAAAATACCCTTGTTTTTCCATTATTTTTTCTTTTTCCTTTTCTTTGTTCTGAGCAAAAATGTTGTGGTTTGGTCACTTTCAGTCTTTCGTCGTTCTTTGTTCATTTTCTATAAAGCGACATCTGGTGGTCACGTAATACTGTTCTTTTTGTGGTAAGTGCAGCTCACACCAATGATGGAATCATTTCTGATTGATCTATTTTCCCATTCATTCTTGATATTTTTTTCGTTTTTAGATATTTTTGTGATGCATTTTTATATATACAGTGGAACCTCGGTTTTCGAACGCCTCTCAGTTTGAACAAATCGGAGTCCGACCAAAAATTTCGGGAAATTCTTGCTTCGCTGTTCGGTCAAAAAATCGGAGTTCGAACGCCGGTAATGCGTGAGTGCGTACGCTAGGGTGCCATGCTGAGCGGCGTACGGGTGTTTTAGCCCCTTATTATGCCTCCCAAGAAAGCAGCAAAGTTGCTACAGGGGAAATAGAAAAGTAGTGCGTACAACTATTGCATTTAAGAAAGAAATAATAGCAAAATATAAAGGAGGTGTGCGAGTGTCTGATCTTGCTAGGGAATTCAGCATGGCTAAATCCACGATCAGTACGATAATAAACAATAAGGAGGCTGTGAAATCTAGTGATGTGGCTAAGGGAGTGAGTGCTATAAGCAAGCAACGGCCGCAAGTTTTGGAAGAGGTTGAAAAACTTTTGATGATTTTCCTCTCCCCACCGTCCACCTGCGCCTTCTGCTGACCACCACAAAGGTAAGAAATCCTATTCATAACTCTTTTCTTTATCCTTTTTTTTAATTTTTACACGTTCATGTTAGCGTAATTCTTTGTACGGAAGATTACGATAACGCGAACATACGATTAGCCTGGGTTAGCTTTACGTTAAACATTCAAGGTAAACATTCAGGGTGTTGGAACGGATTAAAACGATTGACATTATTTATATTGGGAAAAGTGATTTCGGTGATCGAACAAATCGGTTTTCGAACAGGGTTCTGGAACGGATTATGGTCGAGAACCGAGGTTCCACTGTATATATATATATATATATATATATATATATATATTGAATCAGTAGTTCTTGTGGGAAACCGAGCCCAACTTCAGCCGGACGCTAGCACCGGCAGCCCTCAAGTCAATCGAGTTGGAGACCCCTGCCATATTAAAGAGGAATCCTTTACACAATGCCAAATAAAGCACATTTAAAGACGCTCTTGAAGGCCCGACGTAAAAAATAACAGTCACGTACCTCAGATGGAATGAGCGCCATGGCAGTTGCTTGTACTCGGCCCTTAGTGGATTATCCAAGACCGGTATCACTGAGCTACTTTTCTCAAAGAAACATGCCACAAGATTGCTTTCCATAGACTTATTTGATGCTAGGAATGTTCAAATCCAAAAAACCAGTTACAGCCCGTGGTCCAAGTTTTACTGGCCTACAGCCTCTGTCATAAAATTCATGATGTTGACCGCAGTGCAACAAAATACATTTGTGCAAAATAGAAAATCACTATTTTACCAGATGATGGCAGTAGCCTTTTGGCCGCATTGTCCTTGGCTTCCTGTAAGAATTTTAAACCTTAGAGCAGTTGCTTTTGAACCTTTTTTTGAGCCAGGGCACGTTTTGTTTTACATTGGAAAAATTTTGCAGCTCACCACTCACTCAAAATGTTATAAAATGACACAGAACAGTGTTTAATTATAATATAATTTATAATACTCCCAGTTTTTACAGCAGACACTTGAGAACCAATGTTCCCTCTAATTTTTCCACGGGTCTGAGCGTTCACACAAAGTCGGTGAGCAACACTTGAAACAACAGTGAGCAACCATAATCCCAAGTGTGGCAAGATAATTAGTTATCAAACATGTCCAAAACCTGACATCAAGTTACATTTTGCCGAGTTTCTGGCAATGCAAAATTATTTTTCTCTTTTGAATGAATTGACTCATATATATATATATATTTTGTCGCATAATATTAACATTTTGGGGGGCTTATTGAGTCTGTTGTAAGATACAGAACTGTACTTAATCACATTTTTGAGTGGAAGTACAATGTTGGCAACAAGATTCACTTGATATCATTGGAAATTATTTGAATGCAACGCAAACGTTTTCTTCTTTTTTCCGTGTTTTTTAAAATTCCTTTTAAAAAAAATCTCATTGTGTTTATTTTTTCCGAGCTGTTACTTTTTTCTTTTTGTTCTCTATTTAATTTTTCCTTCATTTCTTTCTTTTCTTTTTCTCTGGCTTTTTTCTAAATTTTTCCTTCTTTTTTTCTCTTCCTTTTGTTTCTTTTTTTCTCAGCTTTTCACTCCTTTTTCATTTTGGTATTTTTTTCTTTTTTGTTCTATTCCCCCCTCCCTTTAAGTCATTTTGTGCATAATTTTACATAAGATTTTGTCATGTTGTGATTAAAGAAGCAAAAACAACCTGAAGACCCGTTTGGGACCCGAAAGAGCCGGTTCCTTTTAGTGAGCCTAGCCAAAGAAGCCGGTTCTCGACAAACTAACTTTACTCAACTTCATGTTAGTATTTTTTTTGTTCTATTCCCCCCTTCCTTTAAGTCATATTTATGCATAATTTTACATAATTTTTGGTCATGTTGGGATTAAAGAAGCAAAACAACCTGAAGAGCCGTTTGGGACCCGAAAGAGCCGGTTCCTATTAGTGAGCCAAGCCGAAGAAGCCGGTTCTCGACAAACTAACTTTACTCAACTTCGTTCTACTTCGACTCGACTTCAAAATACCACATAGGACACAACGTCAGGGGAACCCATGTATTTTGACCTTCATGCACTGTAACTTTGACTTAAGTCGCTTCTTAATCAGTAATTTCGAGCCCTCATTTTTGTGCGCTGGCTAGATTTTCTTGTGCGCTGAGAATGTGCGAGTTAGAGGGAACACTGTTGACAACGACATCATATTTGCAGAAAATGATTCATAAATCTTTTATAACATTTTAAAAAGTGACACTAGTGTGTCGCGGGACAGTGGTTGAAAATCACCGCCTTAGAGGAAGGGTAATTATATCAAAGAGTCTTAAAAGAATGCCAGGCTGAACGGTTGGCCCTTATACATTTTCAGCTAACCAAATCTGGCCCCCCATTTTCTCACAGGTTTGGACACCCTTGCCTAAGGCCGATATTGCAGCTCACAAACACACGCCTCAAAGATACGCACCGTATGTAAGTAAGGCACAACCTCAAAGACATCACAAATCGCGCATAAAAGGCACACTCCACTTTCAAAACATCGTTCTTTCCAGACTATGAAGCGCACCTAAAAACCCTGAATTGGCCAGAAATTTAGAAGGATGCCTTATAATACTGTGCGCCTTGTATGCCAGAAAATACAGTAGATACAATTGGAAACAAATAGTTACAATGAAATGATACCGCGTACAGTAACTGTTCTGCCCTTAAGAAACATGTAGTGGTCTTGGAACTGAATGAAGATTTTGGTGTATGGTAACGTTATGTACTAAATGGAGTCCTTAAATAAATATATATAATGTCTTGTTCACAAACATTTGTGCCAATGTGAGGTCACTGTTCTGCCTTTGAATCACCCTCTTGTGGTTTTTGGTGGTGAAAGCAGAACGTCGTCATGTTCATTTATGTTGTATGAAATCAATGATTGGAATTGAAATGTAATTATATTTTGTGCAGGGCAGCACGGCAGCGCAGTGGTTAGCAGTTCTGAGGTCATGAGATCGAACCTCCTGTGTGGAGTTTGCATGTTCTCCCCTTGCTCTGGTTTCCTCCCACATTCCAAAAACATGCATGTCAGGTTGATTGGCTGTTCCAAATTGTCCCTCAGTGTGAATGAGCGAGCGAATTGTCTGTCCCTGTGTGCCCTCCGATTGGCTGGCAACCAGTTCAGGGTGTCCCCTGCCCACTGCCTGAAGATAGCTGGGATGGGCTCCAGCACCCCCGCGACCCTACTGAGGATAAGCGGTGCAGATAATGGATGGAAGGATGGACATTTTGTGCAACTTTAGCTCTCACTGTAACTAATTCCATGCACCTTATAGTCCAGTGTGTCTTATATATGGAAAAAAGATGACAATAGGTTTTTTTTTTTTTGGGGTGGGGGGGCGCCTTATAGTGCGGATAATAAGGTAACAAAACCGAGCAGGTTCGTGCTGTGACCTATTGCCGTTGAGACGCCAAGGGTTCTCCATTTGTTCGGGACTTTAGCTTATCAGGTTGCGGACGGCGAGCGCCATCGCAGTCCACCCCAGTGTTGTCGTGGTCGTCATGGCAACAGCCGGCGAAGACGGGAGCGAGGACGGGAGCGATGGGTCGCCCGCTGCCACGGTGACGCGTCTCAACCAAAAATCGCGCTTCAGGGCCGAGTTCCGATCGGGACCGTAAGGGACCGATAGAGTCTCCGTCAGCACCTCGTGGCCAGGATACGTCACCTACAAAAAAGCCAAAAACCATATTTTGACCAACAGCAGTGGGACGAGTCTGACTTCAGGGAACTTTTATTATTTTAATTTTCTTAGAACAAAGGGAAATTGCACCTCCACTACACCAGTGGGCAGTGGCGTTCTTAGTGTTTTGTTTAAAACACAGTGTAACAGACCCTCATAAAAAAGATATTTAACACTGATACGGAAACAGGCGAAGAGAAACGGGTAAGGAAAACAAAAATCGCCACCCGTAGCACTTCACTAAATATTCAACTTTTTAGGACACCTCAAACGACGCACCCCACCTTTAACGGATGAAAATAGAAAAAAGAATAGCGTTATTAACTAGAAGCAAAGATAAAAAATGCAACTTGAATTAAAAAAAAACAAAAAACAAACCTTAAATCCTAAAACCATTGCCTCATCAACACGTAATCGAGTCAAATGTAACATGAGAAATGCACTGTGACATTAAAAAGTGCAAAAACATTTACAAGATAATGATTTAAAAGTAGTAGTAGTATAAAAATAAGTAATGTTAAATAAAAGGAAACCCCAAAAATCAAAACGGAATCATCCCTTATGATTCACATGAACTCAGAAGCAAAATACGAAATACAATTTTAGCCCGCGAAACAAAAATCTAATAACACAATTCATGAAGCAATTGAGAGTTGGCAGATGTTAGCATATAACCATTAGCATGTCGTCGCTAAACTCAAGTGAAATGTATCCTTTCTTTAGAACTTGGTTCTGTGGGGGAGGGGGAGTTAGCATGAAACCGTTAGCATAATTTGTTAGCATGTAGCCGTTATCACCTAGCCGTTAGCATACCTTGTTAGCATGTCGCTTTTAGCCACCGTGCCTACAAAACCGATGGCAACGAGTTGGCCTGTAATTACCCAGCCCCAAAAATGATCTAGGCTGTCAAAGACGGAAGTGTATGTAGCTGTTAGCATCTACTCGTTAGCATCCACGGGACAGTGACCCTCTTAGCCCACTCCATGAAATTTCCCTGGTTACCATAGTGACCTGTTGAAATGAATGGGCCCCGTGCATCCCGGATGTGAAAAATCCAAACCCCTTTGTTCCGGACGGGACGAAATTGAGATATGTATACATATGAAAAAAACAATAATGGTGCCATGTTTATCTTAACACAAGTGGCAGATTTCTAAGCATATTGCAAATAATTTGCACATTGGGAATGTTGATCCATTCAAAGATTTAACCCGTAAACCAAATTGAATGACAAAACTTTAAAAGTGGCTTTACATCTAAGACACATAAAATAGAATGTATTGCTCCTTTTTTGTTTTCTATGAAAAGTCCAAATATCATCTTTGGATAAGGTGTATACAGGGTTGGGTAGGGTTACTTGAACTGGATTACTTTCAATGACTTTTGGATGACTCCAATACCAAATATGCTCATAAAAGACAAAAGAAACGAAATAGGAATAAAATTACTCCATTTTGTGCAAGCTGGGGGAGTAACGGAATACATGGAACGGCAAAAATGATGTTTGGATTGATTTTCATTTTGTTTCTGTGGCATTTTATGTTCGTTTTGCCGGAGATCAAAGCCAGGAGAGAAAGCTTACCATGTGTTGTGAGTCATCATTTTATTCACATTTAGTTTTTTTTGTCTTTTATTAGCATATTTGCTATTGGAGTAATCCAAAAGTCATTGAAAGTAATCCAGTTCAAGTAACCCTACCCAACCCTGGGTGTATACCATATCCATCCATTATCTGCACCGCTTATCCTCAGTAGGGTCGCGGGGCTGCTGGAGCCCATCCCAGCCATCTCCGGGCAGTGGGCAGGGGACACCCTGAACGGGTTGCCAGCCAATCGCAGGGCACACAGAGACAGACAACTCATTCACACCTAGGGAGAATTTGATTTTGGTTAGGCCAATCAACCTGACATGCATGTTTTTGGAATGTGGGAGGAAACCGGAGTGCCCGGAGGAAACCCCCACGTAAGCACGGGGATAACATGCAAACTCCGCACAGGAAGGTTGGTAGCTGGATTTGAACCCATGACCTCAGAACTGTGCTGCCGTCTGTCCCATATATTTGTGTGTATTTTTGTTTTTTGACAACACTTTTTCAAAAAGTATTTTGTTTTTCGATCCGTCCAAAATGTCAATATTTGATTACTGACTGAGGAGATAATTTCCTCCTCATGCCATGAGGCTCTTTAACTCCACCCGGGGGAGTAAAAGCCCACATTAAACCCCACCCCTACATTTGCATATTACCCTATTTTTCTTACAGTGTAGCACTATTTAAATACTCTATTACTCTACTGTATTCTATCTCTTTTATTTTTCAACAGAAGGATACTGCTGGAAGTGTGAATTTCCCTTTGGGGATGAATAAAGGATCTATCTATCGGTCGGAAAAACGAATGATGACAGGAAATGTGAGTCGCAGCCCGAATATCGATGACAACAAAGAGATGGAATGGATTACGGTGAAAGTGTAGTTGCCGGGCAGCAGCAGTCGGAAGTATTCTCCGTCTCGGTTTGTCCGGAAGGGAAGCATATTGGGGCGACCCTTAACCTCCACCTTTGCCCCCCGCGCGGCCGCTCCTGACTCGTCCAACACGCGACCTTTCACCCCTGGAACACACACAATCTTAGGTTATACACCACATCAGCGCCTCTCAATTATTTTCTGTCGCGCGCCCCCCCTCGGAAGAAGAAATCCTCTCTCCCCTCCCGACACCCCCCATGGAATCCTTTCTGCTGTCCGCCGCATGACATCGTATCCCAATTAACGTACGTGAGGATTTGAGACCGACTTACGACAAAGAATAGCTTTATTGACCGTAACACAAAAGATATAAAGTGTAAAGGAAATCAAAATCCTTCAATTACAAATAATTTCAACAGATAAACAACATTATCAACTCAAGAGCACAATATTAAAATAACCAAACATTATATTTTACGTTATTCTAAAGGTATCTCACGGTGTTTCCAAAAATGTGGAGCGGACCACTTCACAGCACTAAAGGTTTTGCATTGTGTATTTTACTTGGGCCAATTTTTAGACATTGTGAAAGAGTTGTAAATGTTTGTCTTTCTTTTCCAGCTGTCAATCTACGATTGTGCGCAGTTGCGCGTCATCATGGTGCGTAAAAACGAATTACGCATTGCCTTGCGCACGTTTATTTTATACCTGTCAATCTACGATTGTGCGCAGTCGCGCGTCATAATGGTTCGTAAAAACTTATTACACATTGACTTGCGCATGTTTATTTTATGCCTTAGTTTGAATACACCTCCAGAAAATGACATCATATTATGTTTGGATTTTCATTGGCTAATCAATCATCATTCGATATGGTTACTATTGGATGAAGATATTAAAATCTACAGGAGGCCTTCTCCTGTTTATCAAACAGGCCTGTATGGGCTAATGCAGGCTGCGGCGCGTGAGAAACTGATGTCAATCGAAAAGTCAGAAGCTAACGGCTATACTGAAAGTCATCTGACGAGTCTGTTTATTTTCAAAGGGGAGTTTTGGAGCGAAACGGGCAAATTATTAAAATAAACCTCAAATGGAGCAGACATGCTTTTAGGCGTATTTTTTTTTCTGTCAGCAGGTGTCATGTGTTTTTTTTTATATGGTATTTGACAACCACTACATTAGATTGCCATAAAGCATTTCCTCGCCCAGGGCTCAGGAACCTTTTTGACTCGAGGAGCCAGAAAAGCAAATTATTTTGATATATTCTTTGGAGAGAGTGCCACACCACCAAAGACAAAATACTTGATTATTTTCATCAGTTATGAAATTGAAAGCAATGTATTATTGATGGGATGGATTTGGATGATCTGATTGAATGCTTGTTTCAAAAAAATCAACAAATAAGACGTAGTAGTTTTATCACCGTGTACTTTTTGACTTTTACTATGGTCATTATTTGGATGACTACTTTGTACTTCGACTTAAGTCATGTTATACTGAAGTAAAAGTACTTTGAGTGGAGTCCAATTGATGTGACCACACGGTTCAATCGCGTATCGAGCGCTAAACGTGCTAATTACCCAAGTGGACCTGTTGCAGGAAGGCCAGCAAGCTCTTCCTGTTTTCTTTCCACAAGACAGGAAGTTGTCGGGCGGGAGGAAATTTGCAGCAGGAAACTTCCAGCGTCACTTCCAAACATCCCGCCCAAACGTAATTGTAATCCTGCATGCCGCCTGCACACAAAGTAGATAGATAGATGTCTAGATATATAGATACATGTATAGATAGATATAGATAGATGTATAGATGTCTAGATAGATATAGATAGATGGATGTATAGATGTCTAGATAGATAGATAGATGGATGTAAAGATGTATAGATAGATGTATAGATAGATGTATAGATAGATGTATAGATAGATGTATAGATAGATGGATGTCTAGATAGATGGATGTATAGATAGATGTCTAGATAGATGGATGTATAGATGTCTAGATAGATAGATGGATGTAAAGATAGATAGATAGATGTAAAGATTGATGTATAGATTGATGTATAGATGTCTATATAGATAGATGGATGTATAGATAGATGTCTAGATAGATAGATGGATGTATAGATAGATGTCTAGATAGATGGATGTATAGCTGTCTAGATAGATGTATAGATGGATGTAAAGATGTCTAGATAGATGTATAGATGTCTAGATAGATATAGATAGATGGATGTATAGATCTCTCGATAGATAGATGGATGTAAAGATAGATAGATAGATGTATAGATGGATGTATAGATGTCTAGACAGATAGATGGATGTATAGATGTCTAAATAGATGTATAGATAGATAGATGTATAGATAGATGTATAGATAGATAGATGTCTAGATAGATGTATAGACGGATGTATAGATGTCTAGATAGATGGATAGATGGATGTATAGATGTCTAGATAGATGGATAGAAGGATGGATAAATGGATGTATAGATGTTTAGATAGATAGATGTATAGATAGATGTATAGATGGATGTATAGATGTCTAGATAGATTTATAGGTAGATAGATAGATGGATGTATAGATGGATAGATGTCTAGATAGATGTTTAGATAGATAGATATAGATATTTTCTTCATCCCCATAGGGAAATTCACACTTCCAGCAGTATCCTTTATGAAAAATAAAATAATAATAAAAGAAAAGAAAATAGAATACAGAAATACCCAATATAACGTGTTGATATAGAGTATTTCAATAGTGCTACATAAAATACACACTGTTATAAAAATAGGGTAATGTGCAAATGTAGGGGTGGGGTTTAATGTGGGCTTCTACTCCCCCGGGTGGAATTAAAGAGCCTCATGGCATGAAGAAGAAATGATGATGGAAGTTATGCCATCCAATCAGCAAATAGGAACAATTCTTCTTCAGCATTTAGACTTGAAGCGACTTGGGCTCCATTCCCTTCACAAGCAATGCATCACTATAGTGTTCGGTAGAATACTACCGGAGAACATCGTGTATAACGCGCTCTCGAATTTTCTTCTTCAGGTAAAAAAAAAAGACGTTAGTGCAAGGAAAACCAGACTGTAACTGACCTGTGAGCGGGTACCAATGGTACCCGTTGGTGATGCCCTCTGGAAAAGGTGCCAGTTCTCCGCAGTGCGCCCCCTGGTGCATGGTGGCGTGGTTGCGCGAGTACACTTTGGCCAGGTGGACGAAAACGTCGTCGTCGGGCGTCAAGCTCGCCCGGCCGACCAGTTCGCCCCCTTAACGCATCAAACGCGTTAGTTGTGCTAGCTAGCATGCTAGCCGGGGTAGTTACAGCCAATGTTCCCTCTAAGCTGCGCGCGGGCGCAATTGCGCACTACCCAGAGCTTTTCCGCGCACAAGAAAATCTAGCCAGCTCACAAAAATCAGGGCTCGAAATTGATCATTAAGAAGCCAATTAAGTCAAAGTTACAGTGCATGAAGGTCAAAATACACGGGTTCTAAATGACGCTGTGTTCTAAATGCGGTATGTTGAAGTCAAGGTCGAAGTAGAACGAAGTTGAGTAAAGTCAGTAGAGTTTTTCGAGAACCGGCTTCTTCGGCTCGGCTCACTAAAAGGAACTGGCCCTTTCGGGTCCTAAACGGCTCTTCGGGTTGTTTTTGCTTCTTTCATCCCTATATGACCAAATATTATGTAGAATTATGCACAAATGACTTAAAGGAAGGGGGCAATAGAACAAAAAAGAAAAAAAATACCAAAATGAAAACGTAGTGAAAAGCTGAGAAAAAATGAAACAAAATAAAGAGAAAAAAGAAGGAGAAAAATCTGAAAAAAGCCAGAAAAAAAGAAAAGAAAGAAACAAAGGTAAAAAGGAAAAAATAAACACGAGATTTTTTTTAAAGGACTTAAAAAAAATAGAAAAAACAGGGAAAAAGAAGAAAAAGTTTGTGTTGCATTCAAATCATTTCCAATGATACCAAGTCAATCTTGTTGCCAACATTGCACTTCCACTAAAAAAATGTGATTAAATACAGTTGTGTATCGTGCAACCGACTCAATAAGCCCCCCAAAATTTTAGTATGATGTGACAAAAGATACCAGGAAAAAAAAGAAATGGAAATCTTGTCAAAGAATTGTAAAAACAAATGACGTTTGTAGGCCATCGTACATGAGTCAATTCATTCAAAAGTGAAAAATCATTTTGCATTGCCGGAAACTCAGCAAAATGTAACGTGATGTCAAGTTTTGGACATGTTTGGTAATGACTTAGTTGCCACACTTGGGATTGCCGTTGCTCACTGTTGTTTCAAGCGTTGCTCACCGACTTTGTGTGAACACTCAGACCCGTAAGGAAAATGACAGGGAACATTGGTTACAGCCCACCCACTCAGCCAGCCCTTGACCACCCGCTTGTTAACTAGTATGCTAGCTTAGCAACTGGCTTACCGACCACTCGCCAGCCCACTCACCCCGCTTGACCACCCCGGTCTCCCACCCACTTACCGCCATTACTGTTGTCATAAGCGTAGCTGGCCACCAGGGCGCCGCCATGGATGTTAGCGGAGAGGACAAATGTCTCCGTCTTTAACCAGCCAATCACAGCCTCCACCTGCCGGGATGCACAAAATCAAAGATCCCAACACTGTTTCATGTTTTGAAAGCTTTTCTTCTCGTTTATGGTCACAGTGGGGAATATACGTTATGTATTCTGGTCCATTTTTTTTCTGTAATTTGGGATGTTGCTACATGTGCTGTCCCTTCTCAAGGTTTCTCCATTTTCCTCATGTTGAGGTTTTTGAGTTTTTCCTTGCCCTCATGTAGGTTGCAGATCAGGGGGTGGTGTCATAACAGTCTGTGGTTTGCAATAATCTGTGGTCCGTGCAGCCCTTTGAGACTGTCCCTTCTCAAGGTTTCTCCATTTTCCTCATGTTGAGGTTTTTGAGTTTTCCCTTGCCCTCATGTAGGTTGCAGATCAGGGGATGGTGTCATAATAGTCTGTGGTTTGCAATAATCTGTGGTCCGTGCAGCCCTTTGAGACTGTCCCTTCTCAAGGTTTCTTCATTTTCCTCATGTTGAGGTTTTTGAGTTTTCCCTTGCCCTCATGTAGGTTGCAGATCAGGGGATGCTGTCATAATAGTCTGCGGTTTGCAATAATCTGTGGTCCGTGCAGCACTTTGAGACTGTCCCTTCTCAAGGTTTCTTCATTTTCCTCATGTTGAGGTTTTTGAGTTTTCCCTTGCCCTCATGAAGGTTTCAGATCAGGGGATGGTGTCATAATAGTCTGTGGTTTGCAATAATCTGTGGTCCGTGCAGCCCTTTGAGACTGTCCCTTCTCAAGGTTTCTCCATTTTCCTCATGTTGAGGTTTTTGAGTTTTCCCTTGCCCTCATGTAGGTTGCAGATCAGGGGATGCTGTCATAATAGTCTGTGGTTTGCAATAATCTGTGGTCCGTGCAGCCCTTTGAGACTGTCCCTTCTCAAGGTTTCTCCATTTTCCTCATGTTGAGGTTTTTGAGTTTTCCCTTGCCCTCATGTAGGTTGCAGATCAGGGGATGGTGTCATAATAGTCTGTGGTTTGCAATAATCTGTGGTCCGTGCAGCCCTTTGAGACTGTCCCTTCTCAAGGTTTCTTCATTTTCCTCATGTTGAGGTTTTTGAGTTTTCCCTTGCCCTCATGTAGGTTGCAGATCAGGGGATGCTGTCATAATAGTCTGCGGTTTGCAATAATCTGTGGTCCGTGCAGCACTTTGAGACTGTCCCTTCTCAAGGTTTCTTCATTTTCCTCATGTTGAGGTTTTTGAGTTTTCCCTTGCCCTCATGAAGGTTTCAGATCAGGGGATGGTGTCATAATAGTCTGTGGTTTGCAATAATCTGTGGTCCGTGCAGCCCTTTGAGACTGTCCCTTCTCAAAGTTTCTCCATTTTCCTCATGTTGAGGTTTTTGAGTTTTCCCTTGCCCTCATGTAGGTTGCAGATCAGGGGATGCTGTCATAATAGTCTGTGGTTTGCAATAATCTGTGGTCCGTGCAGCCCTTTGAGACTGTCCCTTCTCAAGGTTTCTTCATTTTCCTCATGTTGAGGTTTTTGAGTTTTCCCTTGCCCTCATGTAGGTTGCAGATCAGGGGATGCTGTCATAATAGTCTGCGGTTTGCAATAATCTGTGGTCCGTGCAGCACTTTGAGACTGTCCCTTCTCAAGGTTTCTTCATTTTCCTCATGTTGAGGTTTTTGAGTTTTCCCTTGCCCTCATGAAGGTTTCAGATCAGGGGATGGTGTCATAATAGTCTGTGGTTTGCAATAATCTGTGGTCCGTGCAGCCCTTTGAGACTGTCCCTTCTCAAGGTTTCTCCATTTTCCTCATGTTGAGGTTTTTGAGTTTTCCCTTGCCCTCATGTAGGTTGCAGATCAGGGGATGCTGTCATAATAGTCTGTGGTTTGCAATAATCTGTGGTCCGTGCAGCCCTTTGAGACTGTCCCTTCTCAAGGTTTCTCCATTTTCCTCATGTTGAGGTTTTTGAGTTTTCCCTTGCCCTCATGTAGGTTGCAGATCAGGGGATGGTGTCATAATAGTCTGTGGTTTGCAATAATCTGTGGTCCGTGCAGCCCTTTGAGACTGTCCCTTCTCAAGGTTTCTTCATTTTCCTCATGTTGAGGTTTTTGAGTTTTCCCTTGCCCTCATGTAGGTTGCAGATCAGGGGATGCTGTCATAATAGTCTGCGGTTTGCAATAATCTGTGGTCCGTGCAGCACTTTGAGACTGTCCCTTCTCAAGGTTTCTTCATTTTCCTCATGTTGAGGTTTTTGAGTTTTCCCTTGCCCTCATGAAGGTTTCAGATCAGGGGATGGTGTCATAATAGTCTGTGGTTTGCAATAATCTGTGGTCCGTGCAGCCCTTTGAGACTGTCCCTTCTCAAAGTTTCTCCATTTTCCTCATGTTGAGGTTTTTGAGTTTTCCCTTGCCCTCATGTAGGTTGCAGATCAGGGGATGCTGTCATAATAGTCTGTGGTTTGCAATAATCTGTGGTCCGTGCAGCCCTTTGAGACTGTCCCTTCTCAAGGTTTCTCCATTTTCCTCATGTTGAGGTTTTTGAGTTTTCCCTTGCCCTCATGTAGGTTGCAGATCAGGGGATGGTGTCATAATAGTCTGTGGTTTGCAATAATCTGTGGTCCGTGCAGCCCTTTGAGACTGTCCCTTCTCAAGGTTTCTTCATTTTCCTCATGTTGAGGTTTTTGAGTTTTCCCTTGCCCTCATGTAGGTTGCAGATCAGGGGATGCTGTCATAATAGTCTGCGGTTTGCAATAATCTGTGGTCCGTGCAGCACTTTGAGACTGTCCCTTCTCAAGGTTTCTTCATTTTCCTCATGTTGAGGTTTTTGAGTTTTCCCTTGCCCTCATGAAGGTTTCAGATCAGGGGATGGTGTCATAATAGTCTGTGGTTTGCAATAATCTGTGGTCCGTGCAGCCCTTTGAGACTGTCCCTTCTCAAGGTTTCTCCATTTTCCTCATGTTGAGGTTTTTGAGTTTTCCCTTGCCCTCATGTAGGTTGCAGATCAGGGGATGCTGTCATAATAGTCTGCGGTTTGCAATAATCTGTGGTCTGTGCCGCCCTTTGAGACTCCTTGTGATTAAGGGCCAAACAAATAAACATGAATTGACTTGATATTCATCATGCTAAAATTTTTGAGTTTTTCCTTGCCCTCATGAAGGTTTCAGATCAGGGGATGGTGTCATAATAGTCTGTGGTTTGCAATAATCTGTGGTCCGTGCAGCCCTTTGAGACTGTCCCTTCTCAAGGTTTCTTCATTTTCCTCATGTTGAGGTTTTTGAGTTTTCCCTTGCCCTCATGTAGGTTGCAGATCAGGGGATGCTGTCATAATAGTCTGCGGTTTGCAATAATCTGTGGTCCGTGCAGCACTTTGAGACTGTCCCTTCTCAAGGTTTCTTCATTTTCCTCATGTTGAGGTTTTTGAGTTTTCCCTTGCCCTCATGAAGGTTTCAGATCAGGGGATGGTGTCATAATAGTCTGTGGTTTGCAATAATCTGTGGTCCGTGCAGCCCTTTGAGACTGTCCCTTCTCAAGGTTTCTCCATTTTCCTCATGTTGAGGTTTTTGAGTTTTCCCTTGCCCTCATGTAGGTTGCAGATCAGGGGATGCTGTCATAATAGTCTGTGGTTTGCAATAATCTGTGGTCCGTGCAGCCCTTTGAGACTGTCCCTTCTCAAGGTTTCTCCATTTTCCTCATGTTGAGGTTTTTGAGTTTTCCCTTGCCCTCATGTAGGTTGCAGATCAGGGGATGGTGTCATAATAGTCTGTGGTTTGCAATAATCTGTGGTCCGTGCAGCCCTTTGAGACTGTCCCTTCTCAAGGTTTCTTCATTTTCCTCATGTTGAGGTTTTTGAGTTTTCCCTTGCCCTCATGTAGGTTGCAGATCAGGGGATGCTGTCATAATAGTCTGCGGTTTGCAATAATCTGTGGTCCGTGCAGCACTTTGAGACTGTCCCTTCTCAAGGTTTCTTCATTTTCCTCATGTTGAGGTTTTTGAGTTTTCCCTTGCCCTCATGAAGGTTTCAGATCAGGGGATGGTGTCATAATAGTCTGTGGTTTGCAATAATCTGTGGTCCGTGCAGCCCTTTGAGACTGTCCCTTCTCAAGGTTTCTCCATTTTCCTCATGTTGAGGTTTTTGAGTTTTCCCTTGCCCTCATGTAGGTTGCAGATCAGGGGATGCTGTCATAATAGTCTGCGGTTTGCAATAATCTGTGGTCTGTGCCGCCCTTTGAGACTCCTTGTGATTAAGGGCCAAACAAATAAACATGAATTGACTTGATTTTCATCATGCTAAAATTTTTGAGTTTTTCCTTGCCCTCATGAAGGTTTCAGATCAGGGGATGGTGTCATAATAGTACATCCCTTTGAGGCTTCCTGTGATTAAGGGCCAAACAGAAAAACATGACTATATATTTAACCTGTTTTTCAACTTTGAACCCTAAATACTGAAGCGAAACTTTTTACCCCTGTGTTGTAACATTTTTGAGTCAATATAATCATTGAAAGCAGCTAAATTCTATTCCAATCTTTTTTGTTTCTTGAGAGATTCGCCGGCCGACCTCGGCTTCTCTGCTGGCGTCTTCCGTGTTGTCAGCGAACGCATCGGGGAAGTTCCTGTTCAGGTCCACGCCGTTAAAGTTTAACCTGAGAGAAAGACAAAGTCAAATGGATTATCGCACAATTTGGTTGTGTGTCACTGGCAATGTTCCCTGTCATTTTCCTTCCGGTTCTGAGCGTTCACACAAAGTCGGTGAGCAACGCTTGAAACAACAGTGGGCAACAGCAATCCCACGTGTGGCAACTAAGTCATGATCAAACATGTCCAAAACTTGACATCAAGTTACATTTTGCTGAGTTTCCGACAATGCAAAATGATTTTTCTCTTTCGAATGAATTAACTCATGTACTAATACTGTAAAGGTTGTACGGCATACAAACGTTGTTTGTTCTTACAATTCTTTCACAAGATATCCATTTCTTTTTATTTCCTGATATATTTTCTCGCATAATATTCACATTTTTGGGGGCTTATTGAGTCGGTCGTAAGATACACAACTGTACGTAATCACATTTTTAGTGGAAGTACACTGTTGCCAACAAGATTCACTTGATATCTTTGGAAATGATTTGAATGCAACACAAACTTTTTCCTCCTTTTCCCTGTTTTTTTCTACTTTTTAAAAAATTCCTTTAAAAAAAATCTCATTGTGTTTATTTTTTCCGAGCTGTTACTTTTTTCTTTTTGTTCTCTGTTTACTTTTTTTTCCCTACATTTCTTTCTTTTCTTTTTTTCTGGCTTTTTTCTAAATTTTTCCTTCTTTTTTTCCTCTTCCTTTTGTTTCTTTTTACACTACTTTTTCATTTTGGTATTTTTTTTCTTTCTTGTTCTAGTCCCACCTTCCTTTAAGACATTTTGTGCATAATTTTACTTAATATTTGGTTGTGTAAGGATTAAAAAAGCAAAAACAACCTGAAGAGCTGTTTAGGACCCGAAAGAGCCGGTTTCTTTTAGTGAGCAGAGCCGAAGAAGCCGGTTCTGGAAAAACTCTACTGACTTTACTTTTCAACTTCGTTCGACATTGACTTAAAAATACCGCATTTAGGACAAAACGTCAGGGGAACCCGTGTATTTTGACCTTCATGCACTGTAACTTTGACTTAATTGGCTTCTTAATGAGCAATTTTGAGCCCTGATTTTTGTGCGCTGGCTAGATTTTCTTATGCGCTGAAAATGTGCGCTGAGAATGTGCGAGCAGTGCGCAATTGTGCACGCGCGCAGCTTAGAGGGAACACTGCTCATAACTATGCTTTTGCTCAGCAATGCACAAACACACCTTCCTTGGCTGAGGTAACAATCCTTGCCGGCCCGGTCGAAGCCGTCCGGGTTCATGGTGGGCAGGAAGTGGACCCGGGTACTGTTCAGGATTCGCGAGGCCCAGTTCTCGTTGCCGCGGTAACCGGCAACCAGCTCAGACACCAGATGCAGAAGCAGCTCGCGGCCCAGGACCTGCAAACAAAACCCTTTAGTCAAAAAAGATTTTCCGATTTCTCCGGTACCGTTCGTAAAATAGATGCCCATCCGTGAATAGATCTGCCATTTTTTTTATCTCGCGTATGCATTGATCAAAATCTAGGGTACGGACAACAACCGACTCGTTTTGGAGAAAAATGAAAGCAATATCTATTTGACATTTTCAGGTCCATTGCAATTTACTCCTGTGAAACACGACCTTCATTTTTTCATGGCTCATAAGAAATGTCCACAATTGATATCATTTCTTCCTCATGCCATGAGGCTCTTTAACTCCACCCGGGGGAGTAAAAGCCCACATGAAACCCCACCCCCACATTTGCATATTATCCTATTTTTATGACAGTGTATCACTATTTAAATACTCTATACCAACACTTTATATTGAAAATTTTTGTATTCTATATCTTTTATTTTATCATTTTAGGTAGCCAATGATCTTCTACTGGCAATGGACTCCAACGCTTCATCATTCTTGCTGGTGCTGGACCTTAGTGCTGCTTTTGACACTGTGGACCATAATATCTTACTAGAACGGTTGGAAAAATGGATTGGTCTCTCAGGAACCGTCCTCTTATAATTGAAATCTTACCTCTCAGATAGGACGCATTGTGTTAAATATGGTGCAATGACATCTGAGCCCTTTAGTGTTACCTGTGGTGTTCCGCAGGGTTCAGTGCTTGGCCCCCTTCTTTTCAGCATTGACATGCTTCCATGAGGGGATATTATTTGCAAGTATAATATCAGTTTCCGTTGCTACACAGATGACACTCTATATCTTCCGTTGGGGGAATCTGCCACACTAAATTGTGGAAATTTGGAGGCCTGCCTCACTGAGATAAGAGTGGATGTCACTCAACTTCGTGCGCCTTAACTCTGAAAAGACCAAAATGTTAGTTATTGGTCCATCTAAATGCCGTGACTTATTCTCAAAACTGCTGTGAACATTGACAAATGTCACATCACACAGAGTGACTCAGTTAAAAATTTAGGTGTCATATTTGACCCTGATCTATCCTTTCAAACACATGTGAAGAAAATTACTAGAACTGCTTTCTTTCATCTTCGCAACATTGTTAAAATTCGTCCTATGCTGTCTCAGTCATATGCGGAGATTATAATTCACGCGTTTGTTACTTCCCGTCTCAATGACTGTAATGCCCTACTCTTCGGTCTCCCGAAGTCCAAAATCAAGAGCCTTCAGCTGGTACAAAATGCTGCAGCCAGGCTTTTAACTAAGACAAGAAATTTTAATCACATGACCCCGATTTGAGCTAACCTGCATTGGCTCCCTGTTAGCCTAAGATGTGATTTCAAGGTTCTGTTGGTAGTATACAAAAGAATGCATGGACTTGCTCCCTCATATCTTTCAGATTGAATTTCCCCCTATGTTCCGGTCCGGAGCCTTCGCTCTGAAAACTCTGGTCTACTAGTGATTCCAAGAGCCAAGAAGAGTTCCGCAGGTTGGAGAGCGTTCTCCATTCGGGCCCCGGTGCTGTGGAACGCTCTTCCCCCTGAGATTGGATCTGGAACCTCAGTGGAAATGTTGAAATCTAAGCTTAAAACACACTTCTATTCTATAACATATGAATAACCTATAATTTTGGGATTATATCATATTTGTGGGGATTATCACATGTGCGGGGCCTTCTCAAGGTTTCTTCATTTTCCTCATGTTGAGGTTTTTCCTTGCCCTCATGTAGGTTGCAGATCAGGGGATGGTGTCATAATAGTCTGTAATAATAGTCTGTGGTTTGCAACAACCTGTGCAGCCCTTTGAGACTCTTTGTGATTAAGGGCGTCACAAATAAAAATGACTTGACTAGACATTTTATTTTTTAACACGAGGATACTGCTGGAAGTGTGAATTTCCCTTCGGGGATGAATAAAGTATCTATCTATCTATAATTATCTCCATGGTGCCCTGTTTAGGTGTAGTATGCACCTGTGCCGTGGGAGCGATGACCCTTCATAAGACAGTGCCATACAAACTAATGCCAACTGCCGAGCCATCAGAGGGCATTGTCAGCATCATTTTTAAGCACTAGTTGAGGAACATGGCAACTATTTCAAGCATTTCACCCGAGCGCTTTTCAATCTTTGAAACTCAAGCATTTTCAAGAATTCCAAGCACTGGTACTGCAACCAATTGTAATTTGTTGAAAAAGCCTTACAATTTCACAGCGCCACCTGCTGGCCTGGAGCCGGTGATGAAGCGTAGAGAATGTTTTTTGTTTCTTTTCTTTTTTTTTTTTTTGTTTCTTTTTTTGTGTTGCGTGCGGCCCACCCCGGCAGGATGCCGTGTCACAGGAAGTTTTGTCGTAATTCGGCCGTGATGAAAGGAGGAAGGAAGACGAGAAGGTCTAAAGGAGTCCACGCATGTTGAGCAAACGTCCTACGGCCACTCTTTCCCATGATGCAATGCGTGCACAAATACATACATGAATGCATACACGCCAACACAGCTTGTACTTGGCGTGTTCACTCGGGCTGCAACCATTCATCGGCGTTGACAATAAAAATTGATCATGGATAGAGTCTACAATTCAAGTCTCATCTGTTTGGGACGAGCTTAATCACAAAATGTCTTCCAGGACTTTCAATGACTTTTGGATGACTCCAATACCAAATATGCTAAGAAAAGACAAAAGAAAGTACCGTATTTTCCGCACTATAAGGCGCACCTAAAAGTCTTAATTTTTTTCAAAAGCTGACCATGCGCCTTATAATACAGTGCGCCTTATATATGGCTCAATATTAAATCGCAAGGTCTCGCAACTTACGCAACAGCCGCCGACTCGATTTTCCCCCGAACGTGGAGTAGTCCGCGGTGTATGCTGGATTTATATACCGGCGTTTCATTGGCCAACCAATGTGTCAATCATCATTTGAATCAATCGCTATTGGCTAAAGTTATTCGGAGGTCAAGGGGCGGATCCTTTTTATCATTTACAGGCTGGCATAGGCTTAAGCTGCAAAACAAAGCCTGCAATTGGCCGACAAAGATGTGTCAATCATCGGTCAAATCGATCGCTATTGGCTGAAGTTATTCGGAGCCTTGGATTGGCTAGAGGGCCAAAACAAACCCTGCGATTGGCTGAAAAAGATGAGTGAATAGCAAGCTTGCTAAACTACGCCATAAAGAAACATGTTTCATTAGTATTCGTAAACATTTGACTCTCCTGGATTTACTACACTCACGGTTATAAGAAGACCATGGTTGCGTATCATTATTGAACGTGAGAACTATATTTTCCCAGTATCTTGTTTTAGAACGATCTTGATGTTTCTGTGATAAGTTGAGTGAATTCAACTCAATTCCAAGTGTTTATTGTCATATGCATGGTAAAGTTGCGAGCGAAAAAGAAAATAGAAACTAAGGAATGGTTGGCATTTCTTGAATCCCAAGACTTTAACCTTCCGAATGATATTTGGAACGACGCATTTGAGTGACATCGTACAGACACCGTTTCCGTATATGTCCGAGACACATATTTGCTTCTTTGCAAGCTTTGGGAATGTTAAGGGGGTAATCAGTTGGACTGAACCATCTGACTGTTTTGTCCACGTTCCCATTGTAGCGCCTTATAATCCGGTGCGTCTTATGCATGTCAAATATAGGACCAAAAACTTTTTTTTCGGGGTGCGCCCTATAACCCGGTGCGCCTTATAGTGCGGAAAATACGGTAAACATGAATAAAATGACTCACAACACGTGGTAAGCTTTCTCTCCTGGCTTTGATCTCCAAACATAACACAACAACAAACATAAAATGCGACAGAAACAAAATGAAAATCAATCCAAACAGCTTGCCGACATCATTTTTTGTATTTCATTAGCATATTTGGTATTGGAGTAATCCAAAAGTAATTGAAAGTAATCCAGTTAAAGTAACCCTACCCAACCCTGGTAACAATAATACCTTTTATCGATAATGTACGGATATTCTCGTTTTTTGTCTTATTTTTGTCGAGCTAGCGTGCGCAGGCTAGCCCAAATCGTGCGCTCGCCAAACAAATGTAAAATGTTTTCCCAAAACAGGAAGTAGATGAGCGTTTCCTGCCTGAGCTTCCTGGAAGCCCAACAGTCAAAACATTTCACAGCCATTGCTTATCTCGGCGCCTCGGAAGTAAAAGAAAAGAAAGAAAAAATTGGATTTGACACGCTACACGGCACACAGGATTACAAAGCGCACCCGCAAAAAACGTATAAGGTGTACTGGACTATAAGGTGCGTGGAATTTAGACTACTGTAAGGCTTGGGGATACAAAACCAAATCAATACATTCCAATGAAAAGAATTGATTTCAGAGAAGAGAAATGAACACCACGACATTTGTTTTCGGTATAGAAAGACGCCGGGTTTTTTAAAGCAGCCGACGGAACAAAAACAAAAAAAAAGGAAAAATGGAAATCTTTTGGAGCTGAGATTTTCTAGAAAACATCTTCTACTGCATTATGTTCACTCAAATCAAGTAAATGTGATTTTGTGGATTGTGTAGTATAGACTTCATCAGCTCAAACTCATAAACTGGGCCAACTCAAACTGAGATTACATCCTTTACTGCCCTCTAGTGGCGGGAGGGAGCACTTGGTGTGCTTTTATTGATTAAATTCTAACTTTATTTGTTGTATTGCTTTAAACTGGGCGTGTTTATTTATTTGAAGTCAAATAACTTTGGGAGGGGTTTCCACAATGTTCTGTGGTTGGTTAATGATAGTTGGCTGATACAGCTACGGTGGGTGCTTTGCAAGTGGCACCTGGCTTTGGTGACACCCAGTGGACCTATTCAAAACTGTCATTATTCCCTTGTGTTTCTCTCAAATTACTTAAAAACTTGCTTTTTTTCTCGACATACTCGGAAAAACAGGAATGAAATCATCCGGCTCTTCTCTCTTTACACCCGAGTACTGATTGACAGGCACATTTTGAGCGACTTTTTACCTGGCCTGCACTTGCATCCTGCCTGCTCGGCCGTGTCTTTCAATAATAACTATTTCAGATTGGTATTCGAGGCGCATTTTGGATCACGAAAGGGAACAGAAAGTCAAAAAACGGCGCTTCATTGACACCAATCATTGGCGGATGGCAAACGCAGCGTAACGCCAGCACGGCTAAAACTCGGAAATCGCGCTATGCTAAGCTATGCTAAGCTATGCTAAGCTATGCTAAGCTATGCTAAGCTATGCTAAGCTATGCTACGCTTGGCCAGTCTCAAATGGAAGTGCAGCTTCAGCGACAGACTGCTGTCACAGTCTTGTTCCACGGAGAGACTGAGGAGATCATTTCTTCCTCATGCCATGAGGCTCTTTAACTCCACCCGGGGGAGTAAAAGCCCACATAAAACCCCACCCCCACATTTGCATATTACCCTATTTTGATGACAGTGTGTATTTTCCGTAGCACTATTTAAATATTCTATAGCAGGGGTGTCAAACTCATTTGAACTCAGGGGCCACATGATAGAACAAACATTCTGTCGGGGGCCGGACGAGTAGACTAAAGAGAAAGAAAAAGAGATGAGGAAATAAGAGAAAGAGGGAGGGAAAAGGAGAGGGGGCAGGACAAAGAAAGAGAGAGAGGGAGAGAACGTGAGAAACAAAAGAGATAAAAAGAGAAGTCATGAGAGAGGGGGAAAGAAAGGGAGTGAAAGAAAGAAATCCAAAGAGAAATAGAAAGACAAAAGGAGAGAAAAGAGAAAAGAAAGCGCCAAGGGTAGGAAGAGGAAGAAAGAAAAGGAAAAAAGGAAGTTAGAGCAAAAGAAGTTAAAAAGACACAGAGAGAGAAAGTGACAAAGAGCAACAAAGCAAGAGAAAAAGAGAGACACAGAGAGTGAAAGAGACAGAGAGTGGGAGAAAAGGGGTGGAAAAGAGGGAGAGAGAAAGAGAGAAATAAATACAAGTACAGTGTCTTTGTTTGAGGCACCTGACTTTGGCAAAATCAAGTTGACATATTTCAACCTGCAGCTTGTTTTTCTCTTGCGCTTCTCTGAGTGTTGTCTCGCGGGCCGGATTCAATCCCTTAGCGGGCCGCCTGTTTGATACCTGTGCTCTTTAGCAACACTTTATATTAGGTAATTATGTATTCTATTTCTTTTGCTTTATTATTATTGTATTTTCAACACAAGGATACTGCTGGAAGTGTGAATTTGCCTGTGGGGATGAATAAAGGATCTATCTATCCATCTCACGACGGCGCTTGGAACACCAGGGTTACTTTAACTGGATTACTTTCAGTTACTTTTGGATGACTCCAATACCAAATATGCTCATAAAAGACAAAAGAAACTAAAAAGGAATTATATTACTAATTACTTTTGCGCAGGCTTAGGGAGTAACGGAATACATGGAACGGCAAAAATGATGTTGGCAAGTTGTTTGGATTGATTTTCATTTGGTTTCTGTGGCGTTTGATGTTTGTTTTGCCGGAGATCAGAGAGATCAAAGCCAGGAGAGAAAGCTTACCGCGTGTTGTGAGTCATCATTTTATTCCTATTTACTTTCTTTTGTCTTTTCTTAGCATATTTGGTATTGGAGTCATCCAAAAGTCATTGAAAGTAATCAAGGTAAAGTAACCCTACCCAACCCTGTGGAACACATCTCACAAGTTAACGTGTATG
The DNA here is from genome assembly GCF_059441175.1 of Urocampus carinirostris. Lineage (NCBI taxonomy): Eukaryota > Metazoa > Chordata > Actinopteri > Syngnathiformes > Syngnathidae > Urocampus > Urocampus carinirostris. Next base: position 1,468,377 of record NC_142359.1, on the reverse strand, counting down.
TGAGTATGCACTACGGCTAAGGGCTGAAAAGCACTTTTTCAAAAAGTTTTCTCTGAGCGAGCAAAGTCCACTGACCCAGTTTACTCGCTTTGTGTGTTTTTTTGGCTTGTTGCCTTTTATATGCGTTCTGTTGCGTGTCGGTTGCGTGTCTGTTGCGTGGCCTCACCTCGTTTCCATGCATGTTCGCCACGTACTTGAAGTCTGGGATGCCGACAGTGTGTCGGTGGGGGACGCGCCCCAACGCTAGCACCCACAACTCTTGACCTGACACACACACATTCACATGCGTTATAATCCATATCAAGCAAGTCCTTCTCTATATCGATAGCGAAGCCCTAATAACTCGGACGCTCTTTGAGTTTACCTGAGTACTGACTGACAGGCACACTTTTAGCTCTACCCGGCCTGCGGTCGCATCCTGCTTGCTAGGCAGAAAAGAGGGATTAAAACCAAATGGCCCACCCCTATCGTGCGCCTTTTGATACGGTGGGTTGGTTGGTTGGATCCCTTAAACACACAGGTGGTAAGGGCACCATTTCCTGTAGTGTGTCTTTGGCATCACCAGCCTGGTGGCGCCCATCCCACCCCAGGCAAACATATATCATTTGTGTGCAAGCTCACGTGACACTTGTCGGATGTGCGCACAGTCACCGCCATACTAATCCGAGTTAATCCGGGACACCGACTGGCTTTTGTCCAGATTGTGTGGGTTTGCGATTAGCCAAATTAGCACGCGGCCGATTCATCTTAGTTTAACTTGAGTTTACAGTCAGCCCAAATGATCGTACAAATGGTAAGAATGGTTAAATTCCCCCTTCACATTGTTCCACCCCTAAAAACGGGAAAAGAACCCAGAGTGACCGTACCGTGTACTAATCCGGCTCATTACGCACAAAAACAGATGTAGGGTCTCAAGTACCTGTCGCCGTGGCAACTGTGACAGGGAATGTGTACGGTTTTAAGGGCGAGTCATTGTAAAGGGGGACACGAACATAACCTCAAGGGCCACATACCGGACACATAATTGCAGCAACAGGACAGCAAACAGGAAGCGGGCAAGGGTTTTCTCCTTACCACCAAATTATAAAACTGGGAGCGGCCGAGGGGCTTTCTCTTCGCTGCCGAAACGAGAAACCGGGAGCGGCTAAAGGGATTTCTCCTCACCGCCGAAATGTTAAACAAGGAGCTTCCAAGGGGCTTTCATCTCGTTGCAAAACCAGGAAACCAGGCGCACCCAAGGGGCTTTCTCCTCCCCACCAAAAGGGAACCCAAAGAGCGGCCGAGGGGCTTTCTCTTCGCTGTCGAAATAAGAAACCGGGAGCGGCCAAAGGTATTTTTTCTCACCGCCGAAACGGTAGACAAGGAGCTTCCGAGGGGCTTTCATCTCGTTGCAACACCAGGAAACCAGGCGCACCCAAGGGGCTTTCTCCTCGCCACCAAAAGGGAACCCAAAGAGCGGCTGAGGGGCTTTCTCAACGCTGCCGAAATGAGAAACCAGGAGAGGCCAAAGGGCTTTCTCCTCACAGCCGAAACGGTAAACAAGGAGCTTCCGAGGGGCTTTCATCTCGTTGCAAAACCAGGAAACCAGGCGCACCCAAGGGACTTTCTCCTCGCCACCAAAAGGGAACCCAAAGAGCGGCCTAGGGGCTTTCTCTTCGCTGCAGGAAACAAGAAACCGGGAGTGGCTGAGATTTTCTTTTGCTGCTGAACTGAGAAACTGGGTGCGGCAAAGGGGGTTTCTCTTCGTCGCTAAAACAGGAAACCAGGAGCGGACGTGGAACTTTCTTCTCGCTGCCGAGACGAGAAATTGGGTGCAGCCGAGGGGCTTTCTCCTCATCGCCAAGACGGGAAACCAGGCACAGACAAATGAGTTTCTCCTTTGTGCCGAGACAGGAGCCAGGCACTGCCGAGGAGCTTTCTTCTCGCCGCCGAGACAAGAAACGAGGAGCGGCCGAGGGTCTTTCTTCTTGTCGCTGGTAAAGGGATTTGGGAACCTGTTTGTGTGTGTGTTTTGGCGTGCATTTGTGATTGTCCAGATTAGAATGCTGTGAATTAGATTAACGTTAGTTTAACTTGAGTTTGCAGCCAAGTTTACAAATCGCACAATGGTTGCCACGGCGACAAACACCCGATACCCGACCTGTGCGCGTTACTGTGTTTTCTGTGTGTTTGTACCTGCAACGGAGCGCCCGATGCTGTACAGGTACGCGATATCTGGATTGGAAGCGTTAACCTGGAAGAGGTAACGCTCCATCTCACTGTTGCTATGGTAACGGAACTCCAGCATCATGGCCGCCGGGAAGAGCACCAAGAGGGGGAACACTTGGGACATGCTGAAACACACACAACATATAATATTATATAATTGTAATTTGCGCAAATAGCGCTTAAACTATTTCTGCTAGAAAAGTATTTTTTTGTTAGGAATCAAAGTATTTATAGCTGTTTGCTTGTTTGTGTATCTGTCCAGCCAAGAAATGGTAGAAGGAGTTTGGATAGGACAACTATCTTTCACAAGCAGTCAGATAGGTTACCCTAGATGTGAAAAACACCAAAGAAAGCTGACTCAGCGCTCTTGGTTTCATTGACTTGGCCTTTTTTCCCAGAAAGACATTCCACTCTTCCAATCCAAAACTATATTGAATACCCACACTATCTTTTACAGGCAGTCAGCTAGGTTACCCTCGATGTGAAAAACGCCAAAGAAATCTGACTCAGTGCTCTTGGCTTCATTGACTTGGCATTTTTTCCCAGAAAGACATTCCGCTCTTCTAATCCAGAACTATATTGAATACCCACACTATCTTTTACAGGCAGTCAGCTAGGTTACCCTCGATGTGAAAAATGCCAAAGAAAGCCGACTCAGCGCTCTTGGTTTCGTCAACTTGGCATTTCTTGCCAGAAAGACATTCCACTATTTTAATCCAGAACTAGATAGATAGATAGATAGATAGATACTTTGTTCATCCCCGAAGGGAAATTCACATTTCCAGCAGCATCCCTGAGCTGAGAACAATCGAGAACAATCGAAAATACCCACACTATATTTTACAGGCAGTCAGATAGGTTACCCTAAATGTGAAAAATGCCAAAGAAAGCTGACTCAGCGTTCTTGGTTTCATTGACTTGACATTTTTTCCCAGAAAGACATTCCATTCCTCTAATCCAGAACTATATTGAATACCCACACTATCTTTTACAGGCAGTCAGATAGGTTACCCTAGATGTGGAAAACACCAAATAAATCTGACTCAGCGCTCTTGGCTTCATTGACTTGGCATTTTTTCCTAGAAAGACATTCCACTCTTCTAATCCAGAACTATATTGAATACCCACACTATCTTTTACAGGCAGTCAGCTAGGTTACCCTCGATGTGAAAAATGCCAAAGAAAGCCGACTCAGCGCTCTTGGTTTCGTCGACTTAGCATTTCTTGCCAGAAAGACATTCCACTATTTTAATCCAGAACTATATTGAATACCCACACTATATTTTACAGGCAGTCAGATAGGTTACCCTAAATGTGAAAAATGCCAAAGAAAGCTGACTCAGCGTTCTTGGTTTCATTGACTTGGCATTTTTTCCCAGAAAGACATTCCATTCTTCTAATCCAGAACTATATTGAATACCCACACTATCTTTTACAGGCAGTCAGATAGGTTACCCTAGATGTGGAAAACACCAAATAAATCTGACTCAGCGCTCTTGGCTTCATTGACTTGGCATTTTTTCCTAGAAAGACATTCCACTCTTCTAATCCAGAACTATATTGAATACCCACACTATCTTTTACAGGCAGTCAGATAGGTCACCCTAGATGTGAAAAACGCCAAAGAAATCTGACTCAGCGCTCTTGGTTTCGTCGACTTAGCATTTTTTCCCAGAAAGACATTCCACTCTCCTAAGCCAGAACTATATTGAATATCAACAGGCAGTCAGGTATGTTACCCCGGGTGTGAAACCGCCACACTATTCTGGTATTTTTTAGTTATTTTTTGATGCACTCAAAAAGTCAATATTTTTAACAAAATCATTATTTGTGTCGTGCAGGGATCCCACTTTCAAGTTGCTTAAAATCATTTGTTCTTTAAGTATATTTTCGTATATTTTTTAGTATAGAAAACTTGAAATGAGTTAAAAGTTTGCGGCAGAGTGAAATAATCAGGGTTATTATAGTAAGATAATGGATTAAAAAAAAAAACATATAGATTCATTTATTTTGGTCAGAAAACTACATCATTTGTAGTATTCAGATTCAGATTCAGATCTACTTTATTGACAGTACACGTGTATACAGAACGAAATGTCGATACATCTGACCCGTTTCCTTGAATGTACAGATATAAATAAAATGTTGTTTTGAGTTGGAGTATTGAAGTACTAATAATATACTAAATAATTATGGCTATGTACAATATTTTACAGTAGCGCAAAGAGTGCAAGAGGAGTAGCTAACCAGATGTGCAAATAAATAATCTATCTATCATAGTAAGTAATACACTGAACAAAAATACCCTTGGCTTATTTTCCCTGTTTTTTTTCTCTTTTTCCTTTTATTCTTTCTTTGACCCCCAGCTTCTTACTAGGTCCCTTGCTTTTTTTAAAATTCTTTTTTTATTCTCTTCTCTTGTTTTTTTTTTTTCTTTCATTTTTCAAGACTGCCTTCACTACTACATCCAGTTTTCTGTGGGTGGACACTGTTCCCACTCCTGGTAACGCAACTGTTTTGAAATGGCATTTTTGGTCAATTTTCCTTTGTGGGGTCCATTTTTGTTTTCTTCTTTTAATTTTTAATGTGTTTTCCCTGCAAGAAACAAAAACATGGAACAGGCTAAGCACTTTGGACACCTTTATTATCATAGCATTCTATTTTTTGTACAGCGAGTTTTGTGTGTAAATAGTCGTTTACCTTGAGTGAGTTCATGATTGTTTTTTGGTGTCTAAATGACAAAAAGTTCTCATGGTTTTCACCTCAAATGGATTTCCAAAATAAAAGCTGTAAAGTGTCACTCTATGAATCGGTACCCAACTTTTTTAAAGTTTATTTTGCAACATAAGTCTTTAGAATTGTGTCTTCTCCTTATTTGATCGTATTGTGATTGGTGAAACAATATTTCTCCTCATTTGCTTTTAGAAAATGTGTCAAAAACGAGAAGGTGCCCGTTTTACTCATGTCTAAAATGACGCGGTGCCTATTCTTACGTGGCTAAAAGGACTCCTCGTAAGAATAACAGTGAGAAGCTACCAGAAAGTCAACGTAAATGCGTCAATAAACAAGAAAGTAAACGTTTTCAAATCAAGAATTGAATGAAGTGTGTGGAGTTACCTGCGTGCGTCCTCCGCGTACCTGCCAGCACCAGGATGCGCTCGCTCTGCGCGGCGGGACAGCACAGGCGGGAGGAGTTCGCGCAGAGGGCGGGGACACTACGCAACCACGCCTCCGGTCAAGCGTTTTCGTCCCTCGGTACTCCTCGGTGCTCATTCCGTGCTTCTTCTACAGCAGGGATCTCCAACTCTTTTTGGAGCTCGGGGGGACGCGTGCCATACTTGAAATTTAGAGACAGAGAGAGAGAGAGAGAGAGAGAGAGAGAGAGAGAGACAGAGATAACAAAGGATAAAGAAAGAGACATAGAGAAAGAGGTGTCAGAAAAAGAGACAGAAAGAGAGAGTGAGAGAGCGGGACAGAGAAAGAAAGAAAGAGACAGAGAGTGGAAGAGAGAGAGAAAGGAAGAGACAGAGAGAGACACAGAGAGACAAAGAGAGAGAGAGAGAGGGGGAGCGAGAGAGAGAGAGAGAGGAAGAAGGTTAAAGAAAGAGACATAGAGACAGAGGTGTCAGAAAAAAAGAGACAGAAAGAGAAAGTGAGAGAGCGGGGCAGAGAGAGAAAGAAAGAGACAGAGAGTGGAAGAGAGAGAGAGAGAGAGAGAGAGAGAGAAAGGAAGAGACAGAGAGAGACACAGAGAGACAAAGAGAGAGAGAGAGAGAGGGGGAGCGAAAGAGAGAGAGAGGAAGAAGGTTAAAGAAAGAGACATAGAGACAGAGGTGTCAGAAAAAAAGAGACAGAAAGAGAGAGTGAGGGAGTAAGACAGAGAGTGTGAGAGAGGGACAGAGAGAGAAAGAAAGACACAGAGAGTGTGAGAGGGGGAGAAAGAGACACAGAGAGAGAGAAAAAGAGAGAAAGAGAAAGAAAGAAAGAGAGAGAGAGAGAGAGAGATATTGAATCTGGCCCGTGAGACAACACTCAGAGAAGCGCAAGAGAAAAACAAGCCGCAGGTTGAAATATGTCCACTTGATGTTGACAAAGCCAGGTGCCTCCAACAAAGACACTGTACTAGTATTTATTTCTCTCTCTCTCTCTCTCTCTCTCTCTCTCTCTCTCTCTCTCTCTCTCTCTCTCTCTCTCTCTCTCTCTCTCTCTCTCTCTCTCTCTCTCTCTCTCTCTCTCTCTTTTCCACCCCTGTTCTCCCACTCTGTCTCTTTCACTCTCTGTGTCTCTCTTTTTCTCTTCCTTTGTTGCTCTTTGTCTCTTCCTCTCTCTCTGTCTTTTTAACTTATTTTGCTCGAACTTCCTTTTTTCCATTTCTCTCTTTTCTCTTTCTCTCTTCCTACCCTTCGCGCTTTCTTTTCTCTTTTCTCTCCTTCTGTCTTTCTATTTCTCTTTGGATTTCTTTCTTCCTCTCCCTTTCTTTTCCCCCTCTATCACTTTTTATCTTTTGTTTCTCACGCTCTCTCCCTCTCTCTCTTTTTCTCTCTTTTTTCCGCGCTCTCTCCTTTTCCCTCCCTCTTTCTCTTATTTCTTTATCTCTCTTTGTCTTTCTCTTGAATCTACTAGTCCGGCCCCCGACAGAATGTTTCTTCTGTGGTGTGGCCCCCGAGTCAAAATGAGTTTGACACCCCTGGAGTTGGGGAACAGAGGGACTGCAGGGATCAAGGCGTGGCAGAGAGTTAAACATGGAGAACCTGAAATCAAATGTTTCCTGGAAAATAGGCACATGTTCTGGCAAATGAATTTATGAGCTGAACTTCCTGCCAGACCATAAAAGGAGCTGTAAACACTATCAAAAGTGGCCACGCCCGCTCCTATGCAAGCGAAAGGACTTTGACCGCAGAGCCAATTTCCAGTCATCGGACTCTCCGTTCGAAAAATACTCCTGGATCCGGAGATCCAGGTTCTCGAGTTTCCGTCCATCAGATGGTCTCTTTGAGGAGAAGATGGTTCTCGATCCGGAGATCAAGGTTCTCCTGTATCAAACGCTGATCCGGCTGGGGCAGGTCAGCTTCAAGGCCTTCAAGTTTTACATGCACCTGCCCGAGAACGAGGTCCTGGTCCTGGACCAGGTGGAAGTTGTCGGGGCCTTGGAGAAGGAGCACGGCAGGAACAGCGGAGAGGAGACCGTTCGGATTCTGCAGCAGATTCACGAATACGACCTGGCGGAGAACCTTCAGGAACAAATTGCGCAAATTGCGGGTGAGTTAACTCTATCTTCAATTTTCCCGTTTATTCGTGTATGACACGCGCCCTTGATTATTTGCATTTCACATCGGGATCAAATTTCCTTTTTTTCTCATCTTGGGATAGCCGTAAAAAAATCAACTCCTTCACGCCTATTTCTCACAATTGAAAAAAGTCGGCGGGGAAATGTCGAGGACAGAAAAGTCACACAAACCATTGTCACGGTTGCCGTGGTGCCCAATGGGCCACACCCGAGTGTGCAGGGTTGGGTAGGGTTACTTTAACTTGATTACCGTATTTTCCGCACTATAAGGCGCACCTAAAAGTCTAAATTTTTTTCAAAAGCTGACCATGCGCCTTATAATACAGTGCGCCTTATTTATGGATCAATATTAAATCGCAAAGTCTTCCAACTAACTTGCAGCCGCCGACTCGATTTTCCCCCGAACGCCAAGTAGTCCGCGGTGTATGCTGGGATTTATATACCGGCGTTTCATTGGCTAACCAATGTGTCAATCATCATTTGAATCAGTCACTATTGGTTAAAGTTATTCGGAGGTCAAGGGGAGGATCCTTTTTATCATTTACAGGCTGGCATTGGCTTGAACGGCAAAACAAAGCCTGCAATTGGCCGAAAAAGATGAATGCGTATAGCACGTGGTTGACGGCATACAGAAAGCATTTTTTTACTATTCTGTATTTGTAAATATTTTATTCTCCTGGATTTACTAAACTCACGGATATAAGAGGACCATGGCTGCACATTATTATTGAACACAACGACTTCGGTGAGCTACTCTGGCTATATATGTTCCCAGTATCTTTTTTCAGACTGAACTCGATGTTTCTGTGATAAGCGGTGCAGATAATGGATGGAATGGAGTGTCTATTTTTGAATTCAACTAAATTCCAAGTGTTTATTGTCATATGCAGAGTAAAGTTGCGAGCGAAAAAGAAAATAGAAACTAAGGAATGGTTGGCATTTCTTGAATCCCAAGACTTTAACCTTCTGAATGATATTTGAAATGACGCATTTGAGTGATATCGTACAGACGCCGTTTCCGTATATGTCCGAGACACGTATTTGCTTCTTTGCGAGCTTTGGGAATGTTAAGGGGGTAATCAGTTGGACTGAATCATCTGACTGTTTTGTCCACGTTCCCATTGTAGCGCCTTATCATCCGGTGCGCCTTATGTATGGAAGATATAGGACCAAAAACTATTTTTGGGGGGTGCGCCCTATAACCCGTGCGCCCTATAGTGCGGATAATACGGTACATCCCTTGAAGACAAGTTTGCTTTCTTAAAGCTTTTGGATTCTTTTTTGTCTCACGCAGAAAGAGGCAGACAGCGCGGAAGAAGCAACGCAAGGTTGAAGAAGAGGAAGGCTAGTCTTCTGCGTCGACAATGTAAGCCCAGAATATTTGAATAGAGACTTCTTCAAGGTATTCATCTGCCGCATCGTATTCCTTCAGGTAGCATCTTCTCGGTGGATAACCAACTGATCACCAGACTAAAGCAGGCCCTGCAAGAGAACCTGCGGAGTACCTACATCAACGCTCCGGAAGGCGACGTCGAGCCCAGCAGTCAAAAGCGTTTGGCGGACGTCTACACCGACCTGGAGATCACCTACGGCGCAGACGTTATGCCAAACAAGGAGCACGAGGTTCTTCAGATGGAGCTATGCAGCGTGGCCAAGAAGTCCATCAAACCGTGCGAGATCTTCAATTACGCCGACGGGAAGCTGCAGCCCATACGCCTGTTGCTCACCAGCGGTTTCGCGGGGATCGGAAAAACCTTCCTGGTGCGCAAATTTGTGCTGGACTGGGCCAGCGCTAAGACCAACAAAGACGTGCACTTCATATTTCCCTTCACCTTCCGTGAGTTGAACTTGGAGAGAGGGAAAAGCTTTTCCTTGGCCCATCTCATCCATCACTCTATCGAGGAGACCAAGGCCATAAGAGTGGACACGCTGGACGATATCTTCAAAAGGCTACAAGAGTCCGGGAAGCGGGACTACGAAACCAGCAGGATTAAGATTTTGTTTGTGCTGGACGGACTGGACGAGTGCCGCCTCAAACTGGACTTGACCGACAGGGCGAAGGTAGAACTTGACGTGACTAAAGCCTACCGTGTGGAGGTGCTGCTGTCGCACCTCATCAAGAAGAACCTGCTCCCGTGCGCCCGGGTTTGGATCACCACACGGCCGGCGGCGGCTGGCGAGATCCCGACGGACCTCATCAGCAGAAAGACCGAGGTCAAAGGATTCAGTGATTCTCAGAGATTGGACTACTTAAAAAAGAGGTTCCCTCGTGCCGAACACGTTATCAACCACGTCCAGAAATCTCATACTATTTTTATCATGTGTCACTTGCCCATCTTCTGCTGGCTAACGGCCATAGTTCTTCGGGATTATTTGGACAAGGGGAAGGAAGGAGATCTGCCCACCACCCTGACCGAGATGTACACGGAGTTCTTGCTTTATCATCTGGAAAAGTCTGAGGAGAGAGTGACGAAAAAGAGTATCAGGTACGTCAAAGCGCTGGCGAAGATGGCCTTCCACCACTTGCTCAAAAAAGAACATTTCTTTTATGAGCACGACCTGCAGAAAAGCGGCTTAGACTACCTTCGGGCTGCCAAACACTCTGGGGTCTTCACTGAAGTCTTCAAAGAGGCGCAACCGCTGAAGAAAAACAAAAAGTGCAAGATGTTTCAGTTCATCCACCTGACCATGCAGGAGTACCTAGCCGCTCTGTATGTGATGGTGAGCCTCTACCACGACAACAAGAACGTGCTGGCTGATTCGGAGCTGTCCGTACAAGATCTTTTTCCGCTTTGTAAACCTGTAGCCATCGGAAAGGTCCACGAGACCGCTCTTCACAAAGCCTCCAAGAGCGACGGAAACCTCGACCTGTTTCTCCGCTTCCTCTTCGGCCTTTCCTTGCAGTGCAATCAGAGCCTTCTACGTAAACTGTTGAAGGCTCCTAAGGATTCAGAACACAGCCAGTCTGACACTGTCCTACTGATCAGGAACAGGATAGAGCAGAACACTCCAGATGATAACATCAACCTATTCTACTGCCTAAATGAGCTGAAAGATGACTCCCTGCTGGAGCAGATCCAACGCTACCTAAATTCAGAACGGATGTCCTTGAACAGCCTTCCTAGGGACATGTGGTCCGCCCTCGTGTTCTTTTTACGGACTTCTGACGAAGCAATGAATTGTTTTGACCTGAAACGCTACTCCGCGTCAGAGGTCGGGCTCATGATGCTGTTACCTGTGGTTAAAGCTTCTCAAAAATCATTGTAAGTGCACTGCAGTTATTCCTCTCCAGATTTAGATTTGTTTTTATCGTCAGGTCCTAAAACTTTTCAGTTCAGAGAGTGCATCATGTTTAGATCGCTGTCGTTTCAACTTCCTCCTTGTCTATTGCAGACTAAATGACTGCAATCTGGAGAGGAAGAGCTGTCAAATGCTGGCCTCTCTTCTCAGTTCAAAGTCCAACCTGAAGGAACTGGATCTCAGTGACAACGACTTGCACGATGATGGGGTTAAGATTCTTTCGGACGGACTGGCAAAGCCAGACTGCATCTTGACAGACCTCAGGTGTCGTGGAACGTGAAGTCATCCTCGAAAGAACAAGGTTCAGATTCTGACTTAAGCCTTTGATCCTTTTTGTAGGCTTTCGGGTTGCATGATCAAGATGCCCGGATGCGTATCACTGGCCGAGGCTCTCAAGTTAAACCCCTTCTACCTTCAAGTGCTGGACCTGAGCTACAATAACCCAGGAGAGGAAGGGAAGAGGGTCTTAACTGAGATCCAAATGGATCCGAACTCCAGTCTGAAGACTCTCAAGTAGGAACCCAAGAGTATTTTAACATTTATTTTCACATTGAACTAAACTTTATGTCTGTGTCCTTAGCTTGGACTATTGCGGCATTGAGCGTTTGACTCCCGGCATTATGAAATGTAAGTTATTTCAAATAATCGTGTTGTGGACTAACTGTAAGTCAGAAGCTTTGGAGCTGAGAACAGAACTGCTGGAAAACATCTGGCAGGATGTTATGAAACAATGTTGATACAACAAAGCACAAGTTGCTGACTAATCGAGTTGAGTCCGAGAAAAACATCGCCTGATCTTGTTGAACACAGTATAAAAAGCCCACCGTCTCTCAGACGGACTTTGAATGTGGATGAATGTTGTTGAATAAAGAACGTTCCCTTCCCGCCATATTTCTCTCTGCGTATGTTTTGGGGAGACGCCCAACGACGTCCTCTCCAAAATTGGTTTAAGACTTTCAGTGTTAAACGGCACGGTGGATGAGTGGTTAGCGTGTCAGTCCCACATTTCACAGGTCCCGGGCTCAATTCCAGCTACCAGCTTCCCTGTGCAGAGTTTGCATGGCACTCTGGTTTCCTTCTACACCCTAATACATGCATGGCAGCTTCATTGGTGACTAGAGATTGTCCCTAGGTATGAGTGAGCGTGTCAATGGTTCTCAGTGAGAAACGCTTGAAACAACAGTGAGCAACGGCAATCCCAAGTGTGGCAAGATAAATCATGATCAAACATGTCCAAAATTTGACATTTTGCTGAGTTTCCCGCAATGCAAAATGATTTTTCTCTTTTGAATGAATTGACTCATGTACTATTCCAAATTGTCCCTAGGTGTGAATGAGCGAGTGTGCCGAAAACGGATGCTAAGCTTCGCCATTTTTGCTTGATTTAGATTTCTGCAGACCCAGGTTGGATCCCGACACATCTCACAACTGCCTGGAACTATCAGACGACTGCAGGAAGGTGACGGTGATCCTGGAAGAACAGACCTACCCGCAAAACCAGCAGAGGTTCACTAGCTGGCGTCAGGTTCTTTGCAAAAAGGGACTGAGCGGACGCTGCTACTGGGAAGCGGAGGTGGAGGGGAAGGTCTACGTCGCCGCCACTTACGCCGACATCCGACGGATCGGCGACGGCGACGACGTGTGCCTAGGGGGCAGCGTAGAGTCCTGGGCTCTGCTGTGCGAGGAGGACGGCACTTATTCCGTACGCCACTGTGATCGAACCCAAGTCCTCACGCCTCGATCCTCTACACCCTCTAGAAGGGTGGGCGTGTTTCTGGACCATCCCAGAGGGACACTGTCCTTCTACCAGGTGACTCCTGGGGGGAAGGAACTCCTCTACACCTACCACGCTAGCTTTACGCAGCCGCTTTATCCGGCCTTTGGATTCTGCTTTGATAACGGGTTCGACGGTTGCGGGGATTCGGCCTCGATCCTCGGAGAAGGCGGGCGCACGTTTACCCGTTTCTGACTTGTTGTGCACGCTCCCCTCGTTAATGATTGCAATTCTTGTTTTATAACCTTATCTTCTCTGTTCCTTTATCTTCTTGGGTTTTTTACCTCACTGTGAATGTGTGAAACTGGAGTGTCATGCCCAATTTCGTTGTCATAATATGTTAACCCATTTTGTAACAATGACAATAAAGGTAGATTCTTCTTCTTCAATTCTCCCTACTATAACAAGGGCGGCGCGGTGGGTAGCGCGTGTGCGGCACAGTTCTGAGGTCATGGGTTCAAATCCAGCGACCAACCTTCCTGTGCGGAGTTTGCATGTTCTCCCCGTGCTTGCGTGGGTTTCCTCCGGGCACTCGGGTTTCCTCCCACATTCCGAAAAACATGCATGTCAAGTTGATTGGCCGGTCCAAATTGTCCCTAGTTGTGAACAGAATAAAATAATGACTCACAACACGTGGTAAGCTTTCTCTCCTGGCTTTGATCTCTTTGATATCCGGCAAAACGAACATAAAATGCGACAGAAACAAAATGAAAATCAATCTAAACAGCTTGCCAACATCATTTTTGCCGTTCCGTGTATTCCGTTACTCCCCAAGCCTGCACAAAATGGAGTCATTTTATTCCTATTTAGTTTCTTTTGTCTTTTATGAGCATATTTGGTATTGGAGTCATCCAAAAGTCATTGAAAGTAATCCAGTTAAAGTAACCCTACCCAACCCTGCTCACCAGCTATTTAGAATAGGTACACACTCACCTGCAGAAGTTTTAAGGAGGGACTCACTTCCTGGTGAGGGGGGGGACTCAGCCAGAAGAAACGCGTTTGGGTCTGTCCGATATTTGAAAACGAGAACAATTCCGCCCACGCTCGTCCATTAATGTTCAGTTTGTGCTGAAAGGGTTTAAGTGGCGTAATCAAACGGATGTTGGCACTTGTGAAACACTTCTGGTTGCTGTGACAACCTTCCATTCATGAACAGTGAACACTTAATTGTAAGGAGAAGATGAAAAATACAACACATTTCTTTGGGGCTGACTTTTATGACTTTTTATTAAATATTGTATTTAGTTATATTTATTCAGTGTTAAAATTCATTTTTCATTTAACTTCACAATTCTAGTCAAATGTTTTTTTTTATTGCCTTTTGTTTATTGATTTGATTTTTCTTGCCATGTAAATAAATCGTAGTTTGTTTAGAATCAAACAACGTTGCATGATTACAGTATGTGTGTGTGTGTATATTTTTCCTTTGGATTCATCTCTCAAAATCATCATTTAAAGCTAAAATAGAGTATATCTCTGTCACGGTTGCCATAGCGCCCAACTGGTCGCGCCCGTGTGTGTCACGGTTGCCACGGTGCCCATTTGTGGCACCAGCCGCGGCTCGTTGAGATATTGGGTTTCTGTCTATATAAAGCTCAGCGCTCTCTTGCTTCGGTTGTCATCCCGTCAAACAAACTTCTGCCCCACAAGACGTGGGTTCTGACTCGGTCCTGTTTTCCCGTGATATCTCCAGTCCGGTATTGTTCCCGTTTATTGTTGTCCTGTTTAATTTCAGGTTCCAGTTTTGTTTCTGTCCTGTTGTTATTTTCTCCAGTTTTTGTTCCCGTCTAGTTTCTCCTTTTTATTTTTGATATCCTTATTCGTTATCTATCCTTCATGTGCGGTATCAACCTAATCTGTCTGATATCATATCGGACAATTGTATCGGTCTTATCGGTCTCTGGCTTCCTGTCTTTCCACGCCAGACCGGCTGCCTAACGTGTATGACGCCCCATTTCCTGTAAAATAAAAGGCTTGTGTGAAAAACGTCACGCGATTGGGTCCTGTTTCTGTCCTGGTTCTGACAATCTGGAGGATTGCTTCCTTTGGACTATTTTTGATGCTCGATAAGGTTACCAGAAAATCCAATTTTAAACCCAATTTTAAGGCAATTCTCCCTACTATAATGATTGCCTTGGAGTCGGCGCCATCCAGTGGTCATATTTAAACCTGGAGGTCGTTATCGGATGAGAGCGGCTCCATTTTTTTTCTTTTTAATCCGATTTTAATCCGATGAGGATTCTGATAGTGCTCGCGGGCCTTAGTTTGACGACCACAGATCTCCAGACTGATTTTGGCCACCTGAAACTGCTTTTTACGGGCAATTGAATGCAGCAAATGCGGAGGAAAAGAGATTAAGGGAGATTAGAGACGCTTCCCTGGAGTCTACAACTTCCTGTTGTGGTGGTGCTAAAGCAGGAGCTCCTTTAGTGACGTCATAAACTAGCCAGAGAATTAGCGGCTAATCTGGATGAGTGCGGCTAAGAGGGAAAATCAGCAGGCATCGCTGCGAAATTCCGTCGCTGGACAGGAACAGGACAGGCGAGAGGACTCTCCTCCTTTCCAGGTACGTAGTACTCATATTTCCGATTTTCAATACCTGGAGTTGATGACGGGATCGGTAGTTTCTTTTTGACAGGTGGGGGGCACAAATACTATAATCCCACACCCCTCCCAATTTTGTTGCTGTTTCCAGTCTTTTTTTGTGTTTCCCAATCAACGTCTTCCAAAATGTACACTTTATTCACGTATTTTGGAGTTTCTTTGCACTTGGAAATCAATATATTGAGTATATATTTTGTTGTGTCGTGCAGGGATTACCGTTTCAGGTTGCTCAAAGTCGAAATGAGGTCAAAATAAACGACAGAGTGAGAAAATAAACGCTATATAATTGAGTAGAATAGATTTTAAAAACACATTCACTCTTATGTGTGCTGAATATTCATTTATTAGTAATACACTAAAGAAAGGGACCCCCAAACCATGTATTTTTTCCTTTATTTTTTTCTTCTTTTGGTCTTTTTCCCTATGTTTTTCATTATTTTATTCTTGTTTTTTACCTTTTTTTAGTTTTTTCCTGCTTGCTTTCTTTTTCTCTCTCATTTAACATTTTCTTTTCTTTTACCCTTGCCTTTTGCGTCCTTTGTTGTATCTCCTTTTTCATTTGGTGTTTTATTTATTTTCTTTGTTTTTTTGTTCCCTTTTTCTTTGCTTTTTCCTCTTCATTTTTCCCATTCTTCTCCCCCTATCTCTTTTTCCATTTTCCAAGCTTTCAACTTCTTTATTCTTTCTATTTTCCTTTTATGCATTCATCTTTTGGTTTCCTTTTTTATCTTTTTCCTACTTTTCTTATGTTTTCCTGCTTTATCTTTATCTTCTTCCTTTTTTCTTTTCATTTATTCTTTTGTTTTCCCAAGCTTTTAATTTCTTTTTTCTCCTCCTTTGTCTGTTTGTTTTTTGTTGTTGTTTTTTTCATTCTTCCTCCTTCTTCTTATTTGTTCCTGTTTTTTTTCTCCCGTTCATTTTTTCTTTTATTCATATTTTCCAAGCTTTAAACTTTTTTCTTGCTTAATTATTTTTAATCTTCATTTTTGTGTCAGACTGCTCCCACCATGACTAGTTTTCTTTGGGTGGGCAGAGCACGTCCATGAGTAGGCACGAGTGCCCCTGGTAACGCCCCTGCCCCTTTGTCTTTTTTGCTCCATACAAATTTAACGAGCCGCATGTTCGTTATCTGGTTACCAGAGTCGTGTTGCATGGACTTTTTGAGTGGCGGGTTCCAAAATTTGCCAAGGGGCCCACCCTGGTGACCTAGAAAATAGCTCATTGATAAATTCATAGACATGCACGTTATATTTCTTTTTATTTTGGTTCGTGATAAGATAAGTCTCGTCAAATTGGTTTTAAAACACTTACAATGAAAGAAAACAATATAATAGGTCCCTGCTCTATTTCTGTTTTATAGTATTACTTTAGGAGTATTTTTTTATTTTCAGAATAAAAGCTTTTATTTTACAACCCCGTTTTTAGGCACTAAATTTGATATTTAGTTTGGTCGTATTTTGCTCCTTTTTCTGTAGTATTTTGGTAGTTTTACTTTAGGTATTTCTGTAGTAGAACCTTTGTAGTATTACTATCGATGCATTTTTTGGTGGAATTTCTGTATTATAGTGTTGCCTTCCATCAGTCCATCCATTATCTGCGCTCAGTATGTCACAGACCAGGAACGGAGACAGGACCCAATAGCGTTCGTTTTACTCAGTTTTTATTAAGAAAGAGAACAGTGCTTGCATCCAGGAACCGATGATCGTCGGTCACGGGTAGCAGAGAGCAGGAACGCGGAAGTGGCACTTCCGTGTCGAGCGAGGGTTGTCGTTGACAGTAAGAAAAACAGGTGGATGGCCAGGACGGGGGAGCAAAACAGAAACGGGTCCAAAAAGAGCTCGGCAACAGGGATCAGGCAGGAAACAGGGCAAAACGGGTCAATGGCCGGGACAGAGGAGCAAGAGCAGAAACGGGTCCAGAAAAAGGTCGGCAACAGGTATCAGGCAGGAGAAAACAGGGCAGGAGAATGTTGGAAGGTACAGAGCTTGCCTAGCTGGAAGCATAGGTTCACAGACGGTCTGACAGCTACCTCTTGGAAGACGGGGGTTTAAAAAGAGTCAGGGAGCCAATCAGCAACCAGGGCTGTTGGCGACTAAGGAACGGGCACCTCGCATCAGTAATCATGACATAGTAGAGTCACGGGGGTGCTGGAGCCCAACCCAGCTATCTTGTGGCAGAGGACAGGGCACACCCTCAACTGGCTGCCAGTAGTGTTAACTTGGTGGTACATTTTGTAATATTTCTGTTCAGAAAAAAAGCCAAATTCTATATGAGGACGCTGTTTTTATACACTAAATTTGTGTGGACAGTGATTGTGGTCTGGAAAGAGAAGTCAAACACTTACAACTATTTCACAATGTCTGAAAAAAAAACGATTGCGGTTGAGTTTTTAGGCTGTAAAATGGTCGTCTCCAATTAGCCCCTTTTAGAAACACTTTGACATACCTTTTAGAAAAAGGTGTGAAATACGATGTTTAGATTTTCAGATCGTGATCAAATCTTTTAGCGACTTTGGGTGTCCCCGAAGGCACTTCCAATTGAAACGTATTATTATCATTATAATGATTACTTTTATTTGTGTTAATATTAAAATTCGGCTCCTACGATGAATCCAGTTCACCTGACACGTGTGTGAAGCTAACAAGTGTGACTCAAATGGCGGAAGTGCTCACTATCTTCTATTTAAACATGATCATGTCGTTTTTTAAAAATGTATCATATATTTTACTATTTATTATCCATTGTTTTTTTAAATGTCTCTTCGATGTATTGCCTCCAATGAGTGTAAGAAATGAAAAGGAATGAGCCTTATCACTTTTTATTTTCGTCCAACTTCCGGAATTAGTCATTGGAGGCGATGGAGAGAGTCATGATGGGAATTCCGGCTCTTTTTTTAGAGAAGCGGCTCTTTCGGCCCGGCTCTCTTAATAAACAACTCTTCAGGATGTTGTTGTTTTTTAAATGAAGTTATTGGAAATTATTATGTAACAAGATGCACGAAATGACTTAAGATAGGAGAAAAAAAAGATCCGAAACCTGCAAGAAAAAACCTCAGCATGAGGCAACCTTGAGAAGGGGGCGCTCAAGAGGGAAAACCCCCTTCTGGGATGAGCAGACCACAACGGATGTTGCTTGGGCAACAAGACACAAAACAGAAAGATCAAAATATTTTTGGCATTCAGAATCACAGAATCCGTGAAAAAAAATGCATAGTTTGGAGTGTGTTACGCCTCTCTCCACTAGAGGGCGCCAACCTTGTTTGGAACTGGGAACACGTGTGTCCAATCTCCACACACCTGTCCCCATCGATGAATAAAGTATCTCTATCTATCTATCTATCTATCTATCTATCTATCTATCTATCTATCTATCTATCTATCTATCTATCTATCTATCTATCTATCTATCTATCTATCTATCTATCTATCTATCTATCTATCTATCTATCTATCTATCTATCTATCTATCTATCTATCTATCTATCTATCTATCTATCTAGACATCTATCTAGACCTATATCTAGACCTCTATCTAGATATCCATCTATCTATCTAGACATTTATCTACCTATCTAAACATCTATCTATTTCAGTCTTTTTAAGCTCAGTGCGCTCTCTTTTAATTTGTCAGTCCGTCAACGAACTTCTGCCCCGCAGGACGTGGGTTTTGACACGGTCCTGTTTCCTGTTGTTATTTCCTGTCCGGTATTGTTCCCGTTTATTTTGTCCTGATTAATTTCGGTTTCCAGTTTTGTTTCCGTCTGGTTTTGTCCTGTTTATTTTCGATATCCTGATTCATTATCGATCCTGTCCGTCCCGTCCTGTCCGGTATCAACCCCATCTTTCCGATATCAACTCGGGCAATTGGAATCGATCTCGTCGGCCTCTGGCTTCCTATTATTTCACGCCAGACCGCTGTCTAACGTGCATGACTCCCCGTTTCCCTTAAAATGAAAGGCTTGCGTGAGAACGTCACGCATTTGGGTCCTTACCCTGTTCTGGTTCTGTACACGCACGCACGAAAATGTACGCTCAAGACTGTACCTAATAACGTACGACGCATAAAACATACGTGAACATGCGCTCAAAACATACGTAACACCCAACTTTTGGCGGTCAGTAACGTTAACGGTGTTGTACGAGGGGAAAAATTAATGCGTTAGAATACCCTGTTACTGTAAAAATAACGGCGTTACTCAGGACGCCATTATTTGATCGGAAATAAAACAAAATTGCCCCCAGATCGGCCTAACGTAGGAAGGCTCGTGTTGGCAGAACCCCGGCTCCCGTCATACTGTCCCAAGAGCCGGCCCATAGAGCCGTTTCGTTCGCAAACGCCCTATCACTCGGAGGTAGCGAAACGGAAGACCCCCCGTCACGGAGAACTGGTAGTTGCCGTCAAGATGCGAAGATGCGCACGTCACGAGAAGCAAGAGGCTTCGGGTAGGCGAGGTCGCCATTCCACGGATTCAAAGACCTCCGAGATGCGTTCCCGCGGCGCGTTGGGCAGTTAATCGCCATCGGCGCCAGGCAGTGGCTTGCTCGGCGCCTCCATCGAGGACGGAGGCGTCATGGGAAACGAGGCGAGCTTGGAAGGAGGAGGCGAAGGCCCGCCGGAGGGGCTTGCACCTGACGGGGCCGGTGGCTTCGTGCGGGTCGCCGACGGGACTCCGGTGGACTTAACGCAACTCAGCGAGGAGCAGAGGAAGCGGCTCTTCGCGGCCATGTCAAAGGCGCAGGGCAGCCAGTCCGGGGGGTCTTCCGCCGCCGCACGAAGGCATGCCTTTTTTTAATATTAGCCTCTTAATTCCACCGTGCTTTTTATTGTAATCCCATCCACGCTGACGAATAGACGTGAGCGCACTCCCATTTCACGGGATGATCTCAGCAGTATTCGCAGCTCATCATCCGCATCCTTGCTCACGAATACGCGAAAACGCTTATTTAACACTTGGTGCGGGGATGCATTCGCCAGCTACTGCGCGTATATCGTGCGTGTAGGTTGTGTCGATGCTGTTTCCCCTCCTACAAGATGCACGAGCGTAAATACTTGCACTACGGGATACAATCCGGACTGCTTATATTGATTAAAATGAGGGGACACACCTCCAGTATCGTCAATAGCCGAATTGTTGACATTTCTGCTGGCTAAAGGAAGAAAAACAACCCTCTCTTGTAGATCTCAGGGACGACAACACAAAATGGTCGCTTGCATCCACGTTAATGTGGCCAATTACACTTCTAGATGTTCCAGAATTTGGCCAGATTGGATTTTAATGGTCCGTGTCTGAGGAGGGGGAGGAGCGCGGAGTCTTCCAATGGCGATAAAAGTATTAAAATGCCTGATGTTTTTTTTTTAAATGGAAACATGTTAGAAGAATCCTAGCTAGCAAATAGGGATAGTCGAGGGGGTGCATCAATATTAATAGGGCTAAAAATAGAAGCAGAGTGGTAATGTCACTTCCTTCTCACACTTCTCCCCTTTAATTTCAAATATCCATCTGGTGGTTCCTGTCCATGGTGCTGAAACGAGTGCAACAATACCTTGTGCATAGGAATAGCAGTGCGATGCTACTCCATAGCAATTAGATATGTCTTGGTTGTCATGGATATCAACATAGAGAAACATTATATGGAACGAGATTAGATATGGCACTCCAGAGTAACATATATAATATAAAGACTTCGACGAGAAAAAAGATGATCAGGATAAATAGGCAGAAAAAAAAAATTACAAGTGCTGAGAAAAACTGTCCCAAGTTATAATAATATCCATCCATCCATTATCGGTACCGCTTATCCTCAGTAGGGTCGCGGGGGTGCTGGAGCCCATCCCAGCCATCTTCGGGCAGTGGGCAGGGGACATCCTGAACTGGTTGCCAGCCAGTCGCAGGGCTCACAGGGACAGACAATTCGGTCGCTCAGTCACACCTAGGGACAATTTGGACTGGCCAATTCACCTGACATGCATGTTTTTGGAATGTGGGAGGAAACCGGAGTGCCCGAAGGAAACACATGCAAGCATGGGGAGAACATGCAAACTCCGCACATGACGGTTGGTAGCTGGATTTGAACCCATGACCTCAGAATTGTGCCGCACACACGCTAACCACCAAGCCGCCGTGCTTCCTGTTATAATAATAATAATGCAATAAACAATATAGTGATGGCACGGCAACTAAGTGGTTAAAGTGTCTGCGGCACAGTTCTAAGGTTCAAATCCAGCGACCAGCCTCCTTGTGCGGAATTTGTATTTATCCCCGGACACTACGGTTTCCTCCCAAATTCCAAAAACCTGCATTTGATGTTGATTGGCCGGTCTAAATTGTCCCTAGGTGTGTATGAGCGAGCGAATTGTCTGTCTTTGTGTGACTGTCTGGCAAGCAGTTGAGGGTGTCCCCTGTCAAGATAGGTGGGATAGGCTCCAGCAATCCCGCAGCCCTACAGAGGATAAGCGGTGCAAATAACGGATGGATGGACAATAGTACATCGTACCAATAGCGCAATGAAAATAAACGCAATAACATTTAGCAGTATTAATTAAGTAATCTATAATTCACAAGGTATTTACAGTATATACAGTATGTACAGTATATATATATGTGTGTAACCGCGTTGTACCTGTCCCACCAAAGATCCACATTCACGCTAGACTGGATGATGAGGTTTTTATTACAGTTGCTGCAAATGAATGAGTCACAACACAACACGTGGTAAGCTTCTCTGCTGGCTTTGATCTCGTTGGCAGCTCGTTGTAGACTGCCCAAAACATATCAAAGAGCTTTCTTTTCAGTTTACATAAAATACATTTTAGAATATCAACCATCACTATACATTTTTACATTCATTTTAACTAGATACTTTCAACAAAAGATCGTATAGTGTCTTTTTAACGTTTACAATGAATTCAACATATTTTCTTTAGTCTGAATTTTAACCATCATCATCCTTTTTATATATATGAGAAAATAGAAATGATAACAATAATGAGTATAAAAACGGGTAGAATTTACCTGCAAATGAACGAGTCACAACAGAACATGTGGTAAGCTTCTCTGCTGGCTTTGATCTCTATAAGGGGAATTAGCATTTTAGCACAACATGCAACGTCCGGCAAAGCTAACATAAAAGGCGACAGAAACAAAACAAAAATCAATCCAAACAGCTTGACAACATCAATCACATGACTGTGCATGTTGAGAGATTTGTCAGCTGTGGTTTTAATGTTTAAAATTAACTTTTTTGCGGAGCACCAAAAGATCGCGTCTTACCGTTGGCAGCTCGTTGTAGACTGCCAAAAACTCCCACCTTCCTGTCGCAAAGTCTAAAGCCAAACCAAACCTTACCCCATACCAGCAGGTGGCACTGTCGGACTCATCATTGCAGGACACTGATACAGAAACTATACAACATATTTCAGCAGGAATTTCAATAAAACATGAGTTATTATTAAACCCGTTACATATGTATATTTTCGACAGTTTTGTGCACTGGTATACATTTTTGGGACGTTTGGCAACAACAAATAGAGAAATAAAGCCAAACATGTCACAAGATATGTAAGCAACGGTGATGTCAACCGATATGTTGCATCATGGATACCGCTAACAATTTCCCCCTCACAGCATGTGGAAATTTGCTCCTTCTCGCTTCAGAGCTATCAAAGACGATTCTTCATCTCCAAGATGTACACTCGCTGTCGTTCGCCCGTGTTCAGTTTCTCGTTAGCGATAGCCCACAGCCATGTCACACTTCTCATTCCTGGTGAAATCTTAGAATAGAACGGAGTAGAGTCGAATAGAATGCCTTCATTGTCATTACAAAAAGTGTCATAACATTCAAAGCTGTCCCATATAGTGTATATATATATATATATATATATATATATATATATATATATATATATATATATATATATATATATATATATATACCGTGCTGCCCCGTATATATATATATATATATATATATATATATATATATATATATATATATATATATATATATATATATATATATATATATATATATATATATATATACGGGGCAGCACGGTGGCACAGTGGTTAGCGTGTGTGGGGCACAGTTCTAAGGTCTTGGGAACCTCCTGTGTGGGTTCAAATCCAGCTACCGGACTGCCTGTGAGGAGTTTGTATGTTCTCCCCGTGCTTGCGTGGGTTTCCTCCGGGCACTCCGGTTTCCTCCCATATTTCAAAGACATTCATTTCAGGTGGATTGGCCGGTCCGAAATTGTCCCTAGGTGTGAATGAGCGAGCGAGTTGTCTGTCCCTGTGTGCCCTGCTGGCAACCAGTTCAGGGTGTCCCCTGCCCACTGCCTGATGGTTGCTGGGATGGGCTCCGGCACCCCCGCGACCCTACTGAGGATAAGCGGTGCAGCTAATGAGATGAGATGAGATATATATATATATATATATATATATATACAGTGGAACCTCGGTTCTTGACCATAATCCGTTCCAAAACCGATTTGTTCGATCACTGAAATCATTTTTCCCATTAAAAATAATGTAAATAGTTTTAATCCGTTCCAACACCCTGAATGTTTACCTTGAATGTTTAACGTAAACATAAAGCTAACATAAAGAACCTCGGTTCTCGACTATAATCCGTTCCAGAACCCTGTTCGATAACCGATTACTTCGATCACCGAAATCATTTTTCCCATTAAAAATAATGTAAATAGTTTTTATCCATTCCAACACCCTGAATGTTTACCTTGAATGTTTAACGTAAACATAAAGCTAACATAAAGAACCTCGGTTCTCGACTATAATCCGTTCCAGAACCCTGTTCGATAACCGATTACTTCGATCACCGAAATCATTTTTCCCATTGAAAATAATGTAAATAGTTTTAATCCGTTCCAACACCCTGAATGTTTACCTTGAATGTTTACCGTAAAGCTAATCCTGGCTAATCGTACGTTCGCGTTATCGTAATCTTCCGTATGAAAGATTACGCTAACATGAACGATAAAAATAAAAAAAAGGATAAAGAAAATAATTCTGAATAGGATTTCTTACCTTTGTGGTGGTCAGCAGAAGGCGCAGGTGGACGGTGGGGAGAGGAAAATCATTAAAAGTTTTTCAACCTCTTCCAAAACTTATAGCACTCACTCCCTTAGCCACTTCACTAGATTTCACAGCCTCCTTATTCTTTAGTATCGTACTGATCGTAGATTTAGCCATGCTGTATTCCCTAGCAAGATCAGACACTCGCACACCTCCTTCATATTTTGCTATTATTTCTTTCTTAAATGCAATAGTTGTACGCACTACTTTTCTTTTTTCACCTGTAGCAACTTTGCCGCTTGCACTGACTTTCTTGGGAGGCATAATAAGGGGCTAAAACACCCGTACGCCGCTCAGCATGGCACCCTATCGTACGCACTCACGCATTACCGGCGTTCGAACTCCGATTTTTTGACCGAACAGCGAAGCAAGAATTTCCCGAAATTTTTGGTCGGACTCCGATTTGTTCAAACTGAGAGGCGTTCGAAAACCGAGGTTCCACTGTGTATATATATATAACTAAACACAGAACAGAAAACCCAGTAGGCTGCAGCTGTGATAGCAGCTTGCTTAGCTTAAAGTCTATCAGCATGAACGTACCATCATTGTATTCGTCCTTTTTGATGAACTTTTTTTGTCCTCGGCAGACCGTCAGAATCTGGTGTCCAGCAGCGATCCCAACAGCCAGGGCCCCCCAGGGGCCCATCAGGCCTCAGCAAGAGTCGCACGGTCGACACCTTTAACCAGAGTCCGCCCAGTAGGCCGGCTGCCGGTCGCAGTCCCTCGTCTCTCAGTCTTTTTGAGTCACGATTCAGGCAGGAGCCCAAAGACTCTGAAAAAAAGTCATCAGGCATGTTTGGTTCCAGCTTCCTCAGTGGGGCAAACCCTCTCAGTGCCATGTCATCCATGACATCATCAGTGTCCTCCTCCATATCTTCCATGGGCGACTCTGTCAACATGCCCAAGTTCGGGCTTTTTGGAGAGGAAAACGAGGGAGCTATGCCCGAGGGAGGAAAGCCACCTGCCAAAAACCCACAAACAGGATCAGGTCCAAAGACACCCCAAAAACAGGGTCAAGGCCCTCCGGAACAGGAGCCAAAACCTGGGCAAAAACCTGCCAGCCCAGGACCCAAATCAACTCAGGGACCTCCTGGAAAGGCTCCCAGGCAAACCCAAGGAAAACCAGGACAAGGAACTCCTGGACAGCAAGCCCCTGGACCAGGTCAAGGAAAACCCGGGCATCAGGGAACCAAACAAGATCAAGGGCCATCGGGTCAGCAGGGTCCTAAACAAGGTGATAGACCACCCGGACAGCAAGGACCCAAACAAAGTCAAGGACCACCTGGACAGCAGGGACCCAGCAAAGGTCAAGGTCCTCCAGAAAAACAAACTCAAGGACCAGCCAATCGAGGTGCTAAACAGGCACAAAGCGGTCCTCCACTGCAAAAGGAATCTGGCAAGAACGCTTCAAAACAACAAACAATGCAAGGGTCTGCATCTGATCTTCCTGATTCTACCAAGAGTGTGCAAGTCGCCTCTAAGCCTCCTGGGGGACTCTGTCCACTGTGTAAGACCACCCAGTTGAATGGCGGTTCCAAGAACCCGCCGAATTACAGTCGATGCACTGAGTGTAAAAATACAGTGTGCAGCCTTTGTGGATTCAGTCCTCCGGACTCAGCGGTAAGATTTTCTTCAACATTTTTGTTTTCTTCTTGTAGTATTTCTAATGCATGCTTTCTAACTAAAGCTGTCTCTTTTTACTAAACAGGGTAAAGAATGGTTGTGTCTTAACTGCCAAATGCAACGAGCAATGGGGGGGATGGATCCCCCTGGCATGACAAAGCCCAAGCAAGGCTCAGCCCCGGCCTCACCACAAAGACAGAATTCTGGGAAGCCCGGCAAACTGCTCATCAAGCAGCAAAGCACCACTGACCAGGGCTTGACGCCCCCAACTACACCTAGGCAGAAATCCCCAGGTTCTAGCTCTCCAGGGCCACTTTCCCCAGGCCCCTCAATGGGAGGGTCCCCCAAGATTGATCCGAAGACTGGTCGCCCGATTCAACAAAAGGCCAGTCCCCAGCAGTCCCCGGCGAAGGCTAAGCAGGAGTCGAGTTTCTTTGGTGGGTTGGGATCCATCAGTTTCGGAGGCTTAAGCGATTCTGTCAAACCGGCCGCCGCATCATCACAAGCTCCCGAATCCGTGACCGGAAAACTGTTTGGCGGTTTTGGCGGACTGATGGATTCCTCCAAGCCTCAATCTCAAACAGCCCCAAAGTCGGAGGAGTCCGTCGCTGGCAAGTTGTTCGGAGGATTCGGTGGATTATCAGAGGCGGCGAAACCTCCCGCCGGCGCTTCGCAGATGTTCAGCTTCGGCTCGTCCCTCCTGAACTCGGCCACCAGTCTTGTCACAGGCGAGGAAGAGAAAGAAGCAGACTCTCCGCCTGGGTCCCCGCCTGACTCCGGCCCTGGCTCCCCGCCTGATTCTCCCTTCTCAGCCCCGGGGTCCCCGCCTGATTCGGATTCTGCTCCTGACACCCCACCGGCCAAATCCAGAAAACCACCCAGGACCAAGTCTGTTGCGCAAGAACCCAGCTTGGATTTAACATCCCAATCCAAGGAAAGCTGTCCACTCTGTCAGGCCGAGCTAAATGTGGGGGGAACAGAAGCACCCAACTACAGCGTCTGCACAGAGTGTAAGAAGAGTGTCTGCAATCTTTGTGGATTCAACCCGAGTCCTCACTTAGGAGAGGTAAGACTCACAAACACTACCTGTAAGACAAACCTAGAACCCAACACTAGTTTTACTGCCCTGAAGAAGAACATTCACAGTTCGCCAGCTTTCTCAACCAAAGCTGTGATTAGTCATCAACTAAAGCTTAAAATTCAATTTTGGCTCAATCCCCATTCAGTCCATTCCCCGGTATTTGACTTCTTATTCTAGCAAAGGGTAAGAAAGTCCAAATCCTCTGCCAACGGTATAGAGTAACACTGAGCGCGAGGGACACAAGCCTTGTTTCACAAAGTTAAGTCAGGAGTGCCCTAGCTTTTTGCTGAAAAATTTGATGGCGTTAGCTCTAATTGTCAGAAGAAGGTTTAAGTTCCATCCTGTTCAACGCTGGGCTTACAATTGAGATGAGGTTAAGCCCCGCCCCCTTTATGCACTATTGCAAGTGTCACAGTAGGAGACCTTTAACAGGATTGATGCTTTTCAGGCCTAGAGAGATAATTTATCATGTCAAAGTAACTGAAAGGGCCTGGACTATGCATTGGAGGCTTCTATTGAGAAGGTCCATGAAGAGCTTCATCTTCAGGCACAAATAGACAGGACACAATGTACAGGTGATAGAGCGCATCTCGTTGTCATCACCACCTTAAACAAGCTAGAGGATCCGCTTTATTTATGCACTGCTGTCACGAAACGGAACGGGACTGTCTTGAAACGGGTCGGGAACCAGGAATTTGGAACTCATTTGCGTAGACGATCTGTCACTTTAATTGAGACAGAAAAGTTGTCCAACACACAAACGGACCAAAAACCAAACAAAGCAGGCTCCAATGCAGGCAAAACTACAGGCTAGGCATTTAACAGGATTAGACAGAACTTGCAGGAATCTCTCAGAATGTTACACCGAAGTACAACAAAGTCCAACAAGCACAACAAGAATAAACGGGTATCAAACAGGCATGAACAGGTTTTCAACAAGGGTAAACAACGATCTGGCCAAGGGCAGTTCCAAAAGGGGCCTTTAAGTACCCATAGGAGTAATCAGGAAATGTAGGTCAGCCGGTGTCAAGGGGCGGGGCCAGCTGGGCGCCATGACAACCGTGCAGGACATGACAACTTGAATAGATCCTCATTCTATTCTCTGAATCAATTAAAAAAAATAATGATCAATAATCGAATATTTTTTTCCATGAGGCCTATTAACTGTAATTTATTGAATTGAATTCATAAAATTGTCACAAGCCAAGAACGGAGACAGGACCCAATAGCGTCCGTTTTACTCAGTTTTCTTGAGAAAGAGAGCAGTGCCTGCTTCCACGATCCGGGAAGCTGATGGCAGGAACGCGGAAGTGGCACTTACGTGTTGAGCGAGGGTCGTCGTTGACAGCGAAAAAAACAGGTCGATGGCCAGGACAGGGGAGCAAAACAGAAACGGGTACAGATAAGAGGTCGGCAACAGGTATCAGGCAGGAAACAGGGCAAAACAGGTCGATGGCCGGGACGGAGGAGCAAAAGCAGAAACGGGTCCAGAAAAGAGGTCGGCAACAGGTAACAGGCAGGAGAAAACAGGGCAGGAGATTGTCGGAAGGTACAGAGCTTGCCTAACAAAAGCGTGGGTTCGCAGGACGGTCTGACAGCTTCCTCTTGGGAGCCGGGGGTTTAAACAGGGTCAGGGAACCAATCAGCGACCAGGGCAGCAGCAGGTGCCACGAATCATCAATCATGACAAAAATAACAACTTATTATGTTATTACTATGTTAGAACTAGGTTTTAAATAGAGTTACTCGACCAATAGAAATAAATATTTGACTAGAAGATCACAATGACCCATCACTGGTGAGCTAGGTCACCTCAGCTGTCCTTTAGGGGGCACCC
The DNA here is from genome assembly GCF_059441175.1 of Urocampus carinirostris. NCBI lineage: Eukaryota > Metazoa > Chordata > Actinopteri > Syngnathiformes > Syngnathidae > Urocampus > Urocampus carinirostris. The sequence goes on along the minus strand of NC_142359.1, from coordinate 1,439,572 downwards.
TGGAGCACAACAAGAAAGGCCTTTTTTCTCCCCGCTTTACGCTGGTGTTACATCTTCCACCGTAACCTTCCCCCTCCCCTTTGGCCACCTCACAGCGCCCCCATCACTCGTCCCGCCCAGGGGCCCGCGTGGATAAAAATAGTCAGCCGACACAAACGGAGCACAAAAGGCTGCCGGACCGGCATTTGTGGGACAGCTTGCTTTCAAAGACACCGTTTCCTCACGTTTCGTAGCAGGGGGTCGGGAACGGAACGGCTGGCGAACCGGATGCGGCTCTTTCCGTGATTACGTGTGGCTCAGAGATCAACTACGGACATGTCGATCTTCGTCATTTCAATTCTAGTGAATGCGAAGATGAAGCAACAGAAAATATAGGGCAGGGACCCAAATACAGTTTACAGTCCCGGTGTTACCGTCATGATCGCCAATTGAGAGCAGCTGCGGCGGCTTAATCGGCGCCAACAGCCCGGACAGCTGATTGGTGGACACTCTCTTTTTAAACCCCCGGCTTCCTCTTGGAAGCCGTCAGATCGTTATCCGAACTGTTGCCTTCAGCTCAGTAAGCCTTTTTGTCCGACTCCGTCTTTGTTGCCAACCTGTTTCCGGACCTGACTACGCCCCGTTCTGCCTGCTTGTTACCTGACCTGTTTCACCCCCGTTACCTGCCTGCCTCCTGCTAGCGACCTCGTTTACGAACTCGACACCGCCTTTGATCTCTAGTCCCGGCCAACGACTTGCTAATCCCGCCTGTCTCCGATCCTCCTCACCAGACACGGAAGTGCCACTTCCGCACCGCTCGCTCCTGTTTTCCCTCGGTCCTCGAATCAAGCAAGCAAGCCTTACTCTCTATTTTTATCAATAAAAACTGAGAAAACGAGCGCTATTGGGTCCTGTGTCTGTTTCTGGTCTGTGACAGTTACACCCACAGACCCCATATTTTGGCTGTCCTACTTTCGGGAGTCCTTTATGTCAGGAGTCTCCGATATTTTTCAAGCGCCGAGCTACTTTTTGTTACCACTTAGCACAAAGGGCACCCACTTTCATATGTATCTGTCAAGACCAGAACGGAGACAGGACCCACTTGCGTTGCGTTTCTCACAAGTTTTATTGGAAGAGAGAGAAAGGGTTGCGCCCACGATCCTGTGATCGCTGGGCGCAGGAACCGGTTCGCTCTGAACGCGGAAGTGGCACTTACGTGGCGAGCGATGGCGGCGTCGGGAACGGAAAAAACGGGTCAGTCGCCGGGACAGGAGAGCAAAAACGTGGTCGGGGTCGGAAACAAGACGAAAGCCAGGAGAGGAGAGTAGACGAGGTCATGATCAAAAACAGGTCAAAGCCGGGGGACAGACGGGAGCAGGTGGGAGTCAGGGTCGGAATAGGCTTGCCTTGTGTTAACTGAGGTTCGCAGACGGACTGACAACAGGTGACAGAAAGGAGTGGGTTTGAATAGGGACAGGGAGCCAATCAGAGTCCGAGGTATTTGGCACAGGTGATTCACATCAGTAATCATGACAGTATCTCTAAAATGGCTACTTAGCGAGATAGCTTGCTAAATTGATCAAAAGGAAGTTTGATGATTAGCCAGAAAGGTAAATAGGTAAAAATCTAAAAGGAAGCTAGATAGCTAGATAGCATGCAAAAAAAAATCTAAATAGCTAGCTTGATAGCCTGCTAGATAGCTGTCAGGGGACCGGACCAGAACGGAGGCAGAAGGCAGGAAGGATGAACTCATTCGCGTTAACGATCAGTACTTTTATTTAGCAAAATAAAAGTTGTCCAACACTCAGGGACAAAACAAAACAAAAACAGGCTTACAGGCAAACAGGAACTCAGACTAGGAAAACTAATAAAACAGGCTTTAACTTAGAACGTGCAAACACAGGTTTCCTCAAGGACAAACAGAACAGATTAATGCAGAACAGAAAACGCAATGAACTAACACCCGCAATACCCAAAACCCACCCTTAAGAAGCACACACGCCAATTAGCTGATCTACTACAGCCGGTGCCCAGGGGGCGGGGCCAGCCGGTCGCCACGGCGACCATGCTGGACACGACAGATAGCTAAAAAAGATAGCTCGATAGTTTGTTAGAAATGTAAACCGGTAACAAATTAAATGGGAGATAGATAGTTAGCTGAAAGTGTAAAACCTCACCTGAATGGTCAAATAGAATGCTAAAAGCTAAGCTGGAGAGTGAGCTAGAAAAGAGCCCAAAACTGAGCTTGATAACTAGCATAAAAGGTCATATGTTAGCTAGATAGCTAGCATGCAATTGAAAAAAAAACTCTGCTTTGGAGCAATCGATATTATGAAAATGAGTGTAATTTGGCCCTATTTTTCTGCTTTTTATACAAACAGTACTGTCTTCTGTATTGAACTTAATTATTACCCAACACCTATATAGCTATAGTTGCATTGTTGTAGCAGAATGGCAGAAATCATGTCAGTTTATAGCAGCCCATTGACACAAAAACTGTCATGAATACTGATGCGAGGCACCTGTGCCCGCTCCTTTGGCGCCAACTGCCTCGGACGCTGATTGGCTCCCTGTCACTTTTTAAAACCACGTCTTCCTGTCACCGGTTGTCAGTCCGTCTGCGAACCTCAGCTTACGCTAGGCAAGCTTTTTGACCCTGACTCTCTCCTGCTCTGATTTCCCGGTTCCGACCCCTTTTCTGATATGGACCACGATTTTTGCTGCCCCGTCCCGGCAACTGACCTGTTTTTTCCGCTCTCGACATCGCTCGCCACGGAATTATCACTTCCGTGTCTGAGCAACCTTCCCCCCACGACCAGCGATAAAAAAAATAAAAAAAAATTACTAGGCAGGCTTGGGGAGTAATAGAATACACGGAAGGGCAAAAATGATGTTGGCATTTATTTTCATTTTGTTTCTGTGGCATTTGATGTTACTTTTGCCGGAGATCAAAGAGATCAAAGCCAGGAGAGAAAGCTTACCACGTGTTGTGAGTCATCATTTTATTCATATTTAGTTATTTTTATCTTTTATTAGCATATTTGGTATCGGAGTCATCCAAAAATCATTGAAAATAATCCAGTTAAAGTAACCCTACCCAACCCTGGTCCTGTCTACGTTCTGGTCCTGACAAAAACAGTGTCAAAATAGCACAAAGTATGTGGTAGCAGCAAGATAAGTCAACACAAAACACGTTCTTTTGACCGGCGTTGGAATTCCGCCTTTGAAGATACTGGAAAATGGAAAAGTTGGCCTTAAAAGTGCTTAAATTTGGCCATGAAAGAGGTGTAGCAACCTATTTTTTCTGCAGTGCTCGCCGCAATCATCCGACTCGTGACTCAAAGAGCCGGTGAGTCACGTCAATGGCACCTTTAGGCAGGCTGCGCCATTGAATCGAGCCGAAACGCGTGAAAGATCTAAGAGGGCCGCATGTTAAAGCACAGGTGTCAAAGAGGCGGCCCGCGGGCCAGATCAGGCCCGCTAAGGGATTGAATCCGGCCCGCCAGACGACACTCAGAGAAGCGCAAGAGAAAAACAAGCTGCAGGTTGAAATAGGTCATTGTGATGTTGCCAAAGCCAGGTGCCTCGAACAAAGACACTGTATTTATTTCTCTCTCTCTCTCTCTCTCTCTCTCTCTCTCTCTCTCTCTCTCTCTCTCTCTCTCTCTCTCTCTCTCTCTCTCTCTCTCTCTCTCTCTCTCTCTCTCTCTCTCTCTCTCTCTCTCTCTTTCTTTTCCACCCCTTTTCTCCCATTGTCTCTGTCTTTTTCACTCTCTATGTCTCTCTTCTTTTCCCTCCCTCTTTCTCTTATTTCTATCTCTCTTTTTCTTTCTCTTGAATCTACTAGTCTAGCCCCCGACAGAATGCTTGTTCTATCGTGTGCCCCCCCCTCTCTTTCTCTCTCTCTCTCTCTGTCAGCTTCAGTCTAAATATAGACAAGTGAAAAAGCGACGTAATCAACAAGCTGCATGGACATTCCCCATACTTATTTTTACTCTGATTGACCCGATTCTCCTCCAGGCAGATAGAAGACACGTCGGGCTTCTTATCAGGTTTCCGAATGCGTCATTCCTTTCGTCACCATCTCCTGTGGGCGTTGTGTTCAATAAGTGCACGTACGGCCGTGGCTAATCTACTTGTAGGATCAAAAAGGCGGATTTTATTTCATGAGTCTTTGTTTTAGCAGAAGGATTTGTTTTTGATCAATTTTTTTTGACTGCTTCATGAAAGCTTCCATCCATCCATCCATTATCCGCACCGCTTATCCTCAGTAGGGTCGTGGGGGTGCTGGAGGCCATCCCAGCTATCTTCGGGCAGTGGGCAGGGGGACACCCTCAACTGCTTGCCAGCCAATCGCAGGGCACACAGAGACAGACAACCATTCACTCGTTCATTCCCATCCATCCATCCATCCATCCATCCATTATCTGCACCGCTTATCCTCAGTAGGGTCGCGGGGGTGCTGGAGCCCATCCCAGCTATCTTTGGGCAGTGCGGAGGGGACACCCTGAACCAGTTGCCAGCCAGTCGCAGGGCACACACGGACGGACAATTCACTCGGTCATTCACACCAAGGGACAATTTGGACCGGCCATCCATCCATCCATCTATTCATCCATCCATTATCTGGACCGCTTATCCTGAGTAGGGTGCTGGAGCCCATCCCAGCTATCTTCAGGCAGTGGGCAGAGGACACCCTCAACTGGTTGCCAGCCAATCGCAGGAAACACAGGGACAGACAATTCGCTCGCTCATTAAGGACAATTTGGACCGGCCAATTCACCTGAAATGCATGTTTTTGGAATGTGGGAGGAAACCGGAGTGCCCGGAGGAAACCCACGCAAACACGGGGAGAACATACAAACTCTGCACAGTCCGGTAGCTGGATTTGAACCCACGACCTCAGAACTGTGCCACACACGCGCTCACCACTGCTAACCGTGCTGCCATGAAACCTTTCAATAAACATAATAATATCTTGTGTTTTACAGCAGATACAATCATGACCAAGTAGTTTTCTTGATGCTTTTTTTGCAGATCTGCTTGAACGTGTAACCTATGGAAATGTGTTTTTTTCTTGTCCCTTACCTTTCAGAGTGAATGGCTTTGCCTCAACTGTCAGACGAAAAGAGCCAGTCAGCTGGATGACTCCGCTTCCCAGAAGAAGACGGCACTTGCCCCTGTTCCCTCCTCCACCCAAACCCCTGCTGCTGTAGATAGCAAACCCCTAGAGTCAGCAGCAGCAGACCAAAGTCCACCCGTTCCCGAGACTAAGGTAGAGGCCACACCTACATCCGCATCACACAGTCACGATGACCCACATACTGTCGGTGCTTGCGACCGAGCGCAGACAGCAGAGCTCGCGTCTGAGCCTGACATTCATTCCGAAGACATGTCGGAGTGTGCTGATTCGAAAGTAACTGAGATTTTACCGCAGCGGGAAGTAGGCCTAGCGCAGGAGATCCTGACACCTGAGCAGCTGCAGCAGAGCAGGCCGAATCATACAAACCCAATGACGGTTGACATCCCTTCTCAGGACATGTCTGAGTGGGACGTTTCCATAGTCACTGAGATTTCACAACGGCAGGAAGGGAGCTTAGCCCGAGAAGTCACAAAAACTGAGCAGCTGCAGCAGAGTAGCTCAAATCATACAAGCCCATTGACAGTCCAGACCGGAGATGAGAAACAAGTCCGTGTTCTGGACCAACGTCAAACAGCAGAACTCACTTCTGAGCCTGACATCCATTCCGAAGACCTTTCTGAGTGTGCTGTTTCTAAAGTAACTGAGGTTTTACAGCAGCAGCAGGAAGAGAGCCTAGGACAGAGTATCCCAAAAACTGAGCAGCTGCAGCAGAGTAGCTCAAATCATACAAGCCCATTGACAGTCCAGACCGGAGATGAGAAACAAATCCGTGTTCTGGACCAACGTCAAACAGCAGAACTCACTTCTGAGCCTGACATCCATTCCGAAGACCTTTCTGAGTCTGCTGTTTCTAAAGTAACTGAGGTTTTACAGCAGCAGGAAGTGAGCTTAGCACAGAGTACCCCAAAAACGGAGCAGCAGAGTAGCTCAAATCATACAAACCAAGTGGCAGTCCAGACTGGAGATAAGCATCAAGCACAGGATGATAGTGTTGTGGAAGCAACCCAGAAAAATAGTTTTAAAGAAGGCTTAGAGACGCGGTTGTCGAAAACGGGTTTTGAGGAGAGTCCTACCGAGGTCGAAAAAGATATTGAGAGTAGAGCTCCCCTGACAGAAAGCGAAATTCAGCCAGTCACACAGGAAATCACTCCTGGATTAAATTCAGTTGCAAAACATCATGGGACAAAAGAAACCGATACTACATTTGTTGATTTCAAAGAGGCACCAACTCTGACTTTATCAGTGACAGCAGAAAATACATTGAACAGACCTGAACCAGTAGAAGAGTCACATGCACTCAAAGACCAAGGCCTTGGACCTGAATTCGTACCAGCATTCGAATGCAAGGAACCTCCTGACTCAAGTCTTGAGCAACCAAATCCGGCTGATGTATCAGAACGCAAACAAGAAACTAGTAGACAAACAGAGACAGAAACCGTTGAAAAACCATTGAATAGTCATTTAGACAAAATTGCTCATCAAGAAGTAAAAGGCAGCGAGGGAAATTCAGCTAAGCTAGAAACACTACAAGACGACCCTGAGGTCTTGAAAATCAAAGAGCAAACAATTGAAAAAATGAGAATGGATGTAGAGATAAACAGTGATGCCACAGGCTTTGAAGAGTGTTCTGCTCATAAAAATAGAGTTTCTGAGGTGAACGCTGACACAGTACACACCAATGAAGAACAAGAAACAAAGAAAGCAGACGAGCAGAGACATTTGGGTGAGACCGAGGTAGTTCCAGAACATTTTCAAGCTGAAAGAAAAGATATTTGCACAGAAAACACACACAGGGACGACCATAGTGTACTAATTCTTAAACCGATAGAGCCAGGAACCAATGATAAGCCACCTCCTGTCAGTGTTCAAACTGCTTCCTCCCCAGAAAAGCCGACAGAGACAAAAAAAGCTCCCACGGCAAAAGAGGAGCTGCAGCCTCATGCAGAACATGATTCTGAAAAAAAGATGGTTCCAGATTTTGACCAGCAAGAGAAGGTCAAAACCAAAGAGCCCTTACCCAATCAGACACAAGTCAGTGATAAAGCGATGGAGGATCTTGATGAAACAAAATCCTCTGTGATAAGCAGACAGGAACAGGACGAATTTAATACGAAAAAATATTTCCACAGTGAGCAAGAGGCAAACAAAAACATAGTTGGCTCATTACCCGACACAACTAACACTCAGGAATCTATTTTGGTAGATGACAAGAGCATAGTTGATGCTAATGATGCCAATTCTAGGTGTCATGCTGGGACAAAAACCACGTCCCTGGACAACACACGATTCCACAATGATAATCCCAACCTCTCAGACCCTATAGAAACCCCAACCCCAGGTTCTGTAATCTGTGAGCAGACCACAAATAGGATTGAAGCCGCTAGTTTGATGGAGAACGAAGGTGCCTCAGCTAAGCCTCGGGGCGAAAACTATGATCATGATACTCAGGTGACGGCAGTGCTGTAGTACAGAGACTAGGTGGTTTCGTGTATTTGTGTAGATTGTGTAAAACACCCAAAATTTAAATACCGTAAATTCCGGACTGTAGAGCGCACCTGATTATAAGCCGCACCCACCCCATTTTAAGAGGAAAACCGATTTTGTACTTACACAAGCCGAACCTGTATATAAGCCGCATGCGCCCGACATTAAAACATGTAACACGATCACAAGCCCAAACCCGGCTTTGAGTCCCGCGATTGTAACTGAATATAAAGTACACAGTCCAAAAACCACAGCCGGGAAAATGAACAGAAAATGATACCGGTACTTAAGGTTTGATGCAGACCTGCAGAGTCCGGTTACCCGTTGAAAGTAATCCAAGGAAAAAAAGTCTACATTTTCAAAGGTAAGGGTGGGAAAAATATATATCCACTATTGTCCGCCGCGACAACAGGTCTCACTCACCTTTACCCCACTTCCCGTCAGACCGCGTTTGCTCCGCCACTCTTTTTTAATTCGCAAAACATATCAGAATAAGTGTCTCAAATAAATACATTACAAAAATATACAGGTGCAAATACATATCATACATCGGTTACACATATTTACAAAGAAAGACGGTACACCGAGAGAGTTTTCAAAGCTTTAATTATAATATTATAACTTTCATCCCAAACCGTGCCTGTGAAGGGTAGCAAAACGCTACTAGCAACACGCTCGCAACACAGTAAACGAGTCTGTTAAAAAAAAACATACTGAACTTGTAGAAATCACGGTAAACCGTCCTCATCTTCCTCCTTATAACTGACGTCATCAAAGTTGTCTTCCCCAGTATGGGAAAGAGACTTTGTCATATGGACGTCGTCCCACGCTCACTTATTCCAAAACACGCTAGCAACATACTCGCTCCTTCTTTATCGGACTGCTCGATTGCGTTTAGCTTGAAAGCTACGTCATGTGCCTTTCTTTTTGCAATTTGCATGATGAGGATATGTCTACGCTAATTTAATTTGTCCACACGCTAAGAAGTTGCAGTCTTCCTCGGCGCATATATTCCACCGGTCTAAATCTTACCTTTTGTACTCGAGCGCCGCTGGCGGCTGTTAGAAAAATGACATAAATTGGCCGCATCACTGAATAAGCCGCAGGGTTGAAGGTTTGGGAAAAAAGTAGCGGCTTATAGTCCGGAATTTACAGTACTTGTGGTAAAAAAAAAAACAAATAATCAACGTTTTGATATTTTTACCAATTCCAACAGATGATCAAGTTGGAGAACCCGAAACATCCTGTCAACAAAGAAAGTGCCATCAAGGAGGGAAGCCCGACCAGCCCGTCCGACCTGGCCAAGCTAGAAAGCACAGTGCTGCCCATTCTTGAGGCACAAGTCAGGGACGGCAAAGACAAACAGACGGACACGTTAAAGAGCAGACGCAAACTAGACGTGCTTCCCCTTTCTCCCGACTCGTCCTGCTCAGACGACAATAGAGATTTGAACCAAAGTAACACCAAGAAGAAGCTACTGGTGCCGCTGGACATCAGAGGCGATTCGCTGGATGATAGCAGCGAAAGCTTCGGGAAGGAGAGCCCCATGTCAGGAGACGATGAGGAATTCATCCGCAAACAGATCATAGAGATGAGCGAAAACGAGGACGCCTCACCGTCGGACGAGGAGAGCTTGATTCGGCAAAAGATCAGACAAGACGAGAGAAAAAGACTTGGAGAGAAACCAACAGAGCCAGTGGAGAGGAGTGCGGCAGGCAAAGCTAAGCGGTTATCCAAGAAGAATTCTATAAGTCCCAATGAAGATGAAGATAAAGACCTTCAAAGTGCTGTAGAGAAAACGGAAGTTGTCAAAATTGATCCACCGGAGCTCAAAGAAGAGGATTTTCGCAGCGGTCCTGGAGTCCGAAAATTTCAAACCATGGAGCTGAATACCACCAGCAGTATCGTGTGTGTAACCCAAGTGGATATAGAGGCTGAGATAGAAAGTTTGACTGATTCGCCAGATGATCGTTCTAAAGGGGAGGGATCATCCAGTCTGCACGCATCCAGCTTCACACCTGGAACGTCACCGACGTCGATGTCCTCTCTGGATGAAGACAGTGATAGCAGTCCCAGCCATGTCCGTTCCAGTGAGGGCAAACAGCATAGGAAAGCCAAACACAGACAACCTGGTCAAACCTTGCCCACTATCGAAGACTCCTCAGAGGAGGAAGAGTTGCGGGAAGAAGAGGACCTACTCAGGGAGCAAGAAAAACAGCGGGGCGCTGGTAAAAAATCCAAGCGAGACAAAGAAGAGGTTCGAGGGCAGCGCAGGCGTGACCGTTCCATGACGCCCCCGAGCAACCTCTCACCTATCGAAGATGCCTCACCAACAGAAGAACTGAGGCAGGAGGCAGAAATGGAAGAGATCAGAAGATCATCTTGTTCCGATTTCTCGCCCAGCATTGATTCTGACAACGAAGGATTTGAGATCCACGCTGCAAAGATTGCAGCGGTGCAGAAAACATATCAATTGCCCATAACGACTTCTCTGCATTCTCCAACAGAAGACAAATCCCAAAGAAAAACTCTTAGATCTGCTGATGAAGCTTATGAGGAGATAATACTGAGGGCTAAGTCTCCTACCTTAGAAAATGTTGACTTACATCCAGAAAAGGAAGCTCTTTATGGTGGAATGCTCATCGAAGATTATGCTTTTGCTTCGGATCATTCAAAAGCCGATCTGGGTGAGACAGAACAGATCAGCATTCCCTCCCAACCCAAAAAGCTGAGATCACCTGATGAAGTTTATGAAGACATGATCAAAAAAAGAAAAGAATTTAGGAAACTCGAAGAGGAATATCAAAACATGCAACCCAAAAAAGAAAATACAACCCCAGAAATTGTGTTACAACCTGCTGAAAGTCCACTCTCCAAAGATACTACATCGACCATTGGAAAAGATGGAGCACCATTGTTGGATGAAGAAAGCGCATACAATGAGCTTATGAAAAAGATCTCGTCTCCTGGGACAAACCCTCCCGCACAAGACCTGGAAGTGGAATCCACTTCGTCCAAAAGAGCTCTCTACCCCATCCCAGACCTAAAGGTCACTCAGTGTTCCTCAGGAGAGTTATCCTCTGACGAAGAAAATAACGTTAAAAAAGAGGATTCAGTCCAACCGGAAACTACATCTTCTGCATCGGACCAGAAACCCCACTGCCCCGCCACCGAATCTCAGTCTGACATTGTTGACCAATCAGGTTCTATTTCAGTGACATCTGCGCCTGTAACTTCAAGCTTTACCATCTTGCCTACTGTACCTCAGTATTCACATGGTACTCCAAGCATTGTCACAACTGCCCCACCTATCCCTCCTAAGCCAAACGTCTTGCGCAGGGCTAATTCTCAGGAAAAAACAGATTCATCTGTTGAACCACCGTTGCCTCCCCCCAGCCCACAAAAACCATCAGTATTTCCTAGGAAAGCTCCAGTTCCACTCCCCCCTCAAGCGTCAACAGCACCTGTTAGGCCAGAAGCACCAGCGATGACTGCACACTCTAAACAATCGGTAACACCGACATACAAACCTCACGTTCCACCACCTGTTCCCCCAAAGCCTTCGATTCCTGTTGGGATGAGTGAAAGCCACAGACAAGGGCCTGGCATCAAACCACCCATTGCACCAAAACCTTGCTCACAGCCATCCTCTCCTGCGCATACCTGGCATCCAACAAGACCCACTATTCTTCCCACAGGATCCACTGAAATAGCTTTGAACCTTAGCCCTTCATCTGAAAGCAAACCCACCCAACCCTCGCCAAAATCTCCTTCTTCTCCTAGATTTGCAAGAAATATCCGTGATACGTACGTGGTAATCACACTCCCTTCTCAGCCAAGCTCACCAGTAGAAGGTCTCTCAACTACAGCTCCCTCTGATGATGCTACAGCATCTTTTGCCTACCAAGCTCAACCTCCAGGTTATCACCCAACACATGCTCAACCACGTTCCTATCAGCAGTCAACACCATCTCCTACTAGAGTGCCTCTAGCGTACACCAGAGTAACAGAATCAATTGAGAATCAAGAGACATGTGGCCCAGAAAAGCACGTATCAAGTTCTTGTCACGTAATCGAGTCTGTATCGGCCTCCGCGCAGCCTCCTGTAGTCATGCCAAACTTAATCTCTCAAGTAGTTACCACAGAGGTCCAAAGGACCACCGTTTCTGTTGTCCACGAACGGACGCCTCCGCCTGTGCCGGCACCACGGGCAACCGGAATACCGATGTCTTTGGAGAAACCCAAGACCCAATCGCCTTTGCCAAGTGGACAGACAGTCTTGCCTTGTGAGGTGGTAGATCTGAGGACTATGCAGGAAGACGCAGCATCGTACATGAACGGAATGGACCTGTCTGCGAGCCCGGACACCAGGCAGCAGACTCATGCAATGGATGTCTGTCGCCAGAGCAGTGCAGTCCAATCTCCTGTCGTTAACCTTAGCCCTGAATCCTCCACGTTGTCCATTGTGACTGATAGCATTACCATCGTGACATGTTCTGCAAGGATCCAGAGGTCCGAGAGTTTCGGACCCTCTCAAGTCACTTCAATCCCTCTGCAACTCACAAAGAACAAAGCCTTCGAACCCGTATCTCAAATCGTTTATCGCTCAGTGGATTGTCAGCCTCCCGCTCATTCTGGTGAAAGCCCAATAAATCTTACAGTTGGATCCAGCACAGGCGGTGGAACGTTCCAAACACCTTCTGTAATGATGTCCCCGAGTACTCTCGCCGGTTGCGTTGCAAACGGATTGACGTCGAGCACCACGTGTGTGGCAGGTGCTGTCGATCTCAGCACCACAAAACCGTTCCACACTTTGGTATCCATGGACACCATTTCTACAGAGATCGTCACAGCTGTCATCACCGAGGACGATAGCAAGCCGGTGGATCTGACTGCAGGGAAAAGAGTCGTGTGCTGCGATGTGGTTTATAAGCTCCCGTTCGGAGGGAGCTGCACTTCACAGCAGCCCACCACGCCTCTGCCTGAAGATCGTTTTGGTTATCGCGATGATCATTACCAATACGACCGCTCGTCTTATGCCACCAGGGGTTTCGGCGGAATCAAGCCCTCAATGTCAGACACCAACCTGGCAGAAGCCGGCCTGTTTTTTTACAAGAGTAAGAACAGCTATAATTTTAGTGGCACCACAGATGGTGCTGTAGATCTTTCCTCCACAAAGATTTCTGATGCAGGTCAGTGTAGTGACATTGCAGACCTGTCGCTTAAATGTCATTTTGAACTTCTACCCCTCATCCATGGCTAGCACGGATTTTTCTCTTTTTGTTTTTGCATGAGAGTGATGTATTTTATTTTTTTGTTATTGTATTTTTTGTGCCCGCATGCTGTATTTCTTGTTTATACTTGATATTTTCTCCCTTTTTCATCACTTTCATTTGGGTAAGAATAGCTCACTGCTGTACATTTATGATACTGACTGTATCTCATGAGGTTAACTGCTGTACTCTTTCAAATATTCTATACAGGTGATGCTGTGGATTACTCGAAGAAAGGAGCATATGCGGGAATGACGATCCCTCCCTATTCTCAAGCAAGAGTAACGAGTGGTGCCGGCACCCTATTCGGTACAAGTAGTGTGCTGAGGTCATCCAACGGGGTGGTTTACTCCTCTGTTGCAGCACCAATACCATCTACGTACGCAATAACAACCCAACCGGGATCCATCTTTTGTACATCATACAACACTCAGTCAAGTATGCATACCAGTGACACGATGCCATCGTTGTCAGACATCCAGAATTTGCCACTGACACGATCCCACAGTTTCCTGTCTACTGTCTCAACCACCACAGCGGAAGAGCAAACAGACATTCCTCTCAACCTTGAAGTCTCCAAAGAGGACACTTTGGGTAGGGCGGTCCCCACGACAACCACCTCTCTATCCCTTGACTATACAAATGAATCCCTGGATGCCATAGCCGCCTCCCTGGAGGCTCTTTCCTCTCCTATGGTCCCAGGTGAAGGTCAGTATCAAGCAGAGCGTGAAAGGCTGGAAATGGAAAAACTGAAGCAGCAACGGCTCGCACAGGAGCTGGAATGGGAGCGTCAGGAGATTCAACGTTTTCGCGAGCAGGAGCAGCTGCTGGTACAAAAGGAATTGGAGGAGCTGCAGGTCATGAAGCAGCAAATTCTGAACCAGCAAGAAGAGGAAAGGCAAGCTCACCTCATGTTGCAGAAGGAAACCTATGCTCAGCAACAGCAGCAGCTCGAGCAAATTCAGAGGCTCCAGGAGCAGCTCCGGGTCCAGCTTGAAGAGCAAAAGCTTCATCAGATGTACCCGGGTGGGGAAATGATCGGGAATGGCATCCAAGAGGCTATTGTATTGGGCCCGGACGGCACGGTGTTGTCGCGGAAGATCACAGACACCGGTTGCCAAACGGACGAAGAGGACGAGACGGTCAGCAGAGCCTACGCCGCAGGGAGAAAAAGGAAAAATGTCAAAAAGAGTGTCGACAGTTGTGTGCAGACGGATGACGAAGATCAGGAAGAGTGGGAGGCTCAAAGAAGCCGACAGAATCGACCACGCACCGCAAGAGGGGACCGGGGGGGACACGCAGACACATCCCTCCAAGCGCACACGGAAATTTCAATACAAACGGATGCAGACGGAAACATCCGGATGGACACCAGAATGGAACTATCCGACCTGGAAGGAACCTCGCCAAAGAAACGACCCGTGGCTGAGTCCTCCACCCTTCAAGCACCCCTTAAATCTCCCAACGCACTCTATTCTCCCTTGTCACCCTGTATTTCCCCAAGCAAATCACTCGAATTTGTATCTTACGATAAATCTTTGGGTGACAAAAGCCCTCAAAAGCTCAGGGGAAGCCCAGAACCCATAAGTCCAAAAGGAACAAAGACCATGCAGAGATCTATGTCTGACCCCAAATCTATGAGTCCAGGTGGAGAAGAAATGGCAACATCTGGCACCCAGTACAGTGATACTGTAAGTTCATCTGACTTTTATTGATACTGTGCTATTGTGATGAAACTCCTGGCTTCATTGTTACATTACAACTGTTACAAGTCTGTGAATTAATACTAAATGTTAGACTTTATAAGGCGGAGTTCGGTAGCCTAGGTGGTAAGGCGCCCGCTCCGAGACTGGGAGGTCGCTGGTTCAAGCCTCGGCCGAGTCATACCTAAGACTTACGACATTGGTACCCATTGCCTCCCTGCTTGGCGCTCGGCATTAAGGGCTGGAATTGGGGGGTTTGCTCACCTAATGACTCCCAACACAGCAGTTGGGTCTAAAAACCCGGCGCCGATCGAAGGCGACGAGTCACGTCGATAGCTTCGCGTGACAAAAAACGGTAGATATCATGTTGATGGTTGATACTGGCTGAATAATAATAAATACGAATACATTGATTCGCTCATAGATACATACTCTAGGTCAGGGGTGTCCAACTCATTTGAACTCGGGGGCCACACGATAGGACAAACATTCTCTCGGGGGCCGGACGAGTAGATTAAAGAGAAAAAAAAGAGAGATAAAGAAATAAGAGAAAGAGGGAGGGAGAAGAAGAGAGAGGGCGGGACAAAGAAAGAAAGAGAGGGAGAGCGCATGAGAAGCAAAAGAGACAAAAAGAGAAGTCATGAGAGAGGGGGAAAGAAAGGGAGAGGAAGAAAGAAATCCAAAGAGAATTAGAAAGACAGAAGGAGAGAAAAGAGAAAAGAAAGCGCGAAGGGTAGGATGAGAGAAAGAGAAAAGAGAGAAACGGAAGAAAGGAAGTTAGAGCAAAAGAAGTTAAAAAGACACAGAGAGAGAAAGAGACAAAGAGCAACAAAGGTAGAGAAAAAGAGAGACACAGAGTGAAAGAGACTGTCAGGCGGACCGGACCAGAACGGAGGCAGGAGGCAGGCAGGGAGAACTCATGTGCGTTGACGATCAAAACTTTTATTTAGCAAAATAAAAGTCGTCCAAAACTCAGGGACAAAACAGAACAAAAACAGGCGTTTACTCAAAACGTGAAAACACAGAAACAAAACAGGACAGAGCAAAACAGAAAGCAAACGCGCAAATTAGGCGATCTGCTTCAGCTGTTGCCCAGGGGGGCGGGGCCAGTCGGTTGCCACGGTGACCATGCTGGACACGACAGAGACAGAGAGTAGGAAAAAGGTGTGGGAGAGAGACAGAGAGACAGAGAAATAAATACAAGTACAGTGGCTTTGTTCGAGGCACCTGGCTTTTGGCAACATCAAGTTGTTGTCTCGCGGACCGGATTCAATCCCTTAGCGGGCCTGATTTGGCCCGCGGGCTGCCTTTTTGACGCCGGTGCTCTAGATACATAAATCAAACCAAATACGATGAGCCTTCAATAATGTATTCAGCAGTGACCAAACTAATGTTTTGATGAGTTGGGCGGCAGTAGCTCAGGAGGTAGAGGGCTCGTTTTGGGATCAAGGGATCCCAGTTCGAATCCCGGCTCGTCCGTGTTACATGTGGAAGTGTCCTTGGGTAAGACACTGAACCCCTAATACCCCCAATAAGCAGGTTAGCGCCTTACATGGCTGCAAGGCCGCTATTGGGAAATGTGGAGCACATTGTAAAGCGCTTTGGGAAGTCATTGACTTGAAAAGCGCTATAGAAATGCGGATCATTTCATTTCATTTCATGATATGCTTAAATGTCCCACTTCTTTGTTTCCAGGGAAAGGGCCCAGGCGGAACACCCACCGGCACTCAAAAGAAGGTGAAAAGGACGCTGCCCAATCCCCCTTCAGAGGATGAGTCATTGGCCAGTGGCCAGACCGCATATAGCACCGGTTCCGCCCGACGGAGAATGTGCCGCAATTCAAATATGGCGCGCGCCAAGATCCTGCAGGACATAGACCGTGAGCTGGATTTAGTCGAACGTGAGTCATCCAAACTGCGAAAGAGGCAAGCGGAGCTCGACGAGGAGGAGAAGGAGATCGACGCCAAGCTGAGATACTTGGAGATGGGTATCAATCGCAGGAAAGGCGCCCTTCTGAAGGAGAGGGAAAAGAGAGAGCGGGCTTATTTACAGAGTGTGGCTGAGGACAGAGATTATATGTCTGACAGTGAGGTTAGCAACATTCGAGAGACGAGAGTTGACCATGGTGACGGTGAAGATGACGAAATAGCAAGTCTTGGTCTAGAACGTCCCAGAACTGCTCCTCAGTCAGAGCTTGATGACTTTGTCCCACCTCAAACTAAACACGAGTATGGAAAATACTCCCAATACCAATACCCTCAAAGCCAATACCAGCAGTCCCTCTATCAGACCCCTCAGTCTTACCAGTCTCATTCCATGTACTCTTCTGTCCCGTCGCTCACCAGTTCCCAACAGCAGAATTACCAGCAGATGCTCCTGTTACAACAAAAAGCTGCCAGGCAAGCCGCTCTTCTCTCTGAACTGGATGCCACCAAATACGATGTCATGAGTTGCCAGCCAGACCCCACGTCATCAGCCTACATTGGCGTGAAATACGATAAATATGGCAACCACCTGGACCTCAGGGCTTTGGATGTGGGTGTCTCCGATTCCTACTACTCAGATATTGATCACCACACGCCTCGGAGTTACCTGCTGCTGGAAGATGCGGCTGATTTGGCCAAGAGCTCTTCTGGTTTGTCATCCTCCTATAGTCTAGCCGAGAGAGAGCTAGCCAAAGCCGAGAAGCTACTCCAACACAGCGCTGCTGATCTAGGATCCACTGACTATCTTGGATCGACCTCCAGGCTGCATACGTATGGAAAGACCCTCGATGAACAAGAATCAATGGAAGAACCGTACGAACTGAAGCTATTGAAGCAGCAGCTCAAGCAGGAATTCAGGAGAAGCACCGGTGGGACCGAAAGCTTGGACCCCTTGACGGGCCTCTCCCAGCACTACTATACTCCGAGCTCCAGCATCACGAGTTACTCGCAAAGGCCCTATCCAAAGTCAGACAAGTACAGCATCAGTCGGCTGACTCTCGAGAAGCAGGCGGCAAAACAACTGCCAGCATCGATGCTGTACCAAAAACACAAGACTCCGTTACTGGAGCCCAAGATCTCGTCCAAGTATCCATCGATGACAGAAAACAGGGGTTTGGATATGGACTACACAAGCTATTTAGGGTCCTCCAGTGTCTCCCCAAGATCCAGTCGGCTCATGCAGGACGAAATCACTTTTGGCCTTCGTAAGAATATCGCAGAGCAACAAAAATACTTAGGGTCTACCTTGGGAGCGAACTTGGCCGGTTCGCTAAACCTCGGCCAGAGTTTGGGATTGGACTCCGCTTACCCGAGTGGCAGTCGATCGAGACCGTCATCCCGGCCTACGTCTTGTTACGGCTTAGACCTTTCGATCAAAAGAGATCCGTCCAGCTCCTCGCTGAGACTCAAAGGGGACGGCGAGTCCTCCGCGGACGGCCAGAGCTTCCAAACACCCTCCGGTCGCACGAAACCAACCAGCCTCCCCATTGTGCAAAGCGGCCGCGGGAGAATCCCCATCGTGGCCCAGAATTCCGAGGAAGAAAGTCCACTGAGCCCCGTAGGACAGCCCATGGGCATGGCCCGTGCCTCGGCAGGGCCTCTACCGCCCATCTCGGCAGACTCTCGGGACCAGTACGGTTCCTGCCTGTCCTTGCAGGACTCGCAGGAGCACCAGCAGCAGCATATAAGAGAGGAACCGAGCAGGGGTAGGACTTATGTACTGATGGATGATCTTCAGGGAACCTTGTCGGATAGCGAAGGTAAAAAAAGGCTACCTGCATGTAATTATCTTTCTGTTCTTTATGATTTCTTGTTGCATGCTTTGGCTGTCTACGTGGAACATTTAATTCTAGAAGTCCCAGGAATTTTCTCACAACTCAACGGCCAATCTTGTCACCATTGTTCTGTAAATGCGGCAATGTGGGGTTGTTCAAATAGGATGTGGTGGCTGGTAGTCAGTGTTCTTGTTTGCCTGCGTCCCTGCGTCCTGCATTGTGTCAAATCAACGTGCGTCCCTGGGACGCAACTTTTTTGACACCAAATTGTCATTATTACCCAATTATTATTATTATTTTAAACAAAGATTTACCGCCCTCCAAACTTTTCGTCAGGCAGATCCGCCATTGTTGTTTTGGTCTCGGCAAACGAGATCTCGTCGCTTCGAGATGACGTCATTGTTTTGGCGGTTGTCGAGTGAAAGAGATGTATGCCTCCGAAAAAACAGTTGGTATTAGGTGCAAATCAACAAAAAATTGGTCATTTCTTCGGTGTCGGTAATATGTCGAAACATAATACAGAAAGTGGTAACAACGGCAATAATTCCGGCACGAAAAAAACGGCAGAGAAATTCTTCAGAAGACCGCGAAGGCAAGGAAAACACGTGTTTTGAAGCGAACGATTCGACGAAAGATAATAAACAAAAGAATACTCCTGGCACGAAAAGGACTTTTCTGCCAAAATGGACTCAATTATATTCCTGGTTACGCTATGAGGAGGATGATAATGGAGGCTACATGTTCTGTGATGCGTGCACCTAGCGTGACAAAAAAACTGCATTACATAAAACACTTCGCAATACGAACTTTCAGAAAAGCACATTGGATCGGCACCACGACAATGGAAACCACAAATTAGCTATGGAAATTCTGTTGCTGCAATTGGACCTTGAGAACTGCGGCGGGACCGCAAACCACGAAGAATATCTGAACTGAAAAATCTGAAGTGATTAAAACTGCATGAATATATAAACTAATATTTCAGCAATATTATTTTGTATAATGTACAATATTTTTGTGAACTGAAAAATCTGAAGTGGTAACTGCTTTGTATTACCAAATAAGTGTGATGATTAAAACTAAATGAATATATAGATTTATATATTTATTTATATATTTGTCGCCGATTTACAATTTCAACCTGAATAAGACAAAATTTTGGGGAGCCATAGATCTCCGTTAGAACCCATAGATTTTTGTGCATGAGAGTCCCCATCACTTTTCAGAGGTAAAATGAACACTGGTGGAAGTATAGAAATACTACAAAAATACCTTTACAGAAACATGACGACAGAAATAATAAGTACAATTTGAGTAATACTACAAAAATACGGGATGCTTATGCCCCCGCCAAACATTATTTTCTTCACATTAGCACGGCAATGGTCACAACGGACTTGTTCACCCCAGAGTTTTCCTGATTTGCAGATCAAAATTCTACTTCTAGTGTTAAGTCTTTATTTTGTTGTCACTCTAACAAAAAAAATGCTGTACAATTTGTTTTCCGTGTTGATGCATGCCCGAGCTTCTGCGTGTACTTCCGATATGATGTAATACTTTGGCATGACTTCGTCTCAGTGTGTGGGATGTCTTCTCGAACCCGTGTGCATTCTGGGATACTGATTTTGTCACTGTAGACAAGTTTTTATCGCGGAAACCACCGGTATTTTGTGTCTCTCGCATGAAATTCTCCACAATGGCTTAACTTGATGTTTTTGTCATTTTCTAACACGCCTGCTTGTATCAGTATGCAAAAAATACACAATTGTGGAGAAAATGTATTTGATTGTCCTTTCAATGCATGTATGTTGATGCACTATTACATTTTTCATGTTTTTTTTTTTTGCATGTATTTTGTGAATGGCTTTTGTGATATTATTTTCACGGCTTCTATCCTTGCCCGATGTTAAACGAAATATTTCCAAGAATATAATGTGGAAACACACATACAGTATATTTATATTTTGTATATCTTGCTCAACGACTGTACACTTCATTGCATGAATTAAATCAGATGACTTAGTCCAGGGGTGTTACGTTCGATTTACAGCTGGGGGCCACACGCTCTAAAGAAAATCTTACGGGGGGTCGGAATAATAGATCAAAGAGAAAGAGAGAGAGAGAGAGAGAGAGAGAGAGAGAGAGGGAGAGAGACAGATAAAAATGAAAGATCAAGGGAGACAGAGTTATAGAGATGGTAAGAGAGAAAGAGAGAGAGAGAGAAGGGGAGAGAGAGAAAGAGAGGGACAGAGAGAAAGACAGAGAGGAAGAGAAAGAGAGAAAGGGAGAGAGCAAGAAAGAGAGAGAGTAAGAGAGAAAGAGAGAGAGTGAAAGGGAGGGATGGAGAAAACGAGAGAAAGAGAGAGGGAGAGGGATAGACAAAAATGAAAGATCGAGGGAGACAGAGTTATAGAGAGAGTAAGAGAGTAAGAGAGAAAGAGAGAGGGAATGGGAGAGGAAGAAAAAGAGAGAAAGAGAGAGAAAAAAACAAGAGAGAGAAAGACAGCAAAAGAACTAAAGCTCCAGTTGCTTTGCGAGTGCTGACAGTCTCGGGTGACCTCAAGTGGCCATATTTTAAACTGCAACTCCAGCACCCTTGCCGGGCATGATCCGGCCCGCTGGCCGCACGTTTGAAACTTGTGACTTAGTTTAAATTTTGTAGAATATGTTGGATCCCATTTCCTGTAGTGTGTTTTGAGCAAATACAGCCTGGTGGCGCCCATATTTTCCCAGTCCACCACAAGGGTGTGAAAATGAAAAACTTTGAAGTCAGAGTTTTGTCGATTGCCTGATACGAACATCTCGATAGAGATCCATTACCCGATTTTGCCTGGTAAACTGCTTCAAACTGCCTTGATTGCAGCCCCAAGTGAGTCCCTGATGCTTTTCCACTAAGGGTCGAGTATTACCACGTGAAATGACGCTTAAATGTTGGGAAGATTTGAAAAAGTTTGAATAAAGTTCATGAAAGAGGACAGCTCTATTTAGAAAACCGCCTCTTGAGAAGAGGCCCCTCTCTGGGCTCCCAAATTTTTGATTTTCTTTTAAAATGATTTATTATCAAGAGTAATAAAAAATATTTCTACAGTCGTATTTTTGTAGTATTTCCATAGTACAGTTTTTGTATATCTGTAGTTTTTTGGTAGTACTTCTGTCACAATATTTATGTTGAATTATTTTGTATCGTAGTGTTACTGTATTGGTATTTTTGTAGTATTTCCGTAGAAGTATTTTAAAGTATTTCCATACTCGTATCTTTATAGTGTTTCTTGAGTATTTTTTATTATTATTACTGCAGTTGCATATTTGTAGTATTTCTGTTGTAATATTTCTGTAACAGTATTTTTATATCATAGTATTACTGTAGTAGTAGTTTGGCAGTTTTGGAGGGATTGTTGTTGGGCGTCGCCCCCAAAATATACGCAGAGAGGAGATATGGCAAAAAGGGAACGCGCTTTATTGCATTCGGGGCACGTTCAAAGTTCCAGACGTTCAACATTTTATAGTGTTCTCAAATAAAATCTCGTGAAGGTCGTCCGTCCTGGAAACAACGTCATCCCGCGACCTTCACCAGATGTCTTCATACTTATCATTAGTTATTATCCACATTCCACAAAAGTAGTATTTCTATAGACGTTTTTGTTTCTTATCAAAGTCACAATAATATGTTAGGTCTCTTTCTCAAGCACTAAATTTGATATTTAGATTTGAAGTAATTTTGTAGTATTTAGTTGCAGACACACAAAATGTCACAAAACGGATCGGGACCCAGGAAGTAGGAACTCATTTGCGTAGACGTCCTCACACTTCAATTGAGAAAGAAAAGTTGTCCAAAACACAAACGGACCAGACCAAAAAACAAAACGGGTCAAACACAGGCAAAACTACAAACTAGGCATTTCCAGAATTAAACAGAACTTGCAGGAATCTCTCAGAATGTTACACCCAAGTGCAACAATGTCCAACAAGCACAACAAGTATAACCATGCATAAACAAGTTTTCAACAACGATCTGGCAAAGCGCAGTTCAAAGTAAGTACCCACAGGAGTCATCAGAAAATGCGAGTCAGCTGGTGTCAAGGGGCGGTGCCAGCTGAGCGCCATGGCAACCGTCCAGAACCTGACACAAAAGGATAATGGGAACTAAATTGCCACCCAAAAAAAAAAAAGTTTTTATTACCAGTACTAGATTGACTTTTATTTATATTTTCATTATATTTTGAACACTTTTGTTCGGTGGGTCGGTCGAAGAAGCCTAAGGGGCTGCATGTGGCCCGCAGGCCGTAGTTTGCGCACCCATTGCTCAGCACCTCGAAAGCTCTGAAGCTAAAACGGCCACCGTGCTTCTTCTGTCACCCAAGCGTACCACTTGAGACGAGAGGAGACGGACTGGTTCGACAAACCGGGTGACGGATGCCCGGAAAACGGACAGGACAGGAGACAGGTGAGGTGTCCGGAAAGTCATTTTGAATACTTTTTGAATACGTCCATTTGAGCTTTGTTTTTGGGTCGCAGGGGAAAGGTCCGTACTACCCTTTCCCTCACCTTCGGGTCAAGCTGAAGAGAGATCCCAAAGACCGCAGTGTGTCAGGTAAAATACTTTGATCGTATTACTTTCAAAGAGTACTGCGTTAGAGTGACTCGATACTCAGCAACAGATTTAACCGACACTTGAAGTGCAACAAAAAGAAACATTATCAGAAAATAACAATCAGGAGTAAAGAAAATAGATTGAACCTGAGACAACGGGTCAAGTAGACCTATGCTACTTCACTTCTAGTATTTTCTTCACACCAAAAGTCAACTGTAAAACAACATAAGTGAATTTCACCTATAGAATAAATCGCATCACTAGCCAGATAACTTGCTCAAGTAGACATATGCTACTGTACCTCACACAGCAAAAGTAAACAGTTCAACAATATAAAGGGCGTTTAACACTGCAGTGTTAAATTAAAAAAAAACCTCTCAAAACCTGAGACACTGGTCAAGTAGACCTATGCTACTTCACTTCTGGTATTTTCTTCACACCAAAAGTCAACTGTAAAACAACATAAAGTGAATCTCACCTATAGAATAAATCGCATCACTAGCCAGATAACTTGCTCAAGTAGACATATGCTACTGTACCTCACACAGCAAAAGTAAACAGTTCAACAATGATAAAGGGCGTTTAACACTGCAGCGTTAAGTGAAAAAAAAACACTGGTCAAGTAGAAATAGGCAACTCCACTTCAACTGTACTGTTCTCAACAAAACTCAGCAGTAAAACAAGTCAAGTCAAGTCATCTTTATTTGTGACGCCCTAAATCACGAAGAGTCTCAAAGGGCTTCACAGATTATTACACTATATTACACAGACTATTTTTCAGCTGACGAGAAGATGATAAAATACATATGCAATTCCTCTCTTTACCTCTCTCATTCCCTTCCCTCTCTCCCCCTGTCTCTACTCCCCAGCCCACTCTTTGTCCCTGTCTCTGACACTCTCTGTCTCTCTCTCTCTTTTTCTCTCTTTGACTCGCTAGGGGTGTTAGTTTTGGAGATAGGAACAGCGCAAATTGTTGAGGCCGAACGGCAGAATTCGTGTCAGTTTATAGCAGCCTGTTGACACCTAAAATTAAAGATAGGAACAGCACAAAATTGCCCAAGGTATGTGCTAGCAGCAATATAGTGACTTCATTAGAGTCAACTGTCAAAAACCAGGAACGCAGACGGGACCCAATAGCGCTCGTTTTCTCAATTTTTATTGATAAAAGAGGGAGAGAAAGGCATGCGGATCGACGAACACGGGTAGCAGGTGACGGGAACGGGGAAGTGGCACTTCCGTGTCGAGCGAGGTGGATCGGAGACAGGCGGGAATAGCAAGTCGTTGGCCGGGGCTGAAGATCAAAGGCGGTGTCAAGTTCGTAAGCGAGGTCGGTAGCAGGAGGCAGGCAGGCAACAGGACAAAACAGGTTAGGTAACAGGCAGGCAGAACGGGGCGTAGTCAGGTCCGGGAAACAGGTTGGCAACAAAGATCAGGCAGAAAAAAGCAGGGCAGGAACGGAGTGGGACGAAAAGGCTTACTGAGCTGAAGGCAACAGTTCGCATAACGATATGACGGCTTCCAAAAGGAAGCCGGGGGTTTAAAAAGAGAGTGTCCACCAATCAGCTTGATTGGCGAAAAAATGGAAAAATTGGACTTGAGAGTACCTGAAAAGTGCTTAAATTGGGCCATGTAAAAGATGCAGGAACCTTACTATTCTTTTTCTGTTTTTTGCAGGGAACGGATTAGGCATCCGCGTTGTCGGCGGCAAGGAAGTTCCCGGTCATAACGGAGATATCGGCGCTTACGTCGCCAAAGTGTTACCCGGCGGAGCGGCCGAACAAACCGGCAAGATCCTGGAAGGTGAGCACGTGGTTCTCTTACTCACCACACGGGGGCTCAAAACCGAAATCAGGGTCTTTCCTGTTAGCTCTACAGGGTTCGTGCGAGCGCTTGAAATCCGGGAAAATTCTTGAATTTGAACGTTTTCTCTCACCACGCCAGTTCTTCCTATCCAGTCGCGTCACTCCACACTGTGTGTGCAAACATCTCATTTCGAAGACTCAAGCGTAATTGGTTCAACGTTTTGGAAATATCAGACCAGACCACAGGACTCAATATTCTCCTAACAATGCATGCTCTTTTCTTAATTTAGGGAAACATATTGAGAAGAGACACGGGGGCAGATTTACTTTCTTAAAGTATTTACTGAGTGAATTCCATCAAATTTTGCCGAATTATTGTCGAATTAGTCTAATTAGTGTCAGAGATAGACATTATTAACACTATTTGGTGGCTGTATTTACACAGATAAAATACATATGTATATTGTTAAAAACTACAACGTGATAGCAGGAGCAAGTACTAACACGAGGCTTCCATGATGGTGGTTTATTATTCGTCAGTGTGCCAGCACACACATGAGCACGACTTCAAAATAAAAGAATACAAGATTGATAAACGTACAAGAGATATAATTAGACTGATTATTGAAATATTGTTTTATGTGTGTGTATGTGTGCGAGAAAGATTGTTTTTGTATTTAGGAATATAAAAACAAGTTATTTACATAATAGAAAATTCTGAGGGATTAACATCCAAAACGGCCACCTTGACAATTAGTTTTCGTCGAGTTTTGTTCCCGTCCGTCTCTCTCTTCCGTCTTTTTGACACGTCGGGGCATCGGCCCCTCCCGTGGGGCGAGCTGACTCCTCCCCTGGGCTTGCTAGGAACTCCCCACCTCGTCTGACTGGTGCGTCACCAAGGTCCCACCCCCATTGGGTGGGTCAGGTGCCAACGTCACCTCCTCCTCGCCGGAAGACGCCGCCACGTCTAGAGGACTCACAACAAGAAAGCTTGTCAGCTCAAAGCAATGCCAAGCGTTTATCATAACAAGGCCTAATTCCCTCGTCAGCGCCCTGCTATCAAAATTCCCCTGCCAAAACACTCTAGACTTTGAATGGCGCGACCTGTCCTCCGTCTTCAGCCTCCTGTGAAAAATTCCCACAAATCCCGTAGAGTCAAATAAATAAAATACAAAATCCTCCACTCCCCTGACTGCAAGATTCCATACGTCACCAAAACTCCAAGCTTACCATTGGCAGATGAAAACTTTCCAAGCTTTAAATTTGACAGCCCATGAAATATACGTACTCCAGGTTGCCTCGGATGTTATTGCCAAATATGCCGAGACATCCGAAGCAGCACGAAAATGCTCAAACTGACAAAGCGGCTAATTTGTGCAGTCGGACGCAAGCGGAGGACGCTGTTGATGAGATGCTTCGGCCCATGTAAGTCTTGACAGACCGCCTTTGTTGTGCTCTGCTGTGTGATCCTATCTTTTTGCTTTTTTAAAGCCCCGGTGTGTAATATCGGACCACTAGATGGCACTGTGATGTGTGCTGCGTGCCACAGAGCGCAGCGTGGCGGCTAAATGCAGGATAAACAGCGGCAACCTCCATCCATCCATCCATTTTCTGCACCGCTTATCCTTAGTAGGGCCACGGGGGTGCTGGAGCCCATTCCAGCTATCTTTGGGCAGTAGGCAGAGGACACCCTGAACTGCTTGCCAGCCAATCGCAGGAAACACAGGGACAGACAACAGACAACTCGCTCGCTCATTCACACCTAGGGACAATTCACCTGAAATGCATGTTTTTGGAATGTGGGAGGAAACCGGAGTGCACGCAAGCACGGGGAGAACATACAAACTCCGCACAGGTAGTCTGGTAGCTGGATTTGAACCCGTGACCTCAGAACTGTGTCGCACACGCTTCTAACCACTGCCGTGCCGTGCTGCCCACAGCGGCAACCTAAGTGTGGATAAATGAAAAAATAATCATCATAACATTGGTACAATAGTTCATGTATTTTCGCCTAGTATTCAAATTTGTTTTTTTGTTTTTAACTAAATAAAATTTATTTTGTACTACTAGGAGGCACTAAACCCTGTCCTTTTAAGAATATTTTCGATTTTTAACGATGTACCGCCCTTCTTCGGCGCAAGCTTTGTTTCCTTCTCGTTTGTTGACTCTGAGACTATGTTTACGGATTCTGCCATGACACTCAATGAGCTCACACGGTGGGTGTGGCATAGTGTGGAGCTTGCAAACTTTGAATCGCGTTTATTGGCTTGTGCTACTATGAAAAACTTGCCTCTGATTGGTCGGCGCTTTTAGATTTGGAACATTAACAATTGTGGTTGACCAAAACTCCATCACTCACTGCAAAACCTTAAAATCTCGATGAGCAGGTAGTTGCCTTGCATGGCTGACGCTGCTATCGGTTAGTGTGTGTAAAAAAGGAAAGTGTGAAGCACATTGTAAAGCTTGGGAGCTCTTCATTGACTTGAAAAGCGCTATATAAATGCAGAACATTTCCATCTAAAATTTGGTCATACAAATAGAAATAATGTGCATTTTTTTTTATTTTTTCTTACTATTGTTTTACTTGTCCCAGAAGAAATGTTCAATAATTAGATAAACTGATTAAAAATAGGGGCAGCACGGCGGCGCGGTGGTTAGCACGTGTGCGGCACAGTTATGAGGTCATGGGTTCAAATCCAGCTACCAACCTTCCTGTGCGGAGTTTGCATGTTCTCCCCGTGCTTGCGTGGGTTTCCTCCGGGCACTCCGGTTTCCTCCCACATTCCAAAAACATGCATGTCAGGTTCATTGGCCGGTCCAAATTGTCCCTAGGAGGGGGCGTGGCTTATACAGGAACAGCAACAAACGGGAACTCAATGGGGAAAATGTAACCACAGAATCTAAACTATAATATATATATATATATATATATATATATATATATATATATATATATATATATATATATATATATATATATATATATATATATATATATATATATATATATATATATATATATATATACATTGAAAAAATAAGTATTTGAACACCCTGCTATTTTCCTATTTCTCCCCCTTAGAAATCATGGAGGGCTCTGAAATTTTCATCATAGGTGCATGTCCACTGTGAGAGAGATAAACTAAAAAGAAAAATCCAGTACTCACAATGCATGATTTTTTTAACAATTGATTTGTGTGCCTTCAACAAAGACACTGTACTTGTAATTCTTTTTGTAGCTGTTTGCAGATCTAATCGACTCCTCCATACTTTGTGTTTGCAGTGGGGATTTGTTTTGAATGAAATGTAGTGAATCCAAACATGAATCATACGACAAAGTAATACTTCATTCATGACACTTGAAGTAGAGGGTTCAAGCCATTAGGCTTTCCTACATAGAAGGACAGCCAAATGAGACAAACTCTGGTTAGAACAACTCTGTCATGACTCTTTGCATGCTCATGTGAAGAAAAGAATATTTGGTGGGGGCAAAACCGCCCTGTATTTTCCTGGTATTACTGTAAAGCAGATTACATTTTGTTAATGGTGTATTTCTCTGTGTCCTTTGTCACAAATACTCCTGATGAAATTAACTCGCATTTAATTTGTTTTCTCTTATTTCTGTTTTCTATTTTTTCCATTTTGAATGTATGAGTAATCATTAAAATACACACACATACAGTAGTCTGATTTTAATACACACAAATACTTCAGGTATTCTCCTTGTATGTAAGGAAAAGACGTATGTGTGACGTCATGATAATTTCTACGCATGCGCGAAACCCTGACTAAAAACGGTTCCGCTTCCTGCAAATGTTGTGAGGGGGACTTGAATAAAAACGTACCAGTTCTCCCTCCCCCGTCTGTACAGCGGTATTAAAACTACAAATTTGCATTCTGCCTGATTACTTTACTCAATAGTAGATTAATATCTTTAATAGCTCTCTGAATTACTTTAGTTGTATTTCCGTGGTATATTTGTAGTATTTCTGAAGTCTGATTTTTGTAGTATTTCTGTAGTATTTTTAGATAGATTATCATATTACTGTACTTTTATTTTGTAGTATTGAGTAGTATTTACACATTTTTTGTAGTATGTCTGTAGATTTTTTTTTTGGTATTGCTTATGTTGTACTTTTGTAGTATTTCTGTCGTAATATTTCTGTTATAATTGTATTTAGTGATATTTATGTAGAAGTATTTTTGTATTATAGGCCTATTGTAGTAGTATTTCTGTCAAAGTATTTTAAAGTCTTTCTGTGCTAGTTTCCTTGTAGTATTTCTTTAATTTGTTTTACTAATACTGTAGTAGTAATATTGGTAGTAAAATTATTTTTTGGTATTAATGTAGTTGTACTTTTTCCGTCATAATATTTCTGTAGCAGTATTTTTGTAGCATTTCTGTTGTAACATTTCTGTAATATTGTTTTTGTATCGTAGTATCACTCTAGTATGATTCATATGGTATTTTTCTTATCAGAATAAAATCGATATAATTTATTACTGTGATATTTACTTTGGTAGTAATAATGTAGTATTTTTGTAGTATTTTTCCCAACCGACTCTTCATGCGTCTATACACAGCTCACCCACCACATTTCATTTGAACAACCCAACAATGCTGCATTTAAAGAACAATGATGACAAGATGGGCCATTGAGGTGTTTATTTAAGTAATACAGCCTTTTGGCTGTCCGTTGGTTATTCTGGATGGGTAAGAAAATAGCCGGGACCTCTAGTTTTAGAAATTCTTTTGTTTTCCACAGGAATGCAAGTACTGGAATGGAACGGCATGCAATTGATGGGAAAAACCTACGAAGAGGTGCAAGGTCTGGTCTGCAACCCGTGTAGTGAGGCAGAATTGTGTGTCAGACTGTAAGTACACACAAATATGTTTGGTTAAGTGTTTTTTTGGTTGTCATTTTTCCGAGCGTTACTCTCCTTTTCAGCGATCTCAACATGTTATCAGAGTCCGAAGGTTCCGAGCGTCTGGACTTCCAGGAGATAAGCAAAAGTAAGATGCTGGGAGTGTTTCATATGTACCTACAAAGTACAATTGAAGCGCAGAGTACAGGGATGCTTAATTTCTTCTCATGCAGATATTCTCACTACCGTCAAGACTCACATTTAAGCATGAATCACAACAAAAAAAATAAAATACCCAAATCAGAGGGTCGGCATATTGAGTGTCCTGTATTTCGTTATGTGTCACCAGTAGCCAATGCTTGGCAGCGCGTTGGGGAGGGGGTGTGGCTTATACAGGAACAGCAACAAATGGGAAATCAATGGGGAAAATTTAACCACAGAATCTAATCTATAATATATATATAGCCAGTCCAAAGTAGATCCCTGATTTGGGATGAAATTTTCCTAGGTGAAAGACCTCCCAGGTCTCCCGGCGTGGACCCTAAGCAGTTAGCGGCCGAGTTGCAGAAGGTTTCCCAGCAGCAGGCTCCCTCCTCGACCGCCTCCTCCACCAGCCTGACCGCGACCGCTTCGGCCACCTCCAGCCCCGCCCAGCCCGGCTCGCCCTCGGTGAGCAAGAAACGGCACAGCAGCAAGGCAAGTGTCCCCCGAAATCCAGGCCGACTTTCTTCGTTCTTTGGCTTTTCAGCGCATCTTAGCAACTCCTCTTCCCTTATTCCCTTACAGGCCGTTGATGGAAGCAAGACTCAGTCACACCCAATCACTGGTGACATACAGGTCAGCATCGGTTGCGTACTTAAGGACAGGGGTTGGTAACGTCTGGCTGGCGAGCCACTAGCAGCATAAGAGCTGTTGTGGCTCTCTACCTTTAAGCAAAAAAACATGATTTTTTTTCCATGCGAGACAGTAGAAGTTTCAGATGTATCTTTGGGGATGATCGTAGAAGTTCCAGATGTATTTCTGGGGATGATCGTAGAAGTTCCAGATGTATCTCTGGGGATGATCGTAGAAGATCCAGATGTATCTCTGGGGATGATTGTAGAAGTTCCAGATGTATTTCTGGGGATGATCGTAGTAGTTCCAGATGTATCTCTGGGGATGATTGTAGAAGTTCCAGATTTGTTTCTAGGGATGATCGTAGAAGTTCCAGATGTATCTCTGAGGATGGTCGTAGAAGTTCCAGATGTATCTCTGGGGATGATTGTAGAAGTTCCAGATGTATCCTTGTGGATGATCGTAGAAGTTCCAGATGTATCTCTGGGGATGATTATAGAAGTTCCAGATGTATCTCTGGGGATGATCGTAGAAGTTCCAGATGTTTTTCTGGGGATGATCGTAGTTTATTAATATCAGTATTTTTTTGGGTTGTAGGTGCACAGGAACATATCTCCACACACCCTTTTCTCCTTTTTAGCCAGCCAGCGATTTTCATCCCAGTATTAAACCCAAGAACTCATGGCTACCTTAGCCTCAAACCTGCATGGAAAAATCCAGCCTACTGTCCAAAATGCTGTTCATTTAGCAGCATCTGGTAAATATCATGTTCTTCTTGTTTTTTGTCAAAGCTTCAAATCCACTACGACAAGCAGCTGGGCAACCTGATCGTGCACGTCCTGCAGGCCCGAAACCTGGCACCGCGAGACAACAACGGATTCTCGGACCCCTTCGTCAAAGTCTACCTCCTACCGGGAAGAGGGTGAGTCCAAATACTCAAACAAAAGATTTCCTCTTCCTGCTTTGGAATACTGTTTGTGTGCAAAGGCCGTACAAGTAATTAATAAATATATACAGGGTTCGTACGGGTGCTTGAATTTCAATGTTGTGTTTTGAAAATGCTTGAAATCATTTTCAGTGCCGCATTTCCTGGCAGTCTGACTCGATACACCTGGCTTTTACATTAAGACAAATTTTAAAAGTATGTAAAAATGACGCAGCTGGTGGCTCCAGCCCTCATGATCGAGTTGTCATGTGAAGCGTTACTGTCCCCTTCTGTCGCATCCAAAAGGACAGGTTTATCAGACTCGTCATCAGGGTTGGGTAGGGTTACTTTAACTGGATTACTCTCAATTACTTTTGGATGACTCCAATACCAAATATGCTCATAAATTACAAAAGAAACAAAATATGAATACAATTATGACTCACAACACGCGGTAAGCTTTCTCTCCTGGCTTTGATCTCTTTGATCTCCGGCAAAAAGAACATCAAATGCCACAGAAACAAAATGAAAATCAATCCAAACAGCTTGCCAACATCATTTTATTCTGATTTAGTTTCTTTTGTCTTTTCTTAGCATATTTGGTATTGCAGTAATCCAAAAGTCATTGAAAGTAATCCATTTAAAGTAACCCTACCCAACCCTGCTCGTCATCAAAATTCCGTCTCCTTGTCCAGAAGCGGCTCTTAATTTTTTGGGTGGTATATTAGCGATAATAAGAAAACATGATGCACCAAATGATTTAGTATTTAGTCATTTCATAGATTTCGCAGGGATTCCCCAAAACACATGAAATATGAATTAAAATATTCACAGATTTACAAAAACAATTGTAAAAAACGAAACTATTTTAGATGTTCACACACCGAAACCGAGACAAAATCTCTGAAAATGGAAAACAATAACAAAAAAATCAAAAACATGAACTATTTTGTGTTTTAAGTAAATGATAAAAATGAAAAAACAAACTATTTACAATCCTATTTCAACCAATCTAGACACGGATCCTCTGAAAAACACGCAAAAAATATGAATTCCAATAAGTACAACAAAAGGCAAAAGATTAGCAGTCTCTAAGATTGAACGATTGAATGCACTCTGCTTCCGAGCAATCGATATTATTCAAACTAATCCAAATTCATTTTTCCGCTTTTTATAAACACTGTACTTTCTCTCTTTTTTGTCTTCTGTATCGAACTCAACCATTAACCAAAACAAGTGTGACTTAGCAATGTTGAATCAGAACGGCAGAATTCATGTCAGTTTTTAGCAGCCCATTGACACAAAAATATCACAGATAATCAATAGGAACAGAGCAAAATAACACATAGTATGTGCTTGCAGCAAGATAGCGAATTAAATTTAGTCATTTAAACCAACGACGGCAACATAAAAATGTTCTTTTGATCGGTGCTGGATTTCCTCCTTTAAAGGTACTGGAACATTTGAAATACATGCCTTGAAAGTGCTTGAATTTGGCCATGACATAAGCTGTACGAACCCTTATATATCAATGTGCTGCTATGAAAGCACCACTCTCACTGTAATTGCACTCATGGTAATAGAGACACTTCCTGGTTCTTCATTCACTGGCGGCTGTTTTAAGGCTAAAAACGATAACGGTTTTTATTGGACGGCATTCCGTCCAAATGTCCTTCATCAAATGGCCCGTGTGCCACGCCACCACCTCCCTTTTGCCAGCCAAAATAGTCCCCAACACGCACTTTCTCACATTCACTTCCTCTGACTGTTGATTTTTTTTGTATGTTCTCTATATTTAATGCATGCTGGATCCCCCCCTCAGTCAGGTCATGGTTGTCCAGAACGCCAGGTAGGTGATTGACACTTTTATTTATGTTTTCTTGGTTGTCAGTTTGGTGAAGGTAAAGATGTACTGGAGATCCAAATTAGAGAACAGTTTTGAAAAAAGATAATACCATCTTCACTGCTTAACAGTTTAAGGACATTTTGTTGTGTCTATACCATGCTACTAAAACACGTTTTCACAAAATGGATAAGATAGATAGATACCGTAAATTCCGGACTATAGAGCGCACCCGATTATAAGCCGCACCCACCACATTTTGAGAGGTTAGTCGCTTTTGTACTTACACAAGCCGCACCTGTATATAAGCCGCATGCGCCGAAATTAAAATATGTAACGCCATCATAAAATTAACCCAAACCCAACTTTGAGTCCCGCGATTTTAACTGAACACGAGGTTCACAGTTCAAAAACCACAGCCGACAAAATAACGGAAAACGATACCGGTACTTAACATTGGTTGCAGACCTGCAGAGTCCAGGTCCCGTTGAAAGTAATCCAAGGAAAAAAAGTGTATATTTCCAAAGGTAAGGGTGGGAAAAATATATATCCACTATTGTCTGCCGTGTCCACAAACACTCACCTTTACCGGTCCCCACTTCCCGTCTTCCCCCGCGTCTGTTACGCCCCTTCTTTTTAATTGGTCAGTGCAAGACTTATCAGAATAAGTGTCCAAAATAAATACAAATAAATACATTACAAAAATATACAGTTGCAAATACATATTATACATGGTTACACATATTTACAAAGAAAGACGGTACACCGAAAGAGTTTTCAAAGCTTTAATAATAATATTATAACTTTCATCCCAAACCGTGCCTGTGAAGGGTAGCAAAACGCTACTAGAAACACACTCGCAACACAGTGAACTGATCTGTTAAAAATAACAATCCATTCTTGCAGAAACTACGGTAAAGCGTCCTCATCTACATCCTTATAATTGACGTCATCAAAATTGTCTTCCCCAGTATGGGTAAGAGACTTTGTCATATAGACGACGTTCCACGCTCCCTTAATCAAAAACACGCTCGCAAGGTAATTTACCTTGCGTGCAGTAGCACTGTTTCCTTCTTTATCGGACTGCTCGATTGCGTTTAGCTTGTAAGCTGCGTCGTGTGCCTTCAACTCGAGCGCCGCTGGCGGCTGTTAGACAAATGACATAAATTGGCCGCATCACTGAATAAGCCGCAGGGTTGAAAGTTTGGGAAAAAAGTAGCGGCTTATAGTCCGGAATTTACGGTAGATACTTTATTCATCCCCGCAGGGAAATTCACACTTCCATTAGCATCCCTGTGTAACGACCCTCAATCATGCGCGACACAAGAGTTCACAGTCACTCGATTTATTGCCTGCATTCAGTAAACAAAACACTAAAAAAAGTCAGGGCATCTCTAAGGCAAGCAGACAACATGCGAGCACAGTAATAGTGAAACTTTAATAATAACCATGAACATATCTTTCCCACGTACCTGCATTGAGTATTAGCTTAGCTTAAGAATTTCCTTGAATGAATGGCATGGCCCGCCCAGAGTCCCGAGACTCTCAACCCAATAGAGAACCCTCGGTGACAAGGTTATGTTCAAGAAAGCCGCAACATCACCAAACTGTGGAGGAGGCTGGAAGAAGAATGGACCCAAATCGCAACAGAGCAGTGTGAGAGACGAGTGCTCTCCTGAAGGTCATTCCCAGCAGAGGCCTGTACACTTTTTACAAATTGCTGACTCGTGTAACCTATTCCATGCCCAAGTCATTGTTGACTCTCGTTTCGATCGGTGCTTTTTCTGAAAAATGTATTTTTTTGTCCAACGCATATAGTCGTTTTGTGAAAAAAGGGATGTAGTACTATGATTTAGACACAATAAAATGTCATTGAACTGTGGAACAGTGAAGATAAAAAGTTGTTCTCTAATTTTGATCTCCAATGTATATACTTTTTAAACCTGGGCCTGCATATTTTGATATGATGTAGATCACCAACCTCTTCCTAACCAAACTAACCCTAACCCTAAAAAAATAACTGTTCCACACTAAAAAGCTAACGAGTGGTCCTAATCATATAGCTACAATGAGCTTTCATCGATCTTGAAGATTTTAGGTCGGAGAGTCTTTTTCAACCCCGCCATAGACGCACGCTACATTGTGAAGTTTCCTAATGACGTGTATTTTGACCATTCTCCCCCCTGTGAGCTCCAGTGTCGTACAGTTACGTGGTGATTTTGGTTTTATGTTTGAGTGATGAGATGGATGATGTTCCCCCTACTCCCGCAACCCTTCTAATTCTCTCCTAACTAGCGCTGAAAACAAACGGAGGTCCAAGCATGCGGGCAGGAGCCTGAACCCGGAGTGGAATCAGACGGTCATCTATAAGAACATCCACCTGGAGCAGGTAGAAACTGTTCCAGCTGTGCATACAAGTTGGGTCTGACTTTACTGTAATAGATTTAGAACCACCCCTTTTGACTAAATGACGGTACACCACCTCATTCTTTGCACAAGTAAATTTCTAAAGCCGTTTGTGCCCAGAATATTCTGTAATAAAACCTTTAGAGGAACATCTTATCCTTATCACGAGGTATCAGACCGACCCAAACACCGGGACGCAAGGGATGTGGTCCAACCCAACTAAAAGGACGTTTATATGAACAGCAATAAAGTCTTTTCCGGCGAGAAGGGAGGGGGTGGGACCTGGATAGCAGATGAGGAGAGCTTGAGAGGGAATATTGGGAGGGAAATTGAGAGGGGCTACTGGGTTGGAGAGAATCTTGAAAAGGAGACTTAGGAAAACCTTTCAGGAGATGGTTGATGTGGCAGGTCTTGGGGTGAGGAGGGAAAACGTGAGAGGGAGACTTGAGAGGGGGTCTTTGGGTGGATAGAGTCTTAAAAGGGGGACCTGGAGAAACCTTGAAGATGGATTGGCAGGTCTTGGAGTAAATAAACTCGATCGTAGAGGGAATTGAAGGAGGGGGTCTTGGGAGGCCAAGTTTGTTGTACTGGTAAGTCTCTAGGAATCAAAACGGTTAAGCAAAGTGAAGTGGGAGCCCGAGGTATAAATAGCAGAGGTGGCTGATTGTAAAATTGGAAACACCTGGGGAGAGGAAAAGTCAACGGGTTAATGCTGCCATCTTTTGGAAAAAATAGGGACTGCAGGCACCAACCATGACAACTTGAGTCATGACTTGAAGGACTACTTTTTACTTCTACTTGAGTCATATTATTCCGAATAAGAGTACAATTTTCGGCTACTCCACCCACCTTCTGAGTATCTCAGACAAATTCTGACTGTGTGTTTAGCTGCGAAAAAAGACGCTGGAGGTCAGCGTGTGGGATTATGACAAATGTTCCTCCAACGATTTCCTGGGAGAGGTAAGTCCTCCTCTTTTAGTTTTCATCACTTTATCTCTCTCTCACCATCCCAATATCTGCGGATGTCCAGGTCCTCATCGACCTGTCCAACACGGCCCAGCTGGACAACGTCCCGAGGTGGCTCCCCTTAAAGCCGCAAACGGAAGGGGAGCACCATCGCCGCTCCCACCAGGGTCGTCACGGTTCCTCCAAAACCTCCTCGCAGCACTCGTCCCCCAAGACCGCCCCAGAGCAGGACTCCCCCAAATCCTCGGTCATCAAAAGTCAAAGTCACGGCATCTTTCCCAATCCGGCAAAGGGTAGGAGAACGACTTGTTCCCGCTCGCTCACACCTCCCGCTTGATGTTTGCACTCCCACCATCGTAGCTTCGGCGTCACGCTTTCTGCTTTTTCATGCTCCGTCTTCTTGGTTGCCATAGTCACCTCGATCCGAGGCAATGTTCCCTCTATACTGCGCACGTGCGCAATCGCGTTACAGTGCATAAAGATAAAAATACACGGGTTCCCCTGACGCTGTGTTCTAAATGCGGTATTTTGAAGTCAAGGTCGAAGTAGAACGAAGTTGAGTAAAGTCAGTAGAGTTTTTCGAGAACCGGCTTCTTCGGCTCGGCTCACTATAAGGAACCGGCTCTTTTGGGTCCCAAACGGCTCTTCAGGTTGTTTTTGCTTCTTGCATCCCTATATGACCAAATATTATGTAAAATAGTGCACAAAATAACTTAAAGGAAGGGCGAATGGAGCTAAAAAGAAAAAAATTCCAAAATGAAAAAGTAGTGAAAAGCTGAGAAAAAAAAGAAACAAAAGAAAGAGAAAAAAGGAGGAACAATTCAGAAAAAAAAGCCAGAAAAAAAGAAAAGAAAGAAACAAAGGAAAAAAGTAAATGGAGAACAAAACGAAAAAAGTAACAGCTAGGAAAAAATAAACAATGAGATTTTTTTAAAGGAATTTAGGAAAATAGAAAAAAACAGGGAAGAAGAAGAAAAAGTTTGTGTTCCATTCATATAATTTCCAATGATACCAAGTCAATCTTGTTACCAAGATTGTACTTCCACTAAAATAATGTGATTAAATACAGTTCTGTATCGTGCAACCGACTCAATAAGCCCCCAAAAATGTTAGTGTTATGCGACAAAAGATACCAAGAATAAAGAATTGGAAATCTTGTGAAAGAATTGTAAAAACAAATGACTTTTGCAATCGTACATGAGTCAATTCATTCAAAAGTGAAAAATGTTTTTTCATTGCCGGAAACTAAGCAAAATGTAACGTGGATGTCAAGTTTTGGACATGTTTAATAATGACTCAGTTGCCACACTTAGGATTGCCGGTGCTCACTGTTGTTTCAAGCGTTGCTCACTGACTTTGTATGAACGCTCAGACCCGTAAGGAAAATGACAGGGAACATTGATCCTAGGCCCAGCTTTCGTTCGGCATCCGAAAGCGTTTTCAATCATCAGTATGAAATAACAAGGGTATTTCTCACTCTAAAACTATAACTACTATATATATATATGAGGCGCAACCCCGAAAAATAGTCTTTTTCATATCTAAGCATGTTTTGTAC
Organism: Urocampus carinirostris; assembly: GCF_059441175.1. Taxonomy (NCBI): domain Eukaryota; kingdom Metazoa; phylum Chordata; class Actinopteri; order Syngnathiformes; family Syngnathidae; genus Urocampus; species Urocampus carinirostris. The sequence goes on along the minus strand of NC_142359.1, from coordinate 1,401,439 downwards.
AAACGCTTGAATTTCATTTTGTGTTTACAAGGTCAGGAAAATGCACAACTTGTGGGTAAAAAGCTTCAAAATGCAGCCTGACTCCCCAGACCACCCAATAAATGAAGATTTCTACTATCAATAATAGTAAAAAACGATCCAGTAGTTAGTCATTTCATATGTTTTGCAAGGGATCCCTGCAAAACATACGAAATATAGATTAAATATCCACTGATCTACAAAAAAAAAAATCTAAAATACAAAAACAATTTCAGCTTTTGACACACTGAACAGAATTGAAGTCAAACAACACAAAATCCCTGAAAATGCAGAACAATAAAACGTGGATAGAAAATTATTAACTCTTCAGTGAGAAAAATAAATGATAAAATGCAAAAAAAAAAGCAAAACTATTTACATTTCTCTTCTCTATTTTCAATTCTTGACACATATCCTTTGAAAAACACGCCAAAAATATTGTAGCCAAGTTGCGTGTGCACCGTATACTGGACTGAATGAAGAAAAAGGCATTGTGGGAAGTAATTCGGTCATTCTGAATTGAATGAAGAGAAAGTCATTGTGGGGAGTAATTCAACTGTTTGTCATGTACAATGCTTATTTAGAGCTCGGAAAAAGTCAAACAAAAGTCTTTTTACTCTAAGACATCTGGCCACAGCACAATAAGGAAAGTATTTTTTTTGTTAATTTGGTAAATGTGATTGTATTGAATACACCCTGTACAGGAGTAAAACATTTCCAACGATCATTTGCCCAAATGATCAGCAAATAATCCCAAAATAAAAATATCATTAGTTGTCTGTTAAGTTAAAACCTTATTAGACACTGAAATAAAAGTAATTGGAGAGTGATTCCATGCACTTTAGTTACCAGGTTTTTTGTTAGTGTAGCCCAGAAATGGTAAAAGTAAGCAAAGGCCTGTTTCCAATACGGTGCAAAAGCCGACCCCAAAATAAAGAGTTTGAAAGTACTGGAGGAAGGAGCTTACTGAGGCGGCAGAGAGAAGCAAAAGCAAAACCGCCTATTAACTAAATAATAAATATTTCAGGGTCGATACCGATACCAATTATTAGTATCAGGAGGAGGCAGATAACCCAGATTTGGAGTCCATATTCATGCATTGTAAAAACTTAAAAAATGGCGTAACAAATATTGAATAATGCAAAAAGAAACAAATAATTTTTGTTATAAATTCAAATCAAACTGTAATAGCTCTGTGAGACTTTTTACCGTAAATCAATTTGAATTTCCACACCACTAACATAACATCTTTTACAAATTAGTCTTAGCAGCAACTCGTACACAATAACTGAAATAGCTCCCTTTTTTTTACGATGAATGAATAAAAATGTCAATACAACTAAGCGAGAGAGCGTCTCGGCTGCATGAGACCTTATAAAAATGAATAAAAATACCGATACCGATATCTGTCAAATTTCTAAATATGGTGCCGATAATTGGCCCCCTAGATTAAATATATCTGCAATTTAATGACGTCTTTTCAGTTTATGCAACGGAATGAAACAACTTTTTTTTAGTATCTGAATGATGTAAAGCCGTGACACGTATTCTTTTAATCCCCAAGCCTGGTCAGAACTATAATCTCGCGCCACAACTCATTTAGGCATTATTTTCTTGTTAATTTGGTAAATGTGATTGTTCTAGACACGCAGGTGCCCCTTCTCGAGAAATGTCAGAATAGCCCCGGCAGGTCCAAGCCGCCCGAGGGGCAGAACCAAAGCCCCGGCCAGGTACCGCAAGCTCGCCCTCGTAGCTCCAAAAGCGCTGCACGGAAACAGCACAATCAGGACGGCCAGGCCGGAAGCGCCAAAGACTTTTCCGTAGAAACGACAATGAGCGACTCTGGCCCGACGCAGCAGCAAGAGCAGCCGCCTAAGCGACTCCAGCCAAGTAAACCCAGACGCAAATAAACGCCAGCGCAGCATGGCCGCATTGCACTCATCAACATTCCTTTTTGCCTTTTTCATTTTTTTTTTCACGAGAACTTTGTGATCGGGACCCTCACCGCTGTCATCACCAGAAATGTGCCACTAGAGGACGCTAGACATAAGCCATAGAAAAATTCAATATGTATACAGCGGTACCTCTTCATACAAGCATAAGTAGTTCCAGTATTGCGCTCGTCGTTAAAAATGCTTGTGTAATGAGTCAATGTTCCCCGTATAAAATCACTAAAAACTAACTGGTCCATTCCTGCCAGGGTTTGGTGCCTGCAGTTCTTCTTTTCTCCAAAAGATGGCAGCTTTAAACCATTTTAGTCCCATTCACCTTTATTTTCCGAAACGCTGTGCAATCACCCACCTCTACTATAAATACTCCGGGCTCCCACCACCCTTTGCTGAGAAATGTTGATTCTGGAAGACTTTTACTCACTTAAACAACGTGCTCTGCCTCCCAAGACCCATCCATTATTATCTGCACCGCTTATCCTCAGTAGGGTCGCGGGGGTGCTGGAGCCCATCCCAGCCATCTTCAGGCAGTGGGCAGGGGACACCCTGAACTAGTCGCATGGCAGACAGAGACAGACAATTCGCTCACTCATTCCCACCTAGGGACCACCACGCCGCCGTGCTGCCCCCTCCCAGGCCCACTTCCTTCAATCCCCTCCACTTTCCAGTTTCTCCACTACAAGACCTGCCACTCCCAACCCTTTTTTAACAATATTCCCAAGTCTCTTTTTCAAGATTCTCCTCACCCCAAGATCCCCTCTCAAGTCTCCCTCTTAAGTCCCTCCCCCCTCATTCCAAGACCTGCCACTCCAACCGTCTCCTTAAAGGTTTTATCATGTCACCTTTCTTCAAGATTTTCGCCACCTTAAGCTTCCCTGGGGCGGCAGTAGCTCAGGTGGTAGAGCGCTCGTCTTGGGATCAAGGGATCCCAGTTCGAATCCCAGCTCGTCCGTGTTACATGTCGAAGTGTCCTTGGGTAAGACACTGAACCCCTGATACCCCCAATAAGCAGGTTAGCGCCTTACATGGCCGCAAGGCCGCTATTGGCAGCACGGCGGCGCAGTGGTTAGCGCTTGTGCGGCACAGTTCATGTCATGGGAACCTGTCGTGGGTTCAAATCCAGCTCCAGACTTCCTGTGCGGAGTTTGTATGTTCTCCCCGTGCTTGCGTGGGTTTCCTCCGGGCACTCCGGTTTCCTCCCACATTCCAAAGACATGCATTTCAGGTAAATTGGCCGGTCCAAATTGTCCCTAGGTGTGAATGAGCGAATGAGTTGTCTGTCCCTGTGTGCCCTGCGATTGGCTGGCAACCAGTTCAGGGTGTCCCCTGCCCACTGCCCGGAGATGGCTGCGATGGGCTCCAGCCCCCCCGCGACCCTACTGAGGATAAGCGGTGTAGCTAATGAGATGAGATGAGAAGATGAACTGAATTATATTAAAGGGAAAACAATTGAGTTTATTATGAGACGGAGATTGAATGCCTGTCAACATATACGTTGTCCCTGTATTTGTTACATTTTTCCATCCATCCATTATCTGTACCGCAAATCCTCAGTAGGGTCACGGGGGCGCTGGAGCCCATCCCAGCTATCTTCAGGCATGTTACGTTTTTTGAATTATTTCGATTGTGTATGCTGTATAACACGTTTTACATAGCAAAATAATAGACCAATCTTGGCTCTAATCCATATCTGTCACTCACTGGTAGCAGGACCAATAATGTATGTATTTCAAATTGGGAAAATGTGCATGAGCAACTGAAACTATGAGCAGGATCCATGAAGAAATCAAGCTTGTATGAAGAGGTACCACTGCGTGTATGGACAGTATATATATATATATAAATACACACACACACGAACACTGCACACCAATTTCCCTCCTTAAGATGTTCCTCTTACCTAAAACATGTCCAAGGCTCTACCTGAAGGCTCTGCATGCGGCCCCTTTATTTTTTCAAGTCATTCGAAAAGCTACAGAACAAACAAATTGCACTTCGGCGACAGGCGCACATCCCTGTGCATGCACTCGCCAGACCATCGGACTCCAAGTGCACTCGCTGAATCTCCATCTTCCCTCTTCCTCTTCCCATCTTTAACCGTAAACGTCCAACTTTTTACCCTGGGTCTGCCCCCCCACGAACCGCGTCCAAAATGGCCGCCAGCAGGTCTACCGGCCCGCCAGAGACACAGCGTCGCCGGCGTGCTCACCATTCAGAGAGGCCAATCCGATTGGCCGCCCGCCCTCCCGTCGCCGGCCAACGGGAGCAGAGGGGAAGGCCGTCCGCCGACCCTCAGGAAGGCCGTGTCGGAGGAAAGGTCCTACGTTGCCCGAGGTGAGCCTCCAAAAAAATCCCTCCCCTTCCCTGCACTGTGCTGTGAGAGGATGCTACTAACCTGCAAGGCACGTGGACAAAATAGAGAAGGGCAGGCCCGAATCCATGCAGCGAGACGCACTCCTATCGTGAGTCGGTGCGTCATTGCCATGGATACCACTCCCGATACAAAAACTCGACTTGAACCCCGACTAATGATGATCTCCTGAATGTCCTTAAATGCATCGCATAACGTTGTCTGTTGTTTCACCAGCATGCTTTTCATTCGTCTGTCTGTCCACGCGATTGCTGTCCTTCTTGTTAGACGCCAACCCCGCTCACCATGTGACTTTGTCCTCTAGCACGAGCCAGCTACAGGTCAGGTGAGGCACCTATGATGGCTGCCTCACTGGACAGTGGCCTCAGCGGCAGCGCCTATAGCTTGCTGGACGAGGACGGCGAGATGAACGAGGTGGACAGCGCCATCTTCCAGGTGCCCCGATTGTAAGTCCCCTATTCTTGCCGTTCAAATGTTTTTGGGTTGCTGAGAAATGTCCTTATTTTGGAACGGAATCCACTGTTTTTTTCCGATAACGATAACATGAAACTTCAATACATTGTTAACGTGATGCTATATAGGGTTAGGTGTATTGTATTTATTTTAGACACTTATTCTGATATGTTTTGCACGGGTGAACGCAAAATGAGGGGCGAAACAAACGCGGGGTGCCGAGTTTAAGTGGGGACCGCTAAAGGTGAGGGACAGACCAGGAAAGAAGAGGGGGTAAAAAGTTGGTTAAAGAAAAAGGAGTTGCGTGAGTAAATGTGTTCATCTGATATATTTTTCCCACCCTTACCTTTGGAAATTTCTACTTGGATTAATTTCAACGGGACCCGGACTCTGCAGGTCTGCATCAAACCTTAAGTACCGGTATCATTTTCCGTTCATTTTGCCGGCTGTGATTTTTGGACTGTGGACTTTAACGAAGCACATTTAGTTTCAATCGCGGGACTTGAAGTCGGGTTTGGGTTCATTGTGTGTTTGTGTTACATGTTTTAATATGGGCCCATGCGGCTTATATACAGGTGCGGCTTGTGTATGTACAAAATCGTTTTTCCTCTTAAAATGTGGTGGGTGCGGCTTATAATCAGACGAGCTCTATAGTCCGGAATTTACGGTAAATCACACAATGAGAGACAAGAGACACTGATTTCAGCTCATGAGGAGATGTAATCAGTTCAAGGCCTGCCTGATTCTCATCCGACCAAAACTCCCGTTCTTATTTCAGCTTAGCCACAGATTTCTTTGGGATAGGAGGTTGAGGGTAGGAACAAAGGAACACTCCATTGTATTTAGGGGAACATCAAACAGAAAGTGCAGCTTTATTCCACAGGCAAATGCCTGATTGGGTTGAAGTCAGGGAATACTTTACTTAGGACTCTGTAATGCTTAAAATATTTAGTTAATGCATTATAAATGTACAATAATCCTATCATTGTGCTAGAAAGCTAATGGATGATTATAAAAACCCCTGTGCAATTATATTAGCATAGCTCAAAACAAGCAAACCTGTTTAGAGAAGCTATAAAACTGACCTTTGTTTGAGCTAGTCCAGTATCTGGAGTACCATCATTGTGGGTGTGATTTAACAGTCAGCATGGCCAGAAAAAGAGAACAGTATTCTTGTTCTAACAAATGAAAGCTATTCGATGTAAGAAACTGAAGATCTCCTATAACAGAGTGTACTATTCCCTTCAGAGAACGTAGTATGAAAAAAAAGTGGTAAGATAACAAAGACATTAGAGTCTCTAGTTTGAGAAATAGACACCTAATGTGTCCTCAGTGTAGTTAGATATTACCAAGCAAGAAAAAGAGGACCCCGAGATGCTGGCCTTCAAGGCAGAATGGCAAAAAAAGCCGTAGACTCGCTAACGATGGGAAGAGATTCATTATTCATTCATTATTTTATTGAATAGTTTGGGTGACACAAACCTTTGAACGGTAGTTTATATTTACAATATTCTGTTTTTGTGTTTGAACAATAGTGGGAAGATTTCCAATGGCACGGATGGGATGAAATCCTCCATCGGGGATTCTGATGGTAAGACCCGCCCCCCCAGAAAAAAACCCTGAAAATGTACAAATCCCTACATTTACACGCAGGGAATAATTTGTTTGTTTAGGCGCAGCACAAAAACATCATCAATCACGAGTCAACAAAAGGAAACTAAGAAATATTTGCATAAAAACAGTTCTTTAATACAATGGTTATGGGAAGACATATTGCAAATAAAAACAACAAAACCAAACTTTGGTCCACAAAGAAATGACATTTCAAACCTAGAATAGTATGGCTTTCTAAAGTGGGAAAAAATAGCAGATGTCATTTGTGTGTTGAAGTGGTCTGCTACTGTAGCAACATCACATGTTTATATAAACATGTGAAAAACGTGACTCCTGTAACTTATAATACCCAAATAAACTCTTGATAGTCTATAGCATATTTCTTGAGAATACATATAGGACAGGCCTCGGGAACCTATGGCTTGTGAACTGAAAATGGCTCTTTTCAAAAAGTCATGTTTATTTGTTTAGCACTTTATCGCAGAGTCTCAAAGGGCTGCACAGATCAAAGACTATTGCAAACTACAGGCTATTATTACAGACTATGATGACAGCATCCCCTGATCTAAAACATACATGAGGGCAAGGAAAAACTCAAAAACATCAGGATGAGTGAAGTCATGTTTATTTTTTTGGCCCTTGATCTCAAAGGGTTGCACCTAGCACAGATGATTGCAAACCACAGAGTATTATGACAACATCCCCTGATCTAAAACCTACACGAGGGCAAGGAAAAACTCAAAAACCTCAGGATGAGTCAAGTCATGTTAATTGTGACGCCCTTAATGACCAAGAATCTCAAAGGGCTGCACAGAAAAAAGACTATTGCAAACTACAGACTATTATTACAGACTATTATGACAGCATCCCCTGATCTAAAACTTACATGAGGGCAAGGAAAAACACAAAAACCTCAGGATGAGTCAAGTCAAGTCCTGTTTATTTGTTTGAAATTGAAGAAACCTTGAGAAGGGACAGTCTCAAAGGGCTGAGCAGACCACAGATTATTGAAAATCACGGACTATTGTGACACAACCCCCTGATCTAAAACCTACATGAGGGCAAGGAAAAACTCAAAAACCTCAAGTCAAGTCATGTTTATCTGTTTGGCCCTTAATCACAAAGAGTCTCAAAGGGCTGCACAGATTAAGGACTATTGCAAACTACAGACTATTATGACACCATACCCCGATCTAAAACCTACATGAGGGCAAATAATACACAGATATTGTCAACATAAAATATAGGTTATTCATATGCTATAGAATAGAATTCACCATAACAGATGGGATATATACAGATCCCTTTTTTTTCAATTAAGAACGATTTTTTCGTTGTAATTTATGAAAATACATATTCACTTAAAATTTAAAGCATCTTTTGAAATAGATTTACAACAGGTGGGCAATGCATATTGGCAAACAATTGTCTACCACAAAATGCATTTTTTCAAAATAAATCTTATATTTGAGGTAACAGGAATGCACCTTTATTTCAATTTTATGTCAAATACTTAATAGGTTTCACAAAAACCGACGTGCGATGAACATAAAAAACAACAACTTAATTGTCTATTACCACAAGAACATTTTTTAACTTCAGAATGCAACAAGAATGTACATCCATTAAAATTAAGGGCGTTTACTTCGAAATTATTCACAAAAACAGATCAATGTGGCGCATATAAGCAAAAAGGGTTATCAATGTATAGTAAGGAATTTCATTTGCATGATAAAAGGAAAAAATACCCCCCTTAAAGCAAAAAAAAATTGCATTGGTCGATTTGGAAAGGTATTTGAAAAAAAAACAAGTATGAAAGAAAGCACAGTATTACTTTAGGTAGACAGAAAATATGAGTTTGTTCACTGTTGAGACACTTAATGATAAAAACCCACACAACCAACTGCAATTACCCACAAACACAGTTGCTTCTGATCTCAGTGAAAAAAGACCCTGATTTCCACTTGTCCTGGAGGCGGCGGCCCTCACAGTCAACTTTCCTTCTTTTATTTACGGTTGTTATGTCGAAAATGCGTTGGGCCAAAGCTCTCTTAGAGAGCCAAGGGCAAGATTGCCAAAGGGTTGCTGCCATCATCTGGTCAAATGGTGATTTTTCCTGTACGGTATTGTTCCCGTTTATTTTGTCCTGTTTAATTTCGGTTTGCAGTTTCGTTCCTGTCTATTTTTGTCCTGTTTATTATTTTCTCCAGCCACAAAAAAAAGTCATATTATGACAGAAGCCGCAGTCCAATAAAAATTTGATCACGGGCTGTAACTGGCCCCTGGGCCAGATCTTGGACATGACTGGTATGCATAGAGTTTGTAAAACAATCAATGAAATGTTCAGATTCAGATTCAGATCTACTTTATTGTCATTCTTGTACACGTGTAAACAGAACAAAATGTCAATACATCTGACCCGCACAGTTTCCTTGAATGTACAGATATACATAAAATGTTGTATTGAGTTGGAGTATTGAAGTACTAATAATATACTAAATAATTTATAGCTATGTATAGTATTATACAGTAGTGCAAAGAGTGCAAGAGGAGCAGCTAACCAGATGTGCAAAATGGGCAGTCAGGTAAACAAGTCATTATACAATAACATTGAGGTTGAGGTGTAGTTTTATGCTGAAGGGCACCAAATCTCTGGGATTAACACAAGATGTATAATAATGAATTGTTATTATCATTTTTATAATGAATGCGAATCGACGGTTTGGTGCAGGTAAGTCGCAGGTGATGGGTGAGATCAAGATCGCTCTGAAGAAGGAAGTGAGGACGGAGGGAGACCATCTTGTCCTGGAGATTTTGCAGTGTCGGAATATCACCTACAAATTCAAGACGGCGGACCACCTGCCAGGTAAAAGCCATCATCATTTTTGCTTTCATTAGGTAAAACATAAAAAGGTAGATTCGAATTGCTGAAGCTAGCAAATAAATATTTCTGAAGAGCAGCGTGTTAGGGTCTGGCGCGCTTTTGTCCACCAGAGGGCGCCTCGTGATGTTTGCAATTGGGACAGGAGTTTGCAATCACCCCGCACTTGTCCTTAATTAGCCACGCCCTTTTGGGACAGCAGGGATTTTCATTTCATATATACCATCTCATCCTGCTTTCCGAGGTTTGTTTTTTTTGTTTTATGATTCAGACAGTGGTTTTTCGATGGAGCAAGCGGGAAACTTACAATACTCAATCAAGTAACAGTCAAAAACAACAATAAAAGTGTCTGTGAAAGTTAAAGTTTGGATGTATTTACATTTTTTTGTTCCACTGGCAGATATTTTTTCAATCATTTTCGAAAAAAGAAACTAACAGGTTCAAATAGTGTCCAATCCAAAATGACAGCCTAATATTTCACCAAAATCAATCGTCTGTATTGCCTGCTTAGCCGAGGGGACCAAAAATGATAAGAAAAGATTTATACTGTCTAATTATGTAATAATTAAATGTTTAAAATATATAACATTTTTAAATATTTTGGAGATAGTTTTACATAAAGCGTGTCTTGGCTGAAAAGTGGATGTCAAAGACTGAATTTGATGGTAAATGGTCAGCATTTCTATAGTGCTTTTTAAGTCAATGATGACCTCCTAAAGCGCTTTACAATGTGCTTTACACTTTCCTTTTTTACACACAATAACTAACCGATAGCAGTGTCAGCCTTTCAAGTCAACTACCTGTTCATCCAGGTTTTAAGGTTTTGTAGTGAGCGATGGAGTTTTGGCCAACCACAATAGTTACTGTTCGAGTTTTAAAAGCGCCGGCCAATCAGAAAGTTTTCATAATAACACAAGCCAATAAACGCGATTCAAAGTTTGCATGCACCACACTATGCCACACCCACCACGCGAGCTCATTCAGTGTCATGGCGGGCTCCGTAAACATAGTCCCAGAGTCAACAAACGAGAAGGAAATGAAGCATGCGCTGAAGAAGGGTGCTGCATCACTTGTTTGGACCTTTTTTTGGTTTTGACAAAGCGGACGTGGAACAGAAGAAAACGCCCGTTGCTAGAGGATAGAAATGGAAACATCAAGTATTTTTCAGTACTTGCCAGTTTTTTTATGTAATCATAATATTCATCAAGATATCGATCACATTTCACGCAATTCGAAGACTTCTGAGCAAGCCATAACGGGTGTAATAATAACTTTGGTTTTGTTGAAATTCCTGCTGAAATATGTTGTATAGTTTCTGTATAAGTGTCCTGCAATGATGAGTCCAACAGTGCCACCTGCTGGTATGGGGTAAGGTTTGGTTTGGTTTTAGACTTCGCGACAAGAAGGTGGGGTTTTTTGGCAGTCTACAACGCGCTGCCAACGGTAAGACGCAATCTTTTGGTGCTCCGCAAAAAGTTAATTTTAAACATTAAAACCACAGCTGACAAATCTCTCAACATGCACAGGAATGTGATTGATGTTGTCAAGCTGTTTGGATTGATTTTCGTTTTGTTTCTGTCGCCTTTTATGTTAGTTTTGCCGGACGTTGCATATTGTGCTAAAAGGCTAATTCCCCTTATAGAGATCAAAGCCAGCAGAGAAGCTTACCACGTGTTGTGTTGTGACTCATTCCTTTGCAGCAACTGTAATAAAAACCTCATCATCCAGTCCAGCGTGAATGTGGATCTTTGGTGGGACAGGTACCCGGCAGTTACATATATATATATATATATATATATATATATATATATACATACATATTTATATATTTATATATTTATATATTTATATATATATGTATGTATGTATGTATGTATGTCTCTCTCTCTCTCTCTCTCTCTACAGACAGGGAGAGAGAGATATCCTCAAGTATATTTAAAAAATCCCTCCAAACGCCCAGCCTATCAGGATATCTTGAATCGTATTTGCATGTACCCCTTTTGAAGTGTCAAATGGAAGAAAAAAACACAACATAAACGGACAAACTGCAATACATTTCTATGGACGATAAACTGAGAATGTCCCATTCTATTGGGTTTACTGCGCGCGCTGTGATTGGATCATCCTGTTTGAGGGCGGGGCTTAATTGGTTGAACTGTCCCCAAACGTTTCTTAAAGTGTGACCAATGTCTTGTCCGTTTCAGACCTTTACGTCAAGCTCTACGTGGTGAACATCGCAACGCAGAAGCGCATCATCAAGAAGAAGACGCGCGTGTGTCGCCACGACCGCGAGCCTTCCTTCAACGAAACCTTTCGCTTCTGCATGAACCCCACCGGCCACTCCCTGCAGGTGAAACGCCGTTTCCGGAAATAAGTACCGCAAAGTCCGGACGACAAGCCTTACTTAAATTCAACGCATTGATTTATACATCGAAATTCGTAGCCAAGACTTTTAATAATGTATTCGAATCCATTTCATCGATTCGTTGCTGCAGCCCGAGTGGAGTTTCCCCCTTACCCTGGTGGCATGCAGGTCCATATTATATAGGATTTCATGACTTTTATTTTCAATCAAAAAGAAAACAATTCAAAGTGAACAGTTGTTAGCTCAAATTTCAACCGATGACACGTCGGTGTTGAAAATGGGATTGTGAAATCATTCACATCTCATTGCACTTGGAAGCAATGTTCCCTCTAAGCTGCGTGCGTGCGCAATCGCACACTGCCCGCAGATTCTCAGCGCACAAGAAAATCTAGCCAGCGCAATGTTCCCTCTAAGAGTGTGTGAATACCGGTAATTGCGCACTACCTAGAGCTTTTCCGCGCACAAGAACAGGACAGGACAAAAATAGACGGGAACAAAACTGGAAACCAAAATTAAACAGGACAAAATGAAAGGGAACAGGAAATACAGGAACAGGGAACATGACCGAGTCAGAACCCACATCTTGCCGGGCAGAGGTTCGTTGACAGACTGACAAAGAAAAAATGAGAGCACTGAGCTTTAAATAAACAGAAAGCCAATCTGTCAATGAGCCGCAGCTGGTGCCCCACGGACGGGGCCAATTGGGCGCCATGGCAACCGTGACACTCAGAGGCTGGAGGGGATAAATAAATACATGAAAAACGATACATATGTGTGTACAGGTCTGATGCTTCGAAACATTTTAAGCGGTTAAAAGTCCAGAAATATGAATACATGAATGAATTCTCACACTTCAAGTTCAGGTCCAAATAATGAACCCTGGTGCGGAATTTGTCACAGACTAGAAACGGACACAGGACCCAATAGCGCTCGTTTTCTCAGTTTTCATTGATAAAGAGGGAGAGTAAGGCTTTCTTCCACGATCCGATGGCTGGCGGACAAAAGGAGCGAGCGGTGCGGAAGTGCCACTTCCGTGTCTGGCGAGGAGGATCGGAGACAGGGAATAGCAAGTCGTTGGCCGGCCGGGACTGGAGATCAAAGGCGGTGTCGAGTTCGTCAGCAAGGTCAGTAGCAGGAGGCAGGTAGGTAACAGGGCGAAACAGGTCAGGTAACAGGCAGGCAGAACGGGGCGTAGTCAGGGCCAGAAACAGGTTGGCAACAAAGATCAGGCAGAAAAAAGCAGGGCAGGAACAGAGTCGGACGAAAAGGCTCACTGAGCTGAAGGCAACACTTCGCATAACAATCTGACGGCTTCCAAGAGGACGCCGGGGGTTTTAAAAGAGAGTGTCCACCAATCAGCTGTCTGGGCTGTTAATTTACGGTCAATTCGGTTGCCGGCAAAGCGTGACGGCTTTTTTTGTCCTCCTCAGCTTTTCCTGGTGTCCAACGGCGGCAAGTTCATGAAGAAAACCTTGATCGGCGAAGCTTACGTCTGGCTGGACAAAGTGGATTTACGCAAACGTGTGGTCAGCTGGCACAAACTGCTCGCCAGCACCGCGCAAATCCACTCTTAGAGACCGACCACAAGGGGGGGCAGGACTTAGGTCCCGGACTTCATTTTCAGCTGCAAGTCTCAAAGTGGACCGCAGGTAAATGGTCAACGGACCGCATTTCCAGGGCGCTTTTCAAGTCCACGAAGACCTCCTGAAGCGGTTTACAATGTACTTACCCGTTCACACACACGCTCACACACCGATAGGGAGTCAGCCATGCGAGGCGCCTACCTGCTTATCGGGGGCATTCGGTGCCCGAGGACACTTGGACGTTGATTTCTCCACATAGCAAATACAGGGACACACATGTAGAGTAGATGCTCACTCAGACACTTTTGAAAGCATTTGTCAACGAGGATTCTTGATTATTTTTTTATGAGAAGGAAAGGGAAATGGCCTTTGATTTAGCAGTCATACAGCCAACACACACTACCTAGCGTTCCACTTGAGGGCTTGATATGATTTAAGGTACTTGCTTGGTGGGAATTTGTAGTCTGGCCACTAGAGGTAAGATTCTTCGGGCTCCTAAATATAAGAGCCCGCCCGCCCCGAGCCCGACCGATTTGTTTGATTCGCGGGACCGAGCCCCAAGAAAACTCAACTTTGTGTCACGTACCAGGACAGGAAACAGGAAGGTGAACCCAATCGCGTAACGTTACTCAGTTTATTGAAGAGAAGAAGAATGAGTGTACACTCGATCCGGGGATCGTTGGTCGCGGAAGTAGATTGATCGGAACGAGGAAGTGGTCAAAATCAAACAGATCGGGGCGAGAACAAAACAGGAGCAAAACACAGGCAAAAACTGAGATTCACAGGCTTCACATATCACAAAAGAGTTAAGCAGGAGTTTCGCAGACGCTCCGACAAAAGGCGACTCACAGGACAGCGTTTAAGTAGCGCTAAGGAGCAATCTGTCAACACGGTTTAGCCGGTGTCCATGGGCGGGGCCAATTGGGCGCCTTGGCAATCGTGACAGAACCTGGCGCCACACGGCAGGGACAAATTGGTCGCCGTGGCAACCGTGACACTTTCAGATTCTATTTGTGAGGACTCAGGAGGAGGAGTGGTGCTGTATAATAACAAATGAAAAGCCTGTCTTTTGTAACGCAGCCCGAGATCAACAATATTGTATGAACTAGAGGTCTCTAACGTGATGCCCTGGAGGCACCAGAGCGCCCCCTAAGGGTGATGTTCTAGTCAAATTGATTTTTACTCATTGAGTGAGTCGATTTAACCCTTTATATAAATAATTAACCTGGTAAGAACATAGTCACCACATGATACGTTATTCTAGAAATGCGTATCAAACTAGGTGCCCTCTTGTCACAAGCCAGAAACGGAAACAGGACCCAATAGCGTTCGTTTTACTCAGTTTTATTGAAAAAAGAGAAGCAGTGCTTGCTTCCACGACCTGATCATCGTCGGATACGAGTAGCTGATGGCAGGAACGCAGAAGTGGCACGTCCGTGTCGAGCGAGGATAGTCGATAGCCGGGACGGGGGAGCAAGGGAGGTAACGAGTCCAGAAAACAGGTCGGCGACAGGTATCAGGCAGGAAACGGGGCAAAACAGGTCGATGGCCGGGACGGAGGAGCAAAGCAGAAACGGGTCCAGAAACAAGTAAACAGGTATCAGGCCGGAGAAAACAGGGCAGGAGAATGTCAGATAGTAGAAACAGGTCCGGCAACAGGTTGGCAACAGGTATCAGGCAGGAAACAGGGCTAAACAGGTCGATGGCCGGGACGGAGGAGCAAAAACGGAAACAGGTCTAGAAAAGAGGTCGGCAACAGGTATCAGGCAGGAAACAGGGCAAAACAGGTCGATGGCCGGGACGGAAGAGCAAAGCAGAAACGGGTCCAGAAACAAGTCGGCAACAGGTATCAGGCAGGAGAAAACAGGGCAGGAGATTGTCGGATAGTGCAGAGCTTGCCAAGCTGAAAGCATAGGTTTGCAGACGGTCTGACAGCTTCCTCTTGGAAGACGGGGGTCGAGGGTCAGGCAACCAATCAGCGCTCACGGCTGTTGGCGCCAACGGGCAGGAATCAGCAATCATAACACCTCTGCGCTAATTAGTTGAAAAAATTCGGAGACCCCTCCTATAACAAGTGACATATTTTATGTTTCTGTGCCTGCGGTCATAACATGAACTGACAATGTTCCTCTTTAACACAATTTTTAAGACTTGACAGGAAAATTTGAAGTCTTATTTCGAAAGCTTGAAAACTGTGCTTTAACCACTGCAGCGGTACATCCTTAAGAATCTAGTGCAGCACTTTAAGAGAGAGAGAGAGGCAGAGAAACTAAGAAGAATGGTGACCGGTGAATAATACAGAAAAGGCAGCGAGAGAGAAGTCCTGCCTGACCCGAACGTA
The DNA here is from genome assembly GCF_059441175.1 of Urocampus carinirostris. NCBI lineage: Eukaryota > Metazoa > Chordata > Actinopteri > Syngnathiformes > Syngnathidae > Urocampus > Urocampus carinirostris. The sequence continues at coordinate 1,385,864 of NC_142359.1, read as the reverse complement.
ATTATCGACAGTCGGGATTGGGTTTAAGATCTTACCTCTACTCGCCACCTACACCTTGTACATAACTAAATGGAGTGATGACATTATATATATGTATATATATATATATATATATATATATATATATATATATATATATATATATATATATATATATATAAGGTAAAATTCTACCACAGACAATCAAGTCTTAATGATTGTGACATTCCAGTTCCCCGATTTCTCGTCACGTGTCTTTGTGCACTTTTCCTCCTCGAATGTAAAAATGGTGAGATTTTATTGTCTGAACCACGTCTAAACCAGGAATCGCCCAATACGACTTCTGATACCGATAACTACAAGTGCTGGGACGGGAAAGTACCCGTCCTGATACTTTTTTGGCAACTGAAAAGTTAAAATACAAATAAGTATGTGCTATGCTTGTAATGGACCTTGTGTTGGACCTGTAAAAAACCTTTTACCATGTTAACTGCGGCGTGCAGTATGCCCATTTCTTTTTTATGTCTTAAAGGGACAGTGTATATTATAGAGTGTCTCTTAGTGTCAAGAAGCAGAACAGATATAGGACCCAATCGCGTGAAATGGGGACTCATGCACGTTAGGAAGCCGGTCTGGCTTGGAAGGACAGGAAGCCAGAGGCCGACGAGACCGATAACGAATCCGGATAACGAAAATAAAATGGAGGAACTAGACGGGAACAAGAACTGAAGAAAATAATAAAAAGGACAAAAATAGACGGAAACAAAACTGGAAGGCGAATTTAAACAGGACAAAAATAAACGGGAACAATACCGGATTGGAGATATCAACAGGAAAACAGGACCGAGTCAGAACCCACGTCAAATCCATTATTTGTGATTGAAGATTTTGAGTTTTTCCTTGCCCTCATGTTGGTTCCAGATCAGGGGATGGTGTAATAATAGTCTGAAAAAATAGTATGTGAAGCCCTTTGAGACTCTTTGTGATTAAGGGCTATACAAATAAAAATGTCTTGACTTGACTTGTGGGGCAGAAGTTCGTTTGACGGGCTGACCACAAGCAAGAGAGAGCTGAGCTTTCTCTCAATGAGCCGCAGCTGGCGCCACACGGGCGGGGCCAATTGGGCACCATGGCAACCGTGACACACAAGGGCGGGGCCAATTGGGCACCATGGCAAGCGTGACACACACACGGGCGGGGCCAATTATGCGCCATGGCAACCATGACACTTAGTAGTAATAAAGAAGCTGCATTTATTAAACAAATAACATTTGTAAATACGCAGGGGGAGAAATTTGCATTTATTTCACATAAAATGAACCTCACGTAGAGGGAGCTGACATAACCATCCCACATCTTGCTGCTACGGGTATTCAAAAATCCCCAAACTGGGCAAAAACATTGGTGTGGATTGTTCACTTTGAGTCTGAGGAGTTTGTATTAACGTACATTTCAGCGCTCTTCTTCTTTTGCACTGCACACTTTATCGACATCTAGTGGTCACATCATACACACTGTCCCTTTAAGTAAGCTCTTTGTGCGTGGAGACGAGGAGCTCCAACACGTTTTGTGTTCAAAGATGAAATTGCCATTTTGATAGAAAAGATATTGCAATTTGTTTTCTATGCAACCTCGACAAGTATACGTGTCAAGTATTTCTTTACAATTCCGGCAAAAACGGATTGGACTTTTATTTATCGATGCATTTAATTCATATCATCTTATTATTTTGTATTTTCTACACCTTTTTTACATTTGTATTTTTCTTTATTTTGTACGTATTGTTTATCTTGAATTGATTTTGTGTTGCCGATGTCTGGTTCGCATCACAGTTTGGAGGTCCTCGGTTCGATTCCAGCCTCCATGTGTGTCGAATATACTACGGATTGTACTTGATTGAGAGTAGAAATCGCAAGTTTAAGGTACAGGCTACGGAATTTTAAGCCACGAGCTTAAACAGCCACGAAAAGCAACGTATTCACGTCAATTTCTTACATTTAAAAAAAAAAATAGCGGGGTGATGTCCAGTACAGAAAAGTCACACGATGTCCTGCAATGAAGACATTCGTTGTCGATATTAATCAACTAACGCAGCAATTCCATGCGCATAAATATAAACGCAGGAGTGCGACATAAACATATCAGGGCCAGAACGGACACAGGACCCAATTGTGTTACATTTCTCACAAGTTTTATTAAAGGAAAGAGGAAGGGCTGCGCCCACGATCCGGTGAATACGAGAGCAAGTCGCTCTCGTATTCAGATTGTGATCCGAACACGGAAGTGGATCTTCCGTAGCGAGCGATGGCGGTGTCAAGGATGGAAAAAAATGGTCGATAGTCAGGGACAGGAGAGCAAAACGTGGTCTTACGCCAGGACGGGAGAGCAGACGTGGTCGGGATCGAAAACGGGTTGTAACCGGAGACAGACGGGAGCAAAAACGGGACAGGTGGGAATCAGGGTCGGAAAAGGCTTGCCTGGTGTTCACTGAGGTTCGCAGACGGACTGACAACAGGGGACTGACAGGAGTGGGTTTAAATAGGGACAGGGAGCCCGAGGCAGCCAGACAAAACATTCTCAAAAGTCAATGTACCCTACCGACTAAAATTCACAAGCCTGTACAATCAAACCGGCGAATATCGCGACTACGACAGTAAAAAAAACCATTACGAGTCAGAAGGAGATATATATGCCCCTTGCCATTTATTGTTACTGGAATTGATGAATTTCCCAACATAAAGTGTGATGCCAATTTTTATTCAGCTGCTTGTTTTTGTAATTTATTTTTATTTACCCGTTTATCATTTTGTTTAGGTTTTCGAGCGTGTTACACTAAAATTTCTTCACGTTTGCAGTATACGAGGTTGTCGTGCTTGTTTACAAAGTTCCGTTCCGAAGGCCAGAAACTCAGAGAATTTTTCCAGTTTACAGACCATTCCCATTCCCTGCGTTTCTCCGCTTCGTTTCCAGCACCGACCAAAAACTTTCTGATTCCGACGTCACCGCTGCAGGAAAATCAAGGATAAAATCGACATTAAAAAAAAGAAAAAAATACACCAGGCTTGGCCAGCAATATGTCTTTTGACAAAAAAAGGGGAAAAAAATGACCTATTTTCTCTCGGTCCATGTACAGTTTACATACATATGAGCAGCTTGAGGGTTCCGATTTCTTCATGTTCACATTGGATGTTGCATGTTTCCTCCTGTTATTTTTGTGTCCCGATGATAACTATATTGAAAATGGAAAAAAAAAAAGAATATTGTGTAGAGAACAAAAATGGCGGAAAGGTGTGGATCTATTTATTGACAATATACGCTGACTGTACAAAGATAATCCAGTTCACCCGACCCTTTGTAAGTAAATAGAGAAAAAGAAATCTATACTGTCATGGTTTAGTCATTGTCCACAGGAGGTATTGATCAATGATGCAAATGTGCTGTAAAAAGTGACTGCCCCATGTCTTAATATTAAATATGAGTACAAACGAGGTCTTGTTGCGCTGTGATTTTTGGTAAAGGATTTTGTGTTTTATACCAGGCTTCTAAACGTAGCTCATGTTTAGGACTTTTTCTCCTGAAATTTGTGAATACCATTAAAGACATTGTATTTCAGTTTTTTAGAGGGTTATGGTCAGAAGTGGGTAGTAACAAGTTACATTTACTTGATTTAATTTTAGGTCATTTTGTACTTCTACAGGCAGCACGGCGGCGCAGTGGTTAGCGCGTGTGCGGCACAGTTCTGAGGTCATGGGTTCAAATCCAGCTACCGGACTTCCTGTGCGGAGTTTGTATGTTCTCCCCGTGCTTGCGTGGGTTTCCTCCGGGCACTCCGATTTCCTCCCACATTCCAAAGACATGCATTTCAGGTTAAATAGCCGGTCCAAATTGTCCCTAGGTGTGAATGAGCGAGCGAGTTGTCTGTCCCTGTGTGCCCTGCGATTGGCTGGCAACCCGTTCAGGGTGTCCCCTGCCCACTGCCCGGTGATTGCTGGGATGGGCTCCAGCCCCCCCGCGACCCTACTGAGGATAAGCGGTGCAGCTAAGGAGATGAGATGAGTTGTACTTCTACAAGTATTTTTAAATCACTATATTTTTTACTTTTACCTGAGTTCATTTGTAAAGAAGAAACTGTTTTTACTCCACTACTTTAGGCTACATTGGAGCCGTTACTTAAATTCCTTCTGTGTAAGTACGCGTTTGACTGTCTCTCCTAAGGCGCGTTTATTTAATTAGAGACCTGCTTTTAATTCGATTTGATCAGTAAACCAAAACAACCACCAGGTGGCACATCTTTTTTAATCCACACAGGGTTTACCCAAACAAACTGAGACTTGGACAATAGTTTCTTCTAGTGACACAATGACAAAGTAACCAAAAATCTTACTCGAGTAATAGTTACTTCTTTCACAATCATATGACTCAAGTAGAAATCAAAAGTAGTCATCCAAAAAATGACTTAAATCAAAGTAAAAAAGTGCAAAAATGACCTCTTATTGTGTGATTTTATTTTTTAAACAACCAGTTATTAAGAATTAACCTTACAAACAGAATGCAGCATCTGTTTACTCACACCACGACATACTATGAAGAATAAGAACAAAGATCATTTGTATAAACAAGTTTATTTTATCGAACAAATAAACAACAGGAATGATTATTTTAGCATCCTTTGGTTCTTTCCACGCAATAATTCTATTTATTTCCCCCCCAATTTGAAAGAATCAGAACATGCATAAAATACGGAAAGAATGTAGAAGTGGTCAGGTGGAATGGCCGCTCTTCAGACTCAGTTCTCAGAACTGACCGAAAGATGGCGCCATACAATTTCTGTTTGAAAATCTTTAGTACAGACTGTTGAGGATTGGATTCACAAGCTCCTAAAATAGATCAGACAAGCTAACAAGTCTAAATTCGGTATTTCCTTCAACATTTCAGGAATCTCTAAAAACTTTTGGACTCTTTTGGGCCTCCTGGACCAAGACTTGAGGACTTCCAGAATTTGACCGGCAGAAAGTGAACAAACTTCATACTTGGTGTTCATGTGTAATAGAAATCCCGGTTCCTTTTTTGGAAAACCAGCTCACCCCCCCAAAAAAAATATTAAGGATCAGAAACATAAGAAAAATAAATAAAAACATTGATATGAACAAATATTATTTATCTATGTATTAATTCATTTATTTTTTCTGGTTACTTTAAAATTTGGGGAGGTTTTGTCTGACTAAAAGATTTGCTGCTTTCTATTCTATTCATGCCTATGCTCATTTTGCACAATGTTGACTATTTTTTGCTACTTTTGCGCATATTGCACAAATACGATACCAAATTGTATGTAACATCCTGCATGCCCACATTTCTTGTAAATTCTAACTATAACCTTATCCTCCTTGTTTTTTAACCTTATCTTCTTTGTTCCTTTATCTTCTTGTTTTCTTTTATCCTCACTGTTAATATGTGAAACTGGAGTGCCATGCCCAATTTCGTCGTCACAAAATGTGTGGAGCCTTCACGTCCCACGGCTTCGGATTCCTCCCACTGTCAGTGGACGCCGCCGGCCGGGCCAAAATGTCCAACTCCTGACAGCCGGCCTCTGCTTCAGCGTAATGCCGTTCGTCAGCAGACAAAAACCGAGTCGGGTCGGCCACATCTCCAAATGGAACTTCATACCGTGCACGCACGCTTGCTAGCCCTTATTGAGGTCATTCTTCTGTTTGGGTTCCGTTTCAACACGGTAACTGTCACATTTCGTCTGAAAGAGGGAATTTCCATCCATCCATCCATCCATTATCTGCACCGTTTATCCTCCGTAGGGTTGCGGGGATGCTGGAGCCCATCCCAGCTATCTTCGGGCAGTGGGCAGGGGACACCCTGAACGGGTTGCCAGCCAATCGCAGGGCACACAGGGACAGACAATTCGCTCTCTCATTCCCACCTAGGGACAATTCGGACTGGCCAATTTACCTGACATGCATGTTTTTGGAATGTGGGAGGAAACCGGAGTGACCAGAGGAAACCCACGCAAGCACGGGGAGAACATGCAAACTCCACACAGGAGGTTCGATTTCACGACCTCAGAACTGATTATTATTGCCCGTTTATCCCGATTGTCTTTTATCATTTTTCTCTCTAAAGTTTTGATGACATGTTTACCCCGGAGTGCCATGTCTAATCTCCCTACATGCAATGTTTCACGGCTTTATTGATCACAATAAAAACGGTTTTTATTCTATGGATGTAAAATGCACGAAAGCACAAGTGTTTCCTCGGGTTCGTCCCGTTTGGATTATATATCCCGGGCAGGGTTGGGTAGGGTTACTTTAACTGGATTACTTTCAATGACTTTTGGATGACTCCAATAGCAAATATGCTCATAAAAGACAAAAAAAACTAAATATGAATCAAATGATGACTCACAACACGCGGTAAGCTTTCCCTCCTGGCTTTGATCTCTTTGATCTCCGGCAAAACTATTAGCATATTTGGTATTGGAGTCATCCAAAAGTCATTGAAAGTAATCCTGTTAAAGTAACCCTACCCAACCCTGATCCCGGGTCCGAAATGCGATTTGACAGCCCGGACACGATAAGACGTGAACCGAGATATCCCCGGCCGGCGCTTGACATTTTTCCCCCCCCGACATCTTCTCAAAATAATCGGAGAATGTGCTTTACGTCCTTCTCACATTTAAAAATGTCAAAGCGGCCCTCACCCCGTTGCGACGTTCCAGATGACATACCTTTTATAAAGATGAGGTATAAATGGGACTTTTTGGACGGAAAGCAATCAAAGGTGAGGTTTGGCCAATGTTCCCTGTCATTTTCCTTCCGGTTCTGAGCGTTCACACAAAGTCGGTAAGCAACGCTTGAAACCACAGTGAGCGACGGCAATCCCAAGTGTGGCAACTAAGTCATTATCAAACATGTCCAAAACTTGACATCACGTTACATTTTGCTGAGTTTCCGCCAATGCATTTTTTTTTTGCATTATTAATGTATTATTGTGAATGTTGTATGGGCTTCAAACATCATTTGTTTTTACAAAAATTCAATTTCTTTTTTTTCCTAGTATGCATTTCAGGTGAATTGGCCGGTCCAAATTGTCCCTAGGTGTGACTGAGCGAGTGAGTTGTCTGTCCCCGTGTGCCCTGCAATTGGCTGGCAACCGGTTCAGGGTGTCCCCTGCCCACTGCCCGGAGATGGCTGGCATGGGCTCCAGTCGCCCCGCGACCCTAATAAGGATAAGCGGTACAGCTAATGAGATGAGATGAGATCTTTTGTCGCACAATACTCACATTTTTTGGGGCTAATTGGGTCAGTTGCACGATACACAACTATATTTAATCACATTTTTTTAGTGGAAGTACAATGATGGCAACCAGATTGACTTGGTATCATTGGAAATGATTTGAATGCAACACAAACTTTTTCTTCTTTTTTCCCCTGTTTTTTTCTATTTTTTTTCAATTCCTTTAAAACAATCTCATTGTGTTTATTTATTCCTAGCTGTTACTTTTTTCTTTTTGTTCTCCATTTACTTTTTTCTTTTGTTTCTTTCAGTTCTTTTCTTCTGGCTTTTTTTCTGAATTTTTCCCATTTTTTCTCTTCCTTTTATTTCTTTTTTTTCACAGCTTCTCACTCCTTTTTCATTTTGGCATTTTTTTCTTTTTTGTCTTTATATCATTTTGTGCATAATTTTACATAATATTTGGTCATGTAGGGATGAAAGAAGCAAAAACAACCTGAAGAGCCATTTAGGACCCAAAAGAGCCGGTTCCTTTTAGTAAGCCGAGCCGAAGTAGCTGGTTCTCGAAAAACTCGCATTTAGAACACAACGTCAGGGGAACCCGTGTATTTTGACCTTCATGCACTGTAACTTTGACTTAATTTGCTTCTTAATGAGCAATTTCGAGCCCTGATTTTTGTGAGCTGGCTAGATTCTTTTTTGTGAGCTGAGAATGTGCTGGTAGTGCGCGATTGCGCATGCGCGCAGCTTAGAGGGAACATTGGATGTGAGGAGGTTGGGTGGATATATGTACGCCGGTGTTGCTATAGTGACGGCCACCGGGCCATTCCCTGGACGCATAAGGTGGAGTCAAAGTCTGCACCTGCACACAAACGCAACATCCTCTAAGATTCAGCAGGAAAACATACAGAAAGCTTGCCAATGTGATCATCTACCTATATAAAGAAGTCATAATCCCCAGGGAGAGGTAGCTATGGTCAAAATCCAGGGTTGGGTAGGGTTACTTGAACTGGATTACTTTCAGTTACTTTTGGATGACTCCAATAGCAAATATGCTAATAAAAGACAAAAGAAACTAAATAGGAATAAAATAACTCCATTTTGTGCAGGCTTGGGGAGTAACAGAATACATGGAACGGCAAAAAGCTGTTTGGATTTCTTTTCATTTTGTTTCTGTGGCATTTGATGTTCGTTTTGCCGGAGATCAAAGAGATCAAAGCCAGGAGAGAAAGCTTACCGCGTGTTGTGAGTCATCATTTCATTTCTATTGAGTTTCTTTTGTCTTTTATGAGCATATTTGGTATTGGAGTCCTCCAAAAGTAAATGAAAGTAATCAAGTTAGAGTAACCCTACCCAACCCTGCGTATATTACAAATGACTTGGTGAGATTATGCACACAACGAATTAAAAGGGGGAAAAATACAGCAAAAGAAACAAAAACAGTAAAACAAAGAAACAAAAGAAAAAAACGATAAAATAAATCAGGGGGAAAATGAATAAAGGAATAAAAAAAAAGTAAAAACCTAGGGGGAAAAAAGAAACTTAAATAGGGAAAAGGAAAAAGCAAGAAAATAAGTAACAAGCTAGGGGAACCAAAGACAGGAAGAAGAGGAAAGGAGAATAAAAACCACGAAAAAAGCGAGGGACACAATATGGGAAAACATGTTATGTCCTCCCCCATGAGACCCACGTCCGGTGACGCCTCCTCTCTCCGCTCTGCAGAAAAACAACAGTTAAAAATGGAGACTTTGGAAAAACGAGCTCCTTATTTGTTGTCATGAAATGTGGCCGTTATTTGAAGGAGGCAAGACGTGTTTTGTTTCCAGGGGAAATCTAAAAAAAGATGGGGCGTCACTCGTGGGAGGGATTGCTCTCGAAGGGCGTGCGCGCCGGTGATGAGAATCACCTTTCTTTTGAGAGAGGCGGCTCTTTCGGCTCGCGCCAAAGAGACGGCTCTCTCGGCTCCAAAACCACTCATAAAAAAAGTCAAAGAATACAATTAAAGAATCTAAAAAGGGGGAAAATGCAAAGTTACTGAAAAGAAACAGATGAGAGAAAAAGGAAAGAACAAAGAAAATAAGAGAAAAAAAAGAGGAAAAATGTCACGGTTGCCATGGCGCCCAATTGGTCCTGCCCGTGTGCCGCTTTCCGTCTTTTTAAGCTCAGGTCTCTCATTTTTTCTTTGTCAGTCCGTCAACGAACCTCTGCCCTGCAAGAGGTGGGTTCTGACTCAGTCCTGTTTTCCTGTTGGTATTTCCAGTCTGGTATTGTTCCCGTTTATGTTCGTCCTGTTTAATGTCGATTTCCAGTTTCACTCCCATCTATTTTTGTCTTGTTTATTACACTCTACAGATTTCCTTCTTGTGTTGTTTGTCCTGTTTAGTTTTGACATCCTGTTTCATTATCCATCCTGTCCGGTATCAACCCCATCTTTCCGATATCAACTCGGGCAATTGGAATCGGTCTCGTCGGTCTCTGGCTTCCTGTCTTTCCACGCTAGACCTCTATCTAACATAGATAGATAGATAGATAGATGGATACTTTATTCATCCCCGAAGGGAAATTCACTTTTCCAGCAGCATCCCTAAGCTGAGAACAATCGAAAATAACTGAGAACAATCGAAAATAACACGGGAGCTGCTGGAGTGGCTGCCATTCGTGACGGCGCCGGAGAAACGATTCAATTTGAATCATGTACAAACAAACAAACAATTGAATCATGTACAAGAAACGATTCAATTTGAATCATGTACAAACAAACAAACAATTGAATCATGTACAACAAACAAACAAAATATTTATGTTTCAATAAGTGGAGTGTTAATAAAATGGGGGGAAAATAATTTCTGATACTGATATAACCAGGTAAAACTAATTTTAAGTTACCTGTCCAAATGAATGTTGTGCCATCTCACCTTTCCCACATGCATGACTCTCCCTGTTTCCCGTGAAATAAAAGGCTTGTGTGAGAACGTCATGCGTTTGGGTCCTGATCCTGTCCTGGTTCATGACAAAATAGAAGAAAAATCTAAGGAAAAGAAGAAAAAAGTCAAGAAATTTTTTTTTGAAAGAAAATTAAAAGAAAAAATGAAATAATAGAAAAGAAAGTAGTAACCCACAGAGTAGAAAAGAGAAAATGAAAAATACAGAGTAAAAAATCAGAAAAAAGGCAAGCAAAAAGTAAAAAGCTCGGAAAACAAGAAACAAAATGAGAAAAAATTGATAGATAAAAGGAAAAAAGATAAAAGGAAGAAAAAGATAGCAAGAAAAGAGAAGGAAAAAGCTGGATAAACACTGGTTTGTGGGCGTTGCCTTCATTAGCATATTACCAATAATAAAGTATTATTTCACCCCCCCAAAACATATTATTTATATATGGCATTTATTGATTTTACTTTACAGTGAACTCATTTCAGCTTTTTTGAGCAACTCAGAATTTCTGAAAATAAAGAAAACAAAATGTTAATTAAAGATATTGGCTTTTGAGTGCATCGTCAAATCAAGAATGAAAAACAAAAAAACAAAGGAACCATCCATTCGGATATTTTGCCTCAGAAAATTTAAAATACACAACGATCTTTATCTATAATCAGGGTTGGGTAGAGTTACTTTAACTAGATTACTTTCAATGACTTTTGGATGACTCCAATACCAAATATGCTCAGAAAAGACAAAGGAAACTAAATAGGAATGAAATGATGACTCACAACATGTGGTAAGCTTTGTCTCCTGGCTTTAATCTCTTTGATCTCCGGCAAAACGAACATCAAATGCCACAGAATCAAAATGAAAATCAATTCAAACAGCTTGCCAGCATCATGTATTCGGTTACTCCCCAAGCCTGCACAAAATTGAGTCATTTTATTCATATTTAGTTTCTTTTGTCTTTTATTAGTATATTTAGTATTGGAGTTATCCAAAAGTCATTGAAAGTAATCCAGTTAAAGTAACCCTACCCAACCCTGGTAACGCATTACAAAAGCGTCTCGAAGGGAATCGGCTCCTTGTGGGTGGAGAGCCGGTCTTAAAGAGTCGGTCTGCATCGCCGTCTCGTCCTCGAACGACACATCTTGAGCGCACAGGTTCGGCGTCGGAGCGCAGCGAAGCCGCTCGCAGCGGACGTTCAATCCTCAAGTCGCTTTTTTGCTTTTTCTTCCGCACTTTCTTTTCCTTTTCTTTGGGGCGGGGGGTTTGTTCCCAGCGCTGCCCGCCATGGATTACTTGTGCTTCCGCTTTCTTGCCATTTTCTTCGGCCTGTCCTGCTTGACAGCTGGCCAGTTCCCCGACGACCACACGTGAGTACCACCTCCAAACATTTCATATTTCCTTTTCACTTCTCGTCAGAATGAAGCGTTGAAATGTCCGTTTTCTCGAAAGTGGGCTTCGCGTTACTCTCTAGGACAGCTCAGGGGCCACACGCTCGAAAAAGCGTTCTCGAGGGGGCCACACTCGTCCATGAACAGTCCTTACTTTAGAAAAGTCATTCGTTAGAGTGACTCACTACTTCTTACCAAAAGTAAATGAGTTAGTTACTGAAGTACTCCATCGTCTAAGGGAAAGTAACTATTTCCGTTCATCTAAAAAAGTTCTTTTATCTTAAAGAATTTGAATGTTTCTGAGCAGGAATTGAGTCGGTTGAATTTAGAAGGACAGGACAGGTTTACTGCATCTCACCAGCAACAGATTTATCATACACGTCAAGTGCAACAAAAAGAAACTATATCATAAAATAACTAATAGCACTATACAATATAAACTGCTTGAAAATGAACCTGTGACAATTGGTCATGTAGACCTATGCTACTGTACTTTTTTCACAACAACTGTAAAACACTCCATCCATCCATTATCTGCACCGCTTATCCTCAGTAGGGTCGCGGGGGTGCTGGAGCCCATCTCTGCTATCTCAGTGGGCAGGGGACACCCTGAACTGGTTGCCAGCCAGTCGCAGGGCACACAGGGACAGACAATTTGCTAGCTCACTCACACCTAGGGACAATTTGGACCGGCCAATTCACCTGACATGCATGTTTTTGGAATGTGGGAGGAAACTGGAGTGCCTGGAGGAAACCCACGCAAGCACGGGGAGAACTTGCAAACTCCACACAGGAAGGTCGGTAGCTGGATTTGAACACATGACCTCAGAACTGTGCCGCACACGCGCTAACCACTGCGCCGCCGTGCTGTCTTGTAAAACACTCTATAAAATAAATCACAATCTTTAGTCAGATAACTGGCCAAGTAGACATATGCTACTGAGAGTTACGAGTTTCGAAAATGTATGGCCATTGTCAAAGAACAAGGAAACTTCGTTTGGAGCATCCAGTCACAGTTACAAGAAAAAACAAAGATCCATAAATATTCAAGATATAGGTACAAATCCAATACCCTAAGATAATCCGATATACACATTAATAGTAAAAAGTGCAGACATAGTACCATAAAAATACGGTACTTCAATTATTTTTAGACAACTAAAGTAAACATCCATCCATTATCTGCACTGCTTATCCTCAGTAGGGTTGCGGGGGTGCTGGAGCCACCCTGAACGGGTTGCCACTCGGTTGCAGGGCACACAGAGATGGATAACTCAGTTGCGTCACTTGATGAATGGCATTAAAAGTGTGCCTTAGCCACAGGGTTGGGGGTCTTTTTGGAGGCTCACAATTAAATTATGATTCCGAGATGTAAGATATATCTTAAAATGAGTATGAATGTATTTTTTTCCCTCAATCCATGAATTGCTTTCATCTGCTGAGATGTCATCTATAGTAGATAGATACTTTAATCATTCCCATAGGCAAATTCCCACTTCCAGCAGTATCCTTGTGTTGAAAAATAAAATAATAAAATAAAAGATATAGAATACGAAGTATTTTAATAGTGCTGCGGAAAATACACCCACAAATAGGGTAATATGCAAATGTAGGTTTGGGGTTTTAAGTGGGATTTTACTCCCCCGGGTGGAGTTAAAGAGCCTCATGGCATGAGGAAAAAAATAGTGTTGATCAACTCCATTTGTACTCGTAAAAACAACAAACAGACGAAATGTAATTCATTTCCACTACCGTTGACTGAAAATGAGAAAATAGTCTCATTTCAAAGATCATTGGACTGCTTCTTGTCCGGCCCTTGTCACCCACAGAGTAGAAAAGAAAAAATGAAAAATACGGAGGAAAAAATGAGAAAAAAAGGCAAGTAAAAAGCTCAGAAAACAAAAACCAAAATGCTTATTACTCCCAGGTTCTACACACGATTTTCATTTTAGAGCGTAAAGAGGAGAAGAAACGGTAAAAATCTGTCAAGACCAGAACAGAGACAGGACCCACTTGGGTTATGTTTCTCTCAGTTTTATTGGGAAGAAGGGAAAGGGTTGCACACACGATCCGGAGATCGCTGTTTGTGGGAAACAGGTTGCGAGCGATGGCGGTGTCGGGGACGGGAAAGCGGGTCAGTCGCCGGGACAGGAGCGCAAAAACGTGGTCAGGGTCTGGAATGAGTCAAAATCCAGGAGAGGAGAGTAGACGTGGTCAGGATCAAAAACGGGTCGAAGCCGGGAAACAAACAAGAGCCAAAACAGGAGTGAGTCGGGGTCGAAAAATGCTTGCCTAGAGTAAACTGAGGTTTGCAGACGGACTGACCACAGGTGACAGAAAGGAGTGTGATTAAATAGGGACTGGGAGCAGTGTTCCCTCTAAGCTGTGCGCGTGCGCAATCGCGCACTGCCCGCACATTCTCAGCACACAAGAAAACCTATCCAACGCAATGTTCCCTCTAAGCTGAGTGTGTTAGTTTTTAGAGTTTTTCCAGAACCGGCTTCTTCTGCTCGGCTCACTAAAAGGAACCGGCTCTTTTGGGTCCTAAACGGCTCTACAGGTTGTTTTTGCTTTTTCATCCCGATATGAACAAATATTATGTAAAATTATGCACAAAATGACTTAAAGGAAGGGGGAATAGAACAAAAAAGAAAAAAATACCAAAATGAAAAAGTAGTGAAAAGCTGAGAAAAAAAAGAAACAAAAGGAAGAGAAAAAAGAAGGAAAAAAGTAAATAGAGAACAAAAACAAAAAAGTGACAGCTAGGAAAAAAATAAACACAATGAGATTTTTTTTAAAGGAATTTAAAAAAATAGAAAAAAAACAGGGAAAAAGAAGAAAAAGTTTGTCTTGCATTCAAATAATTTCCAATGATATCAAGTGAATCTTGTTGCCAACATTCTACTTCCACAAAAAAATGTGATTAAATACAGTTGTGTATCGTGCAACCGACTAATTGCGCCTCCAAAAATGTGAGCATTATGCGACAAAAGATACCAGGAAAAAAAAGAAATGGAAATCTTGTGAAAAACAAATGACGTTTGTAGGCCGTACAACCTTTGCAATAATACATGAGTCAATTCATTCAAAAGTGTTTTTTTTTTTTTTTGCATTGCTGGAAACTCAGCAAAATGTAACTTGATGTCAAGTTTTGGACATGTTTGATAATGACTCAGTTGCCACACTTGAGATTGCCGTTGCTCACTGTTGTTTCAAGCGTGGCTCACTGACTGTGTGAACGCTCAGACCCGTAGGGAAAATGACGGGGAACATTGACTGTGAGCCAATCAGAGTCGATGCATTTGGCGCCAAGAGAGCGGGCACAGGTGATTCACATGGGTAATCTTGACAAAAACTGGATAAATTGTGATTCAAACAACATTTCCAAACGGATGTTCCTGTGAAATTTGGCCTCTAATCCCAAGAGATGTACGCAAAGTCAATTCAATGCTGTCCTTAAAGAATATGGACGCTTTTGGTCTCTTCTGAAAGGGGACACACTCAACGTTTTGTCCCCTCAGCAATTGCTACCAACATTGAGTCATCCATGTTGGAACGCACAGAAATAGACAAGATTTATTCTCTTGCAATCAAATGCCTGCAGAACAGCGTAGCATGAGCATCTTAGCTGGGTCAATAGCAGAAAGACTTTGCCCCAGGTCAAATTGGATCACCGTCTGAAAATCGAAACATTGTATTTTACACATGTTGCTAGCGTGTTGCTACCATTAACTGCCCGGATGAAAGTTATATGATTATTATTAAAGCCTTGAAAACTCTCTCGGTGTACCGTCTTTCTTTGTAAATATGTGTAACCATGTATAATATGTATTTGCAACTGTATATTTTTGTAATGTATTTATTTGAGACACTTATTCTGATATGTTTTGGACGGGCGAATTAAAAAGAAGGGGCGTAACAAACGCGGGCTGACAGGAAGTGGCGACCGGTAAAGGTGAGTGTTTGTGGACACGGCGGACAATAGTGGATATATATTTTTCCCACCCTTACCTTTGGAAATATACACTTTTTTTCTTTAGATTACTTTCAACAGGAGCCGGACTCTGCCGGTCTGCATCAAACCTTAAGTACCGGTATCATTTTCCGTTCATTTTGCCGGCTGTGATTTTTGGACTGTGTACTTTAATGCAGGATATTCAGTTACAATTGCGGGACTTAAAGTCGGGTCTGGGTTAATTTTGTGTTTGTGTTACATTTTTTTTTTATGTGGGCGCATGCGGCTTATATACAGGTGCGGCTTGTGTAATTACAAAATCGGTTTTCCTCTTAAAATGTGGTGGGTGCAGCTTAGAATCAGGTGGGCTCTATAGTCCGGAATTTACGGTATTTGGAGAGGACCCATTTACAGCACTAAAACCTTTGCCACCTTGGATTTGACGCCGGCCAATTTTTAAACATCGTGAAAGAGTTGTAAATGTTTGACTTCTCTTTCCAGAAGTCATTCACTTAGGGTGCACACTTGCGCGTGATAACGGCGCGTCAAATGGATTACGTACGTTTATTTTCATCCCTCATTCGAATACATCCGGTAAAATGACATCAAATTATATTTGGAATTTCATTGGCTTACCAATGTGTCGATCATCGTTTGAATCGTTCACCAAAAGTTGTGAGTCATTGTTTCTTTTTGGAGCATTTTCAACTGTTAGCTAATTGTTTTCATGGGGAAACTTGTCCTGGCCTGGAAGAGTAGAATGTCTTTCTAGGAAATCTCCCAAAATGTGGAGTCAGCTTTTTGGGGTAGTTTTCACATCTGGGATAACCTACTTGACTCCCTTTAAAAATTGTGTTGATATTCATGTTTTTTGGGGGGCCAAGGAGAGCCGAAGATCTTTTTAGTCAACGAAACAAATTCTTGGTCAACTTATTTTCCCTCCATTTTTTTCACAACTAAGGTAACCTACCTGCATACACAATGCATAAATATTAGGGATCGAACAAAATCGTTTTTTCAGGGCCGATACCGATTATTAGCATTAAGAGCTGTAAAAGCTTCCAAAGTGGTGGGAGGAATTTTTAATATTGCAAAAAGAAATATGATATTTCTTACATAATATTCCTACTCGCTCACTCACTTTTTACAGTAAATAAATTTGAATTTCAAGACGACTCACAAATTAGGCTTAGTAGCGATAGAAATCGCTCGGAATTCTAAATTTCAAGATATAAATAGGAAAGAAAAACATGTACAGTATAAGTTGCATTTGAGGTTATGTCGCATTGTCAGCCAAACTAAAAAAAACGGCTTATAGTCCAAGAAAATACGGGACATAAAAACTTCAATCACTCCCCGATTAAAAAAAAAAAAAAAATAGAAATGTCAATACAAGCAACGTCGCTTAAATGAACCTAAAACAAAAAGTAGAACGGAATTTCAACGGGGACAAGTGCGGGCATTCATTATCAAGAACCAGATCAGGACCCAAACGCGTGACGTTCCTCACACAAGTCTTTTATTTTACGGTAAATGGGGAGTCATACATGTTAGGCAGGGATCTGGCGTTAAATGATAGGAAGCCAGAGGCCGACGAGATCGATCCCGATTGCCTGGGTAGATATCGGACCGATGGGGTCGATACCGGACAGGACAGACGGGATTGAAAATGAAACAGGATATCGAAAATCAACAGGACAAACTAGACAGGACCAAAACTGGAAACTGATACTGAACAACGGGACAGACAAGATTGATATCAAAACAGGATATCAAAAATAAATGGGACAAACTAGATGGAAACAAAAACTGGAGAGTATAATAAACAGGGCACCCTATTCTTCTCCACCCTGGTCATCCTGGAAGGCCCTTTCTCAAGGTTTCTTTTTTCCTCACGCTTGAGGTTTTGAGTTTTTCCTTGCCCGCATGTTGGTTTAAGATCAGGTAATGGTGTCATTGTAATCCTGTGCAGTCGTTTGAGACATTTTTGTGATTAAGGGCGTCATAAATAAATGTGACTTGACTTGACAGGACAAAAATAGACAGGAACGAAACTGGAGACCAATATTAAACAGGAAAAAATAAACTGGAACAACCCCGGAAAGGAAATACCAACAGGTAAACAGGACCGAGTCAGAACCCTCGGGTCTTTGACGGACTGACAAAGGAAGAGTGAGAGCACTGAGCTTAAAAAGACGTAAAGCCAATCTGTCAATGAGCCAGCCGCAGCTTGCTCCAAATGGGCGGGGCCAATTGGGTGCCATGGCAACCGTGACATTCTTGTGTTCTAGCTAGAAAGGCTGGGCTGCATCTGAGCCTTAATAACACCGTTTTAAATATATTTGATCGGGCGTCGAATAAATCAAAATGCCGATAATAATATTAGTTCATTTTAGGTACATGAAATATATTTGTATCTCGTGTATTCTTGCAAACGTCAGTACGAGTTCTGTGTTATGTTGCGGCGTCCTTCCTTTTCCTGACCGGTTTTTAGTCCCGATGGCACTCGGCCTAATGGCTAAAGTGCGATGATGTCAGACTTGCAAAGTGAATTTGGCTAAGTGGATCGATCCGTGGGAGGCTGGGAGTCAACATGGCTTCTGCCGTGGCGCTATTCCCATTATTCCAGGTTTTCAATTTGCCGTGCACGGGAAGGACGACGTAGGGCGGAAAAAAAAAACCACAAGAAGAAACTGCTCTTCATCCTTTTCCGTGCGTGTTCCTTTATGTCCGGGTTAAAGGACAACAAGTGACTCAAAATGGGAGCTGGAAACAAGCGGTTCTGTTGAGGTTTTTATTACAGAATATTACGGGCACCACTCAGTTACAGAACAATGGCTGTCAATGATTTTTTGTCATGATTACTGATGTGAAGCACCCGTGACCGTTCGTTTGGCGCCAACTGCCTCGGACTCCGATTGGCTCCCTGTCACTATTCATACCAATGTCTTTCTGTCACCTGTTGTCAGTCCGTCTGCGAACCTCATTTTACTCTGGGCAAGCTTTTTGACCCTGACTCACTCCGGTTTTTGCTCCCGTCTGTTTCCCGGTTTCGACCTGTTTTTTTGATCTTGACCACATCTGCTCTCCTCTCCTGGCTTTCGAGCACGTTTTTTGCTCTGCTGTCCCGGCTGCGACCCGTTTTTTGATCTTGACCACGTCTACTCTCCTGACCTGACTTTCGACTTGTTTCCGATCCCGACCACGTTTTTGCTCTCCATCCCAGCTACTAACCTGTTTTTTCCGTTCCCGACCCCGCCATCGCTCGCCACGGAAGTCCCACTTCCACGTTCAGAGCGACCTGCTTCCCGTGACCTGGATCGTGGGCGCAACCCTTTCACTTTCTTCCCAATAAAACTGAGAGAAATGTAACGCAAGTGGGTCCTGTCTCCGTTCTGGTCCTGACACTTTTATAATGAAAGTGAAAATGGAAACGAAAGAAATAACTGTAAAACAAAAATTTTTGTCCAAACCTTAAGAATAAAAATATTGTCCTGGGTCATTTTGGCTACGAAATAAAAACAAAATGGAGAAAATTCATAATAACAACCGACTGAATGACAAATTGAAGAAATTAAATATCCATCCATCCATGATCTGCACCGCTTATCCTCAGTAGGGTTGCGAGGGTGCTGGAGCCCATCCAAGCCATCTTCGGGCAGTGGGCAGGGGACACCCTCAACTGGTTGAAGAAATTAAATAATTACAACTAAAAAAAATAATAAAAGAAGTTATAAATGACTGAAATAATAAAGAGGTAATAAATATAGGAATCAAACAATCAAGACTACATAGCGTCACCAGGAATATAATTGAGTCTATTTTGGAAGAAAAGTCCTTTTCTTGCTAGGAGTATCCTTTTGTTTTTCTTTCGTGGAATCGTTGGCTTCAACACGCGTGTTTTCCTTGCCTCCGCCATCTTCTCCGCCGTTTTTTTCGTGCCGGAATTGTTGCCGTTGTTATCACTTTCTGCATTACTTTTCGACTTATTATTGACACTGAAGAAATGACCCATTTTGCGTCGATTTTGATTTTTCGGAGGCATACTTCTCTTTCACTCGACAACCGCCAAAACAACGACGTCATCTCGGAGCAACGAGATCTCGTTTCCCGAGATCGGCGTGCGAACGAAAACTCGAACCGCGAGACCAAAACAACAATGGCGGATCTGCCTGACGAAAAGTTTGGAGGGCGGTAAATCTTTGTTAAAAAAAAAAAAGTAATCGGGTAATAATGACAATTTGGTGTCCTGGGGACGCACCTTGATTGGAGACTATGCGTCCCCAGCAAAAATGATGCGTCTAGGACACAGGGACGCGGGCAAACCAGAACACTGCTCTTGAGGGATAGGACCAAGATAGATAGAATCATTTGATCTCTGAGCCACATGTACCTATATTAAGAGCCATATGGGGCTCACGGGCCACAGGTTCCCGACCCGCTGTCTCATTTCATCCACGACAAAAGAAAACATAGAGGTTATCGAATTGTATCGGTTTATCCATTCTCCCTCCAAAACAAGACGGCATCGGATCTCTCTGTCGTTTCTCCGTCTCGCCCCCTTGGCCTGCCACGTCTTGTTTTTCGAAAGGCTAAGTGGATTTCACGCTCGGCTAAAAAAACCACGGATCTCTGCTCGCTGTCTCGTCTCCGCTCTAATGCGAGCGGGCACTTTATGGAAACGCAACAACTTTCCGCTAGGGTGGAGTCACGAGGGATGCGCCTCAAATACGACAATCTTAAGTCGATGACGAGATCGAAGAGAGCGAAAAAAAATGAGGGAGGGACAAAAAAGGGGAAAAAAATGAGAGAGAGAGAGAGAGAGAGAGAGAGAGAAAAGAAGGGAGGAAAAAAGGGAGGGGAAAGAATGAGAGAAAAGAAGGGAGGGGAAAGAGAGAGAGAGAAAAAAAGGGAGGAGAAAGAGAATAGAGAGAGAAAAGAAGGAAGGAAAAAAAGGGAGGGGAAAGAGAATAGAGAGAGAAAAGAAGGAAGGAAAAAAGGGGGAAGAGAAAAGAGAAGGTGAGAAAAAAGGGAAGGGAAAGAGAGAGAGAGAAAAGAAGGGAGGAAATTAGGGAGGGGAAAGAGAGGTAGAAAAGAATGGAGGGGGGAGAGAGAAAAAAGGGAGGAGAAAGAGAATAGAGAGAAAAGAAGGAAGGACAAAAGGGAGGGGAAAGAGAATAGAGAAAGACAAGAAGGAAGGAAAAAAGGGGTGGAAGAGAATAGAGGAAGGAAGGAAAAAAGGGAGGGGAAAGAATATAGAGAAAAAGGGGAAGAGAGAAAGAGAGAGAAAATAAGGAAGGGGAAAGAGAGAGAGGAAGTGAGGAAAAAAAGGAGGGGAAAGAAAGAGAAAGAGAGAGGAAAGAAAAAAGGGAGGGGAAAGAGAAAAAGGGAGAGGAAAGAAAATGGAGAGAGAAAAGAGACCAGAGAGAGAAAGGAAGAGAGAGAGAGAAGAAAAAAAAGAGAGAGAGAGAGATAGACAGAGAGAGAGAGAGAGAGAGAGAGAGATGGGAGAAGAAAAACAAACTGCTCTCCTTTTTTCTCTTTTTCCTGTCCTAACCCTTTTTAAAATGGTCAACCTGGTAATAACGTTGTTACAACCTGGTAATAACATGAGTTGCTATTCAATCAATTCCAATTCATGGCCTGCGTAGACTAAAATATCCAAATGATTCAAGTATTAATCATTATCTTGAAGCAAATAATTGATGGGTAGAATGACAATTTATTCAAGTATTCAAGACATTTCTTTAATCATCTTTGAATTGATTGACTTCACAGCCAACGCACCGCCTTTGAGAAGATTTCCCGTGGCAGATCTTTCTGCGAAGCAGCACGACGTCCCCTCCGTCCCCTCGACCCGCTTTGGGAATTTTTCCATCCCTCGGTTACCGAGGCAACTCTGGGAATAGCGAACAGCTGTTTGGATGGCAGCCGGGACAGGAAGCGCATCCGTATACTGTCGTAGGGGCAGCGATTCCTGCGGTGTGTCTTGGGCGATTACGGCCCGTTGGTGCCCATCCCTCTCCGGCCCGATAACCAGGGTTGGGTAGGGTTACTTTAACTGGATTCCTCTCAATGACTTTTGGATGACTCCAATTCCAAATATGCTCATAAAAGACAAAAGAAAGTAAATAGGAATCAAATGATGACTCACAACACGTGGTAAGCTTTCTTTCCTGGCTTTGATCTCTTGGATCTCCAGCAAAACAAACATAAAATGCGACAGAAACAAAATGAAAATCAATCCAAACATCCTTTTTGCCGTTCCATGTATTCCGTTACTCCCCAAGCCTGCACAAAATTTACTCATCTGATTCCTATTTAGTTTCTTTTGTCTTTTATTAGTCTTTTTGGTATTGGAGTCATCCAAAAGTCATTGAAAGTAATCCAGTAAAAGTAACCCTACCCAACCCTGCCGATAACCAAGGACCTTTCGTATGCTAACCGCTATCCTACAAAAATACTGTACCCACAGGAAAATACTCACGATTAGCAAACAACGATAATGGGTCGGCTCGCTTCCCACGATTGGAAATAGAATAAAGTTTTGATTGAATCGTAATGTAATGGATATCAAAAATGGAACTGGAAATCTTTTCCAGCTTTAGCAGTTCATGAGAATGGCATTCTTTCACAATTGCCTTTTTTCTTTGAATGAAGAGGAAGTATTTTGCCAGGTCGACAAAGGAGTGCTATCAGATATGCAGTGTCTGTATCGTGAACCGAAACAGGAGAAGAACCCAAACGCGTGACGTTTCTCACACAAGCCTTTTATTTTATGGGAAATGGGGAGTCATGCACGTTAGGCAGCGGTCTGGCGTGGAATGACAGGAAGCCAGAGGCCGACGAGATCGATACCAATTGCCCGAGCGGATATCGGACAGATGGGGTCGATACCGGACAGGATTGATATCAAAACAGGATATTGAAATTAAACAGGACAAACTAGATGGAAACGAAAACTGGAGAGAATAATAAACAGGACAAAATAAACGGGAACAATACCAGACAGGAAATACCAACAGGAAACAGGACCGAGACAAAACCCACATCTTGCAGGGCAGAGGTTCGTTGACGGACTGACAAATAGGAGGGAAGCCAATCCGTAAACGAGCTGCAGCTGGCGCTACACGGGCGGGGCCAATTAGGCGCCATGGCAACTGTGACAGTCTGTAGTTTATGCACTATCAATAATGGGAGCAATCGCCTCAATTCTTCACATTTTTGGTACCTGCCAACACAGTCTGAATTAAAAATCGAAACCCGCAGGGTTGTGTCTAGTATTGTCACGGCCAGAGCAGAAGTAGAACCCAAATGCGTAACGTGACTCACAAGTTTATTGAAATGTAGAGGAAAGGCAGCGCCAGCGATCCGGTGCTCGCTGGACTCAGGAAGTAAGCCGCTCACGGGATCGGAGCGCGTTCCGAATGCGATGGTGGATCTTCCGGAGCGGGATATCGTAGCGTAGTGAGACGGAAAAACAGGTCATTAGCCGGGACGGGTGATCAAAACGTAGTCGGGGTCAAAATCCGGTTGTGTCAGGAGACAAACGGGGAAATCAGGAACGGACTCAGTGGAAAACGGGTGACAAAACGAGACCGACGGGAGTCCGAGTCAAAAATGTTTGCCTTGTGAAAACAGAGGTTCGCTGACGGACTGACAACAGGCGAGTGAAAGGACTAAGCTTAAGTAGGACGGGGAACCAATCGGGTACGAGCGGGCACAGGTGAATATAATGAGTCATTATGACAAGTATGCCATGGCCCAAGTTGAAAGTACATCAGAACAATAGTGTCAAAACATTTAGCAGTACCATTATTCCAAACTAAGTCAAAAAATTAGTTATGAATACTTGTTTTTCTATGTATAGGCAAAATATATATATTTTCACAGTCTTGTGCGCCTGTTTAGGGTGGTGATGGCCCTTGGGAAGAAACTGTCTCGGAGCCTGTTTGTCCTCATTTTAAGGGATGTGTTGCGCCTCCTAGAGGGCAGCAGGTCAAAGAGGTTGTAGCCGTGATGAGAGGAGTCAATTCTAATAATAGTTCTGCTGTGGTATCGCTAGCCAACAATGTTCTCCAGGCTGGGCAGAGAGCAGCCGATGATTATCAGGGCTTGCAGTATTTCAGTGGATTCGTAGTGAATCCAGAATGTATGATGTTTTTTGTTTTACTCGGATTATGGACAGTAAATAACTTGATGGCAATATTCTTATTTTCTGAGACTGCGACGTTTTGACTATAGAGCACACCTGGTTATAAGCCGCACCCAGTACATATTTAAAGGGAAAAAAACACTTTGAACACACACCTGACTATAAGCCGCATGTGCCCACATTGAAAGACCTTTACAAAGAAAGACGGTACTCGGCGTTTTAATCATATACGTTACCTTAACCCCTTAAAGTGACATTCAACTTCAAACCTCAACTGCTAATCGGGCGACGATCTAAATGTTTGGCAAATCGTGGTCAGGAAAGGAAGCCAGGGTTCGGTACACTGGAAACAAACGAGGTTTGGAAAGTGGCAAAACAGGCAACAAACTAGCACGGAACCCAAAAAATGGAATGCTTTAATGGTGCGCTGGAAAGGTGATTAGGGAGCAAGTGATACCAGGTCTGCTTGGAAATTAGAGCCGAGGAGGAAGTGACAGAATAAGGCAAGGGACGGGAGATCAGACGGGGACGGGAAGAAAATCAAACCTGACAGCGAGTACTTAGATCAGGTCGATACTATTGTCCTGTCCTTGTCCAATCACCCCAAATCTCCACTTCCCTATGTAGATAGCGCAGTCCTCTCTCAGCTTGTTGGCCACTCTCCAGGTTGACAAACGCCACAGTTGTAATGCCTTCTCAAGGTCCAATCCATTATCATCCTCCTCATAGCGTCACCAGGAATAGAATTGAGTCCATTTTGGCAGAAAAGTCCTTTTCTTGCTAGGAGTATTCTTTTGTTTATTATCTTTCGTCGAATCGTTCGCTTCAACACGCGTGTTTTCCTTGCCTCCGCCATCTTCCGAAGAATTTCTCCGCTGTTTTTGCGTGCCGGAATTATTGCCGTTGTTTTCACTTTCGGCATTATGTTTCGACTTATGACTGACACTGAAGAAATTTTGTGTTGATTTTCACCTTAAATCGACGACAAGCACCACAGCAATGACGTCATCTCGAAGCAACGAGATCTCGTCGGCGTGAGGACGAAAACTCGAACCGCGAGACCAAAACAACAATGGCGGATATGCCTGACGAAAAGTTTGGAGTGCGGTAAATCTTTGTTAAAAAATGTAATCGGGTAATAATGACAAAAAAGTTGCGTCCCGGGGACACGCGTTGATTTGAGACGATGCGTCCCCAGCAAAAATGATGCGTCTAGGACGCGGGGACGCGGGCAAACCAGAACACTGTTTTCTGCCAGCAGATTGTTAAGACCGAACTCGGACATTGAGCAGGCATCATCAGTGACCAATATGAAATAGAAAAGACCTCCAAAGCGCCCATAACTTTCAGACGGGCGCCCTCGACGTAGCTGCTAGCTTGTTTCTTTCCCACATTGTCCCGGAGCTAACGAGGAAAAACTCTACTGTTTGCTCTGTAGGCACTCACCACATCTCAGCAGCAGGAAAATCCCATATCCCGTTGGTTATTCAAGTGCTATTGATTAAAAAAAAGCCTTCAATTATATGTCAAAGTGTCCTTGGGCAAGACACTGAATCCCTAATGCCCCCGATAAGCAGGTAGGCGCCTTGCATGGCTGACTCCCTATTATTTTTCCAAATTGGAATGGTCGATATGGCAAAAAAAAAAAGATTTAAAAACTAAAATCAAGATCACAATTCCTTAATAACCTTATTTGTTTTTTATGTATTTGATGATGTATGTATTTTTTTCCTATCCTTTTCAATGAATATGACACGGACATTAAAACCCAAGTGTGTAACATTTGACCACTAGATGGCACTGTATTGCGAACGAGAACCAATGCCAAGAGCACAGCGTACCAGCAAGATGCCAGGCAATCATGGCGTCAACTTCTAGGTACGATTCCACTATGTAAAAGAAATACCAATTTTTTCGATCTATTTTTAAACAGATTACATTGTTTACGGTTTCCCCCCACGTTACGTTGGGTATTTTGTATTCTATATATTTTATTTTATTACTTTATTTTTCAACACAAGGATACTGCTGGAAGTGGGAATTTCCCTACGGGGATGAATACAGTATCTAGCTATCTCTCTAGCTCTCTAACTCTCTATCTATATATCTAGCTCTTTAGCTCTATCTCTTTATCTAGCTCTATCTAGATCTATCTCTTTATCTATCTCTTTATCTAGATCTAGCTCTTTATCTAGCTCTATCTAGATCTAGCTCTTTATCTAGATCTAGCTCTTTATCTAGATCTTTATCTAGATCTATCTATCTATCTATATCTATATCTATATCTATATCTATATCTATATCTATCTATCTATCTATCTATCTATCTATCTATATATCTATATATAGATAAATATATATCTATCTATATATATATATATATCTATATATCTATATATCTATATATAGATAAATATATATCTATATATATATATATAGATATATATCTATATCTATATATATATCTATATATATATCTATATATATATATATATCTATCTATATATATATCTATATATATATCTATATATATATCTGAAGGGAAACACAGTTTTACCCACAGTTTAGTCAAGGTGTCACACCAACAGACCCTGTTTTGGCTGTACATCGCTACCGAATCCTTTATATGGAAGCTCATTATATAATGTTCACACTTTATGATAAAAACCTACACAACAAACTGTATTTTCCCACAAACGCGAGCCAGGCACACAGAACAATTTGATTGGGTCTAGCCATCCAACACAGCACGCTCCCCTCTCTCTCACACGTGCCCACCGCACTGAAGGGAAATACCTCCATAAGCTTTTCATTTGCAGTTTTTAACATATTTCCAGAAGAACTCTGCTT
Source organism: Urocampus carinirostris (assembly GCF_059441175.1). Classification (NCBI taxonomy): domain Eukaryota; kingdom Metazoa; phylum Chordata; class Actinopteri; order Syngnathiformes; family Syngnathidae; genus Urocampus; species Urocampus carinirostris. The sequence continues at coordinate 1,359,367 of NC_142359.1, read as the reverse complement.
GCACCTCGTTCCCGACCCTGTTTTATCCCAAAGCCGTAGACTCGGTGAACCGAAACCGTGGAGATCCGACATCTGAAGCCAAACATAATTTGGAAAAGAGACTGGTGGGAGGTATGTGCTGACAGGACCGATCATTCTGTATCTGCTCTCAGCAACAAGCAGCTGTTCAACAGCGCAGCTAAAAATGGCCGTCTCGCATTGCACTGTATTTCTTATAAATAACACAGTCAGTCGGGGTCCTGTGTCCAAACCCCTTCCTCTGCACGGCGGTTCCCCGAGGTCCATTTATTTTTCATTGAGTTTGTATTTCAAAAGCTAACCAAGGTCTATTGGTGGACTCGCAGGCTTGTTTTACTCAAAAAATAGTCATCGATGTTTGTAGCATTCTAATTTGAGTCAGTTATATTGATTGTTTTGTACTGCTAGCCTACAATGCTCTCATGAAATGGAAACAATGCTGTACTACACTATACACCCATCCGTCCATTATCCATTATCTTCACCGCTTATCCTCAGTAGGGTCGCGGGGGTGCAGGAGCCCATCCCAGCTATCTTCGGGCAGTGGGTAGGGGACACCCTAAACTGCTTGCCAGCCAGTCGCAGGGCACACGGAGACAGACAACTCATTCACACTTTGGGAGATTTCGGTTAAGCCAATCAACCTGACATGCATGTCTTTGGAATGTGGGAGGAAACCGGAGAGCCCGGAGGAAACCCACGCAGGCACGGAGAGAACATGCAAACTCCACACGGGAGGTTCGAGCTCATGACCTCAGAACTTTGCCGCACATGCGCTAACCACTGCGCCGCCGTGCTGCCCTTATACTATACACGCTATATGTAATTACATTTCAAGATGTATGCAGAGTTTGTGCGGGTACTTGAAATCCTTGAAAATGCTTGAATTATAATGTTTTGTTTATAATGTCGGGAGAATGCTTGAACTTTGGGTGAAGTGTTTGACAATGCTGGAAATTGTTGCGATTGCAGTCTATTCTATAGACCACCCAATAAATTAAGAAAAAAAATTAAAAAGTGGAAGATAATGATGCCAACATACCTGCTCTGGTGTCTTTTTTGCGTTGTCATGCAAAGCGTCACCGCACCCAAGAGGACAGCTTTATTTAGAAAACCTGGCTCTTTTTGCTTGGCTCACTAAAAAGAGCCCTGAAAAACACATAACATATTCACAGATCTACACACAATTTTTGTAAAGTACAAAACAATTTTTGCTCTCTACACGCAGAACAGATTTAAAGTAGAACAACAACACAAAATCCCTGAAAATGCAAAACAATGAAATAAAAATGTAAAATATAAACTCTTCATGCTACAATCAAAAGATAAAATGCAAAAAATACAACTATTTACAATTCCATGATAACCATTTTGTCATAATGACTAATTAATTGCCCGCTTGTTTGGCGCCAGCCGCTGCTGGCTTCCTGATTGGTTCCCCATCCTACTTAAGCTCAGTCCTTTCACTCACCTGTTGTCAGTCCGTCAGCGAACCTCTGTTTCTACAAGGCAAGCATTTTGACTCTGACCCCCGTCGGTCCCGCTTTTTTCACCCGTTTTCCACCTGTCCGTTCCGGATTTCCCCGATCCGTTTTTTGATCCCGACCACGTTTTGCTCTCCTGTCTCAGCTATCGACCTGTTTTTCCTTCGACGACACCGCGATCTCCTGCTCGGAACACGTTCCGATTCTGTGAGCGGCTTGCTTCCCGCGTCCAGCGAGCACCGGATCGAGGGCGCTGCCTTTCCTCTTTATCTCAATTAACGTTACGCAGCTGGGTACTAATTCCGTTCTGGTCACATTTTAGACACAGATCTTCTGAAAAAAACGCAGGAAAAATACATTTCATAAAGTAAAAGATCAGCAGTCTATAAGATTGAAAGATTGAACGCTCCCTCCTTCCAACCTTTCAATATCATCTTAATGAGTCCAAATTTGACTATTTTTTTCTTTTTATACACAAAGTACTTTCTTTTCTTTTACATCTTGAACTCTGCTTTTACCAAATACCTCTAGAGGCCTTTCCCTCTTTGTAAAAACAAGTGTGACGTAGCATTGTCAAAGCAGAATGACAGAATTCCTGTCAGTTTATAGCAGCCCATTGACACAAAAATATCGTAGATAATAAATAAGAACAGAGCAAAATAACACATATTATGTGCGAGCAGCAATATAGTGATTTAAATTTAGTCTTTGAAGCCAACAACAGCAAAAAAAAATTGTTCTTTTGATTGGTGCTGGATTCCTTCCTTTCAAGGTACTGGAAAATTTGAAAAATGGGCCTTGAAAGTGCTTGAAATTAGCTTGAATTGGGCCATGATAAAGTTGTACAAACCCTGATGAAATGAAATGAAATGATCCGCATTTCTATAGCGCTTTTCAATTCAAGACTTCCCAAAGCGCTTTACAATGTGCTTCACATTTACCCAAAAGCGGCCTTGCAGCCATGTAAGGCGCTAACCTGCTTATTGGGGGCATTAGGGGTTCAGTGTCTTACCCAAGGACACTTCGACATGTAACACGGAGGAGCCGGGATTCGAACTGCGATCTCTTGATCCCAAGACGAGCGCTCTACCTCCTGAGCTACTGCCGCCCCAAATAATAGGGTCTGAGCGTTCACACAAAGTCGGTGAGCAACGCTTGAAACAACAGTGAGCAACCATAATCCCAAGTGTGCCAACTAAATCATTATCAAACATGTCCAAAACTTGACATCAAGTTACATTTTGCTGAGTTTCCGGCAATGCAAAATTATTTTTCACTTTTGAATGAATTGACTCATGTACGATTGCCTACAAATGTCGTTTGTTCTTACAATTCTTTCACAATATATCCATTTCTTTTTATTTCCTGATCTATTTTGTCGCATAATATTAACTTTTTGGGGGGCTTATTGAGTCGGTTGTGAGCTACAGAACTGTACTTAATCACATTTTTGAGTGGAAGTACAATGTTGGCAACAAGATTGACTTGGTATGATTGGAAATAATTTGAATGCACACAAACTTTTTCTTCTTTTTTCCGTGTTTTTTTCTACTTTTTTAAAATTCCTTTAAAAAAATCTCATTGTGTTTATTTTTTCGAGCTGTTACTTTTTTCTTTTTGTTCTCTATTTATTTATTTTTTCCTACATTTATTTCATTTATTTTTTTTCTGGCTTTTTTCTAAATGTTTTTCTTTTTTGTTCTATTCCCCCCTTCCTTTAAGTCGTTTTGTGCATAATTTTACATAATCTTTGGTCATGTTGGGATTAAAGAAGCAAAAACAACCCGAAGAGCCGTTTAGGACCCGAAAGAGTCGGTTCCTTTTACTGAGCCGAGCCGAAGGAGCCGGTTCTGGAAAAACTCTACTGACTTGACTCAACTTCGTTCTACTTGGACCTTGACTTCAAAATACTGTATTGAGAACACAACGTAACCTTGACTTAAGTCGCTTCTTAATTAGTAATTTTGAGCCCTGATTTTTGTGCGCCGGCTAGATTTTCTTGTGCGCCGAGAATGTGCGAGCAGTGCGCAATTGCGCACGCGCGCAGCTTAGAGGGAACACTGACAGTGAGGGGTAATAGTCAAAATAACAAACTGGTGAAATCTCTTTTACAGGTATCCAATAATAGAAAGAGAATAAACCTATCAGTGTTGGTTTTTTGTAGCTTGCTGTAAGGCCTTTTCCCCTGATGCTTTTATGTCAAGCATTAGCTTTGTGTCCTTTCCTATATCATAATAGGGCGGCTGCAGCGTCCCACTGCCCAGGGGCATGACACTCACCGCGATCTATGAATAGCTCTCGCCTTAATGCATGTGCCGCTTATTCACACGGCTAGACATCGTTTCTGGACGCTTCTCCCGCGATACGTAGCGGACGCCGCTGTCGGGTCACGCGGACGCGCCAAAGAAACGTCATCCGTTTCGGCGAGCTCATCAACTAATTGAGCGTGTTTTGTGTTTGCGTGCTCAGGATTAAAAAATGGGTCGATCAAATGGAGAAGGACTTGATCAAGCTCACGGACAAGGCCAGTGGTATGCAGAGTCTCATTCAGGTGAGTCACGTCGAGCAAAAAAAAAAAAAAAAGGGGGGGGGGGGGGCATTTCTTTGTCGATCAATACTCTACACTGGAGATCAAAATTGGAGAACAAAGACCATCTGCATTTCTCTAGCGCTTTTCAAGTCAAGACTTCCCAAAGCGATGCAGGCTTCTGATTGGCTGCCGAGTATGCAACTTGCCAAACAAACCGAAATTTCCAAACCGGACAAAGATTTTGAAATCGGAATATAGCAAACTAGGAAAAATTGTCAGCCCCCCGGGGGGAGACGTTGTACGCCCGACGTAAAAGATGCACGCCCCGGGCGTCCGGGCAGACTTCCAAAAAGCAGTAAGTGAATTTCTCTTGAGTAAAAGTAACTCGTTACTAGGGAAAGAAACTAGTTCCGTTACTTTAAAAAGGAGTTGTATTTCCAAGAATTTGAACGTTGAATTCAGTTAAATAGAGAAGAACAGGCAGGTCGTTGTGTTATTGAACCTTGTTCTCTTAATTGCATCTCGACAGCAACACACTTATCCTACACTTGAAGTGCAACAAAAAGAAACTATATTATAAAATAACTATCACCAGTAAACAATATAAAGTGAGTTTAATCAATTAAATTTAACTCCCACAACCTGAGACAACTAGTCAAGTAGACATAGGCTAACGTACTTCAAGTTTTTGTTGACCACAAGTCAATGAGATGAAATGAAATGATCTGCATTTCTATAGCGCTTTTCAGGTCAAGACTTCCCAAAGCGCTTTACAGTGTGCTTCACATTTACCAATAGCGGTCGTGTAGCCATGTAAGGCGCTAACCTGCTTATTGGGGGCATTAGGGGTTCAGTGTCTTACCCAAGGACACTTCGACATGTAACACGGAGGAGCCAGGATTCAAACTGCGATCTCTTGATCTCAAGACGAGCGCTCTACCTCCTGAGCCACTGAGTTTGAAGTTTCGTGAAGATTCGGTTTCTTGATATCACAGATTTGGAACGATCAACTTGACTTTTTATAGCTCATCGGTTCATCCGTAAAGGTAAAAACTCGATATTGAATTAGGATGAAGAAAAGAAAACGCTCTGAGTTGGAGGGTTTTTGATAGCCCTTCCATCCAGCTCAGTAGCCTAGATGGTAAGGCGCCCGCTTTGAGACTGGGAGGTCGGTGGTTCGCGCCCCGGCCGAGTCATTCCTAAGACTTAAAAAGTGGTCGGCGGCGCCCTCTGTTGGCTGCGGCTGCATCGGCTCGCTACAACGGGTCAGGTGCAATCGACATTTCGTTCTGTGTACATTGTTACACAGAATGACAATACAAGGAAATTATTATTATTATTATTATATCAGAGGCGCGTGCTTCCGAGATCGGCTCAGGAAGAAATCACGCTCCGCCTATGGCTAGAGACTCATTTATTGGAAAGCTCAGGCATAGAACAACATATCTGATTGGCTTAAGCGAGGTCACATGAAGACAAAAAAAAATCTTATTGGATTAGACAGAAAACACATGTTTAAATGAAGTGAATAATGCTGGTCGCTAGATGGCGTGTGAGCAGGGTTGAGTAGGGTTACTTTTAATGACTTTTGGATGACTCCAATACCAAATATGCTAAGAAAAGACAAAAGAAACTAAAAATGAATAAAATGACTCCATTTTGTGCAGGCTGGGGGAGTAACGGAATACACAACGGCAAAAAGGATGTCGGCAAGCTGTTTGGATTGATTTTCCATTTTGTTTCTGTCACATTTGATGTTCGTTTTGCCAGGGATCAAAGAGATCAAAGCCAGGAGAGAAAGCTTACCACGTGTTGTGAGTCATCATTTGAGTCATATTTAGTTTCTTTTGTCTTTTATTAGCATATTTGGGATTGGAGTCATCCAAAAGTCATTGAAAGTAATCCAGTTAAAGTAACGCTGCCCAGTCCTGCTTTTGGTTGATAGTCGCAATAGATTGGAAGGTAAACATCTACAAAAACCATCATGACGACGACTTGTTACTACAAACGGCAATGGACCCAACTAAAAGTGGTGGTTGGAAAATGTAAGTAAATGGTTTGTTTTTTCTGGTCCGCCACCGCAGGAATACAACCAATAAATGCGCTTCCTGTCTTTGAAAAGGCCTTCAGGCTGCAAAATAATTGGCTCCGTTTGGCAATCGTGCATTCTTTTATCTACTATGGCTCCAGAATAAAAGCACATTGAAAGCATTTTAGTATGATCGGACCTGACACGGCAGTCAATCCCTGCCACCCCTTTTATTTGTTAATCAGCTCGGACTGAATCGGAGCTAAACCGGGGTTGAATCCTTGGGGAGAGCCGTGTCAAAGGAAGGCTCATTGATGATTGTTTTCATCCGAGAAGGGGCGGGACGGAAAATAATTGTATGCAGCCATCAATTGTAAATACAGACGCTCCCCTACTTACAACCAGTGTTCCCTCTAAGCTGCGCGCGTGCCCAATTGCGCACTGCTCGCACATTATCAGGGCACAAGAAAATCGAGCCAGCGCACAAAAATCAGGGCTCTAAATTACTCATTAAAAAGCGACTCAAGTCAAAGTTACAGTGCATGAAGGTCAAAATACACGGGTTCCCCTGACAATGTGTCCTAAATGCGGTATTTTGAAGTCGAGTCGAAGTAGAACGAAGTTGAGTAAAGTTAGTACAGTTTGTCGGGGACCGGCTTCTTCGGCTCGGCTCACTAAAAGGAACCGGCTCTTTCGAGTCTTAAACGGCTCTTCGGGTTGTTTTTGCTTCTTTCATCCCAACATGACCAAATATTATGTAAAAATTATGCACAAAATGACTTAAAGGAAGGGGGGAATGGAACAAAAAAAAATGAAAAAGTGGTGAAAACCTAAGAAAAAAAGAAACAAAAGGAAGAGAAAAAGGAAAAAAGTAACAGCTATGAAAAAATAAACACGAGATTTTTTTAAAGGAATTTAAAAAAAAACACGGAAAAAGAAGAAAAATTTGTGCTGCATTCAAATCATTTCCAATGATATCAAGTGAATCTTGTTGCCAAGATTGTACTTCCACTCAAAAATGTGATTAAGTACAGTTCTGTAGCTTACAACCGACTCAATAAGCCCCCAAAAATGTTAATATGATGCAACAAAATATATCAGGAAATAAAAAGAAATGGACACCCTGTGTGCCGGAGCTTTAAAAGCAGACACAGACATACACTTTCCAGTGTTTATTGATACATAACAAACATTTTTATCTACAATATTTTTCACTTTAAAATTGTAATGATGTTTAGTCCTAGTGATATCCGACAATAGAGGCGCTACAGGCCCCTTAAAACAAGGTCAAATAGGCTCAGAAACGGGTGTAATAATAGTCTGTGAATGGTGTCATGATAGCATGATAGTCCAGTGAATTTCCCTGCGGGGATGAATAAAGTATCTATATCTATCTATCTATCTGTCTATCTCTTTTTTTTCTATCTATCTATCTATCTATCTGTAGTTTGCAAGAGTCTTTGATCTGTGCAGCCCTTTGAGACTTTTTGTGATGAAGGGTCAAACAAATAAACATGACTTGACTTGACTCATCCTGAGGTTCTTGAGTTTTTCCTTGCCCCCATGAAGGTTTTAGATCAGAGGATGGTGTCATAATAGTCTGTGGTCTGTGCAGCCTTTTGAGACTCTTTGTGATTAAGGACCAAACAAATAAACAGGACTTGACTCATCCTGAGGTTTTTGAGTTTTTCCTTGCCCTCATGAAGGTTTTTGATGAGGGGATGGTGACAGAATAGTCTGCATTAGTCTGTGGTCTGTGCAGCCCTTTGAGACTCTGTGATGAAGGGCCAAACAAATAAACAGGACTTGACCTGACCCATCTTGAGGTTCATGAGTTTTTCCTTGCCCTCGTGAAGGTTTTAGATCAGGGGATGGTGTCATAAAAGTCTGTTGCCTCTGCAGCCATTTGAGACTCTGTGACGAAGGGCCAAACAAATAAACAGGACTTGACTTGACTAGATCCGATTTTTGCATTGAGGTAGTTGTGTGAAAAGTTTATAGTGAAAGGGAGAGAGGTGGTTTGGGCATTTATGGATTTAAAGAAGGCATATGACAGGATGGATCGGTAGGTATCGTGGATAAATGGGGTGGCTGGCAGGTTGCTGCATGCTGTGCAAAGCTTGTATCAGGATAGAAAACCTCGATCTATCTATCCATCTACCTTGGTCATATCGCTCAAGGGAGGTGACCGACAGCAAGACAAAAACATACAAAAAAAGAAAGGGAAAAAGTAGCAAAAACACACAAAAATTTTGGACCACGGCCAACCCAAATGCCCAAACACCAAAACAAGTTAGGTACCTCGGCACCCAAGTCGGTCATGCTTTTGTGCCTCCAGATGAAACGGGACACCAGAAAACGACCGTGTCACTCGGGTCAGGGTGACACAACACACTCTTCTGTTCGACAGCTTTCACTGGTTTACCCCTGCCGCATCATACGGGTGCCCTGCCCATCCCTTAGAACACGTCCAGACATCCCACTATCCTTTCACAACACAAATAACTTTCCAAAAAACCTAAGGATAGAAAACTTATCTTCTGCAATTCCTTCTTTACCAGATCTACGAAAAACATAAAACCCACTTCAGCGTGGAGACCAACCGCGTGGAAGAGCTCGTGTCCACGGCGGCCGGGAACATCGAGAGGTTGTTGGAAAGCCGCTCCAAAGCCCTCAAGGTGAGCATCGCCGACCATAAATTTGTTACTACTCTGACTCATCACTCGGCGCCGGAGGGAAAACCAATTATAAGTCCCTGTTTCCATGGTTACCTCCATCAATGATTACACCCGTCAAAATCAGCAAAGTGTTTTGCCACGATTCAATTTAGGTGCGTTGGCAATTGTGCAATTAAGCTGTGATGAGATGATGTGGATTTTCATTTTCTTTTGAATGTCAGGTCTTACCTCTACTTAACAAGGTTTCCTTCAATTTTAGTGTTTTGTTTTCAAGGTCAGGAGAATGCTGGAATTTTGGCTGAAGTGCTTGAACATTCTTGACATTGTTGCGATTGCCATGTTTCCTGGCAGTCTGTGTCATGATTACTGATTTGGATGACCTGTGCCCGCTCATTTGGCGGGCTATCTGATTGCTTCCCTGTCCCTTTTTAAGCCCGGTCATTTCACTCTCCGGTTGTCAGTTCGTCAGCGAACATCTGTTGTTACAAGGCAAGCGTATTTGACCCTGACTCCCGCCTGTCCCGTTTTTGCACCCGTTTTTCCACCCGTCTGTTCCTCGTTTGTCTCCGGCAACGACCTGTTTTGATCCCGACCACGTCTGCTGTCCCGTCCCGGCTTTCAACCCGTTTTTTGATCCCGACCACGTTTTTGCTCTCCTAACCTGTGATTTTTTTCATGGCAAAATTCAAACCATTTTTGAGGACTTTCTGTCATGATTACTGATGTGAATCACCTGTGCCCGCTCATTTGGCGCTAACTGCTGCGGGTTCTGATTGGATTCCTGTCCCTATTTAAACCGTGTCCTGATACTCCCCTGTTTTCAGTCTGTCTGCGAACCTCTGTTTATACAAGGCAAGCCGTTTTTTTCTCCGGCTACGACCCGTTCTGACCCTGTCTGCTCTCCCGTCCTGACTTACGAGACATTTTTTATCTCGACTATGTCTACTTTCCCGTCCTGGCTTACGACCCGTTTCCGACCACGCTTTGGCTCCCCCTGTCCCGGCTATCGACCTGTTTTTCCGTCCCTGACACCGCCGTCTCCCGCTACGGAAGATCCACTTCCGTATTCGGATGACGATCCGACCGCAAGAGAGACCGGTTTCCCGCGTCCAACGAGCACCGGATGCCCTTCCTCTTTCTATTCAATAAACTTGTGGGCAACGCCACGCTTTTGGGTCCTGATCCCGATCTGGCCGTGACTGTCTGACTCCATAGACCACGCAATGAATGAATAATATGCAGTGTTCATTTTTGATGGGTCAAAAATCTCTGGGTCCCAACAGAGATCTATGGCTCCCCAAAATTGAGTATGCTCCATGCCCTTACAAACTGTCATATTTTCCCTTACAAAATACAAAAAAATCTTTTTTTTTTTTTTTTCAAACATGTTTATTGATGTAGTTTAACATCTTTTATTGTGCATGTGTTTCTTTATATCATATATATTTTTAATGAACATTTTGTTGTGAGACACTGAGTGGCTCAACATGAATGAGCTTGATTCTAAAAATAGAATTAAGTAGAATAATACATTTTCTTATTCAAATTATGAATTCATTTTCTGCATTAGATTATTGTTGGTAATATACTGATTAAAAGGGATCGCCACAAACCTGTCTTTTTTTCATTTTCTCCTTTTTTTCTTAACTTCTTTATACAACATCATCATTCGTAATATAATGCATCAAAGCAAGTGAGCCGTTAGAGAGCCGGCTCTTTAATGAGTTGAGCCGAAAAAGCCGGTTCTCTAAAAAGAGACGGACTTTCACTACACAACTCGAACTGGAGATCGGCATGCAGACGAAAACTCGAACCGCGGGACCTAAACAACAATGGCGGATCTGCCTGACGAAGTGCGGTAAATCTTTGTTAAAAAATGATAATGACAATTTCGTGTCAAAAAAGTTGCGTCCCGGGGACGCACGTTGATTTGAGACGATGCGTCCCCAGCAAAAATAATGCGTTCTAGGACGCGGGGATGCGGGCAAACCAGAACACTGAATATGAATGACAATACAGATAGAATCAATTCGATGTAAGAAGGGAACCAGCAATATCCGAATCTGTCATGTCCTGCACGGTTGTCATGGCATCCAGCTAGCCCCGCCCCTTGACACCGACTGAGACGCATTTAACTGATTGTGGAGTACTTTTTTGGACTGCCTGTTGCCAGACCATTGCTTAACCTAGAGGAGGGGTCTCTTTATATAATTTTTTACGCGCCTTTGAGGTTATTCTGTCGTTCCCTTCACCTTGACAAAGTCCTATCTAGCAGTTTGGGATGGCCGCCAAGATTGTCCGAGTAGATGGAGCGCCCGAAGACGGACAGTCTGAGAAGACCAGGACGGTGCTCTTGGAATAACTATCGGGTTATTTTTAGGTCGGAGATAGCATTAGCGCCGCCAGCCATCCGAAAGACGTCGGGTCACAGTCGGCGGCCATTGACAAAATGTCTCCTTATCTCAGACGTGTGGGCTGCCAGGTCAAGCGGAGAAGGTTTTTTTTTTTTTTTTTTTTCTAACGACGGTCGGGGCAGGTTACCATGACTGCACCTCCGGTCGCCGGGCAACCCGGTATCATAAACACGCCAGATTCTCTCTTGGCGTTTAATCACCCCACCAAAAGTTTCCTGCGGTTCCTGGCAGTGTTCATTAGGGTGAAACTTGATGAAGCCGGATTTGAAGTCGCGTGTCATTACAGTGGAGTCGCTGAATTTTGTACGGCGTGCCTTATGAAGCTGACAACGAGCAGCAGGTTGATAGTCTTCAAACGCTTGGAATGCCCCAAGCACAAGCGCTATACTAACACAGGGGTGTCAAACTCATTTGAACTCGGGGGGGCCACACGATAGAACAAACATTCTGTCGGGGGCCGGACTAGTAGATTCAAGAGAAAGAAAAAGAGAGATAAAGAAATAAGAGAAAGAGGGAGGGAAAAGGAGATAGGGCAGGACAAAGAAAGACAAAGAGAGAGAGAGCGTGAGAAACAAAAGATAAAAAGTCGTGAGAGAGGGGGAAAAGAAAGGGAGAGGAAGAATGATAGATTGGTCGTTTTTGGTTGTAACATTTCTCAGAATTCACTGTGTGAATATAACTTTTTATATTCCTAAATATAAAAACAATCTTTCACACACACACACACACACACACACACATATGAAGTAACGGTTCAATAATCAGTCTAATTGCATCTCTTGTACGTTTATCAGTTTTGTACTCTTTTATTTTGAAGTTGCATTTCCGGTGTATTTATCTGTTTCCTGTGTGACTAAAGTTAACTTGACACACGGGGGCGCGCAGTGTGGCCGGGAGCCCAGCCGGGGCGAGTGGGGTTTGGGCCATCACCAATGCAAATACATTTTATTTACCTTAATGCTTGTTTTTATTTGTTTAATTCTGCCAACATAGAGTTCATATAAGTTTTAACTTTATCAAAGAAAGAAATCCAAAGAGAAATAGAAAGACAGGAGAGAAAAAAGAAAAGAGAGCGCGACGGGTAGGAAGAGAGAAAGAAAGAGAGTAAAGGAAAAAAGGAAGTTGGAGCAAAAGAGGTTAAAAGACAGAGAGAGAAAGAGACAAAGAGCAACAAAGGAAGAGAAAAAGAGAGACACAGAGAGTGAAAGAGACAGTCGGAGAAAAGGGGTGGAAGAGAGAGAATGAGAGAGAGAAAGAGAGAGAGATTGTTTTTTTCAAATGGTTCAATGCTGATTAAGAGATTTGAGGTCGCGTAGGCCGGAAGTTAGACGGCCGGCCACCTTAGAGCCAAGAAGCTTGGAAAGCCCGTGGTTCTGTCCGTCCCTGTCATTCGGAGGAGAACAGCTGAAGGTCAATACTCCAAAAGGGAGAAGAACATGTTTTTTTTTTTCAGATTCCGGACACACCACGTGAGTCCTTACATTTCTGGCACAATTTAAAAATATTCAACATGGCCAGGAAACAAAGTTGTTAGTGTTGGTGCCAGCGCTGACTCTAATTGAGTGACCGACTTAAACGTGCCACCGTGTCGCCCTGCTGCCGGTCCATTATGCAAATACCACAGAAGAGCCATTTTATCTTCTTTCTGTGTACTTTCTCACTCACCACTTGTCTCATTTCACATGTAATTGGAACGCTCGTTTAAAAAAATGAGGAAACCGAAACTGCTCGAGGGTTTTGTGTTTGAGGTCAGACGAATCGCTATAGGAATCCCACGGACGTCTTGTTCGATTCCCTATGACGGCGGATTGAATAATTCATTCTTTTTTTGTAACTCCCTTGCAAAATGCCTCAAGTTTCGCGTGTCGTTCAAGTCGCAGTTTCGGGATTTGAACGCTTCTCACGGGAAATTAATACCACTTCGCCCGTGTGGACAAGGTACCGATTAAACCATGGGCAGATTTTAATATCATTAACTATGTCATTATGCCCCAACATAGGTGTAAAGGGGGTGGGGGGGGGGCAGGTTATTAATAGACTGTAGCGAATCCTAATTGGCTCTCATTTACTAGTAGATTAAAGAGATAGAGAAATAAGAGAAAGAGGGAGGGAAAAGGAGAGAGGGCGGGACAAAGAAAGAGCGAGAGGGAGAGAGCGTGAGAAACAAAAGATAAAAAGTTGTGAGAAAGGGGGAAAAGAAAGGGAGAGGAAGAGAGAAATCCAAAGAGAAATAGAAAGACAGAAGGAAAAAGAAAAGAAAGCGCGAAGGGTAGGAAGAGAGAGAGAGAGAGAGAAAAGGAAAAAAGGAAGTTGGAGCAAAAGAGGTTAAAAGTCACAGAGAGAGAAAGAGACAAAGAGCAACAAAGGCAGAGAAAAAAAAGAGACACAGAGAGTGAAACAGACAGAGAGTGGGAGAAAAGGTGTGGGGGGGGGAAGAGAGAGAGAGAGAGAGAGAGAGAGAGAGAGAGAGAGAGAGAGAGAGAGAGAGAGAGAGAGAGAGAGAGAGAGAGAGAGAGAGAGAGAGAGAGAGAGAGAGAGAGAGAGAGAGAGAGAGAGAGAGAGAGAGAGAGAGAGAGAGAGAGAGACACAAGTACAGTGTCTTTGTTGGAGGCACCTGGCTTTGGCAACATCAAGTTGACATATTTCAACCTGCAGCCTGTTTTTCTCGTGCTTCTCTCAGTGTTGTCTCGCGGGCCGGATTCAATCCCTCAGCGGGCCTGATCTGGCCCGCGGGCCGCCTGTTTGACACCTGTGGAATAGAGAGTACAATGGATAGGCTACGTCACGGGTCCCCGAGCTTTTTCGAGCGTCGAGCTTTTTTTAGTTACTAATTAGCACAAAGGGCACCCACTTTAAATTCATTTTTAAAAATAGCAAGTTCGCTAAATATCAAAGGTCGCTAAATGGAAAGCTAGAAAAAGTAATCAGGTAAAAAACTAAAAGCTATAAAGCTTGTAAAGAAGGAGGCCAAAATTTTGCTTGTTAACTAACAAAAACAGGGAATTTACTTAAAATATCAACTTATCATGTTATTACTATGTTACTAGCAGGTTGATTAAGGGAATTAGGTTTAGATCACAGGTGTCAAACAGGCGGCCCGCGGGCCGGATCAGGCCCGCTAAGGGATAGAATCTGGCCCGCGAGACAACACTCAGAGAAGCGCAAGAGAAAAACGAGCTGCAGGTTGAAATATGTCCACTTGATGTTGCCAAAGCCAGGTGCCTCGAACAAAGACACTGTACTTGTATTTCTCTCTCTCTTTCTCTCTGTCTGTCTCTCTGTTCCACCCCTTTTCTACGACTCTGTCTCTGTCTCTTTCACTCTCTGTGTCTTTTTTTTCTCTTCCTTTGTTGCTCTTTGTCTCTCTCTCTTTCTGTGTCTTTTAACTTATTTTGCTCTAACTTCCTTTTTTCCTTTTCTCTTTCTCTCTTCATATCCTTTGCGCTTTCTTTTCTCTTTTCTCTCCTTCTGTCTTTCTATTTCTCTTTGGATTTCTTTCTTCCTCTCCCTTTCTTTTCCCCCTCTCTCACGACTTTTTATCTTCTCTCTCCTTCTCTCTCTTTCCTTGTCCCGCCCTCTCTCCTTTTCCCTCCCTCTTTCTCTTATTTCTTTATCTCTTTTTTTTCTCTTTTTAATCTACTAGTCCAGCCCCCGACAGAATGTTTGTTCTATTGTGTGGCCCCCAAGTTCAAATGAGTTGGACACCCCTGGTTTAAATAGACTCAACCAATAATTACAAAATTTTACTAGAAAATGACAATGACCCAGCACTGGTGGGTTATTTTTAGAACAAGTCTGCGGGCAGCTCACCTGGCCTTAGGGACCACCCGGCTCTTCAAATTGATTCTGTCGTCTTAACCGATAAACTAACAATAGAAATGTCATATCATGCACGAAATGGATGAATGAGATTGTGTTATACGATGTATTATACAAGCCTTAATTTCTTACTCTACGGTGAACTTTGAACTGATATAGACAATTTTAAAATCGAGCAACACAAAATCCCTGAAAAACAAACTACACAACAAAATATAATGAGAAATACAAACCCTTTATTGCGATTAAAAAAAAGACTTTCTTATACGATAACTTTTAACTAATTACCATTCAATTTTGAACCGATGAAAAAAAAGAAAAAAAAGAAAAATATGAATTGAAATGAGTATAACAAAGAGCAAAAGTGCCTAAGCTTTGTGTCAGGACCCAAACGCGTGACGTTATCCCACGTTAAGTAGCAGTCTGGCGTGAAATAATAGGAAGCCAGTGGCCGACGAGATCGATAACAATTGCCCGAGTTTATATCGGACGGACAGGGTGGATACCGGACAGGACAGGATATACAGGATAGAAAATGAAACAGGATATCGAAAATAAACAGGACAAACTAGACAGGAACGAAAACTGGAGAAAATAATGAACAGGACAAAAATAGACGAAAACAAAACTGGATACCCGAATAAAACAGGACAAAATAAACAATACTGGACAGGAAATACCAACAGGCCCGAGTCGAAACCCACGTCCTGCGGGGCAGAAGTTCGTTGACGGGCTGACAAAGGAAAAATGAGAGCACTGAGCTTAAAAAGACAGAAAGCCAATCTGTCAATGAGCCGCAGCCGGTGCCACACGGGCGGGGCCAATTGAAGAGGACGTCGTGGGGCGTCGCACTAAAATATACGCAGAGACAGAAATATGGCAGAAAGGGAACGCTCTTTGTTGCATTCGTTCAGCAACATTCAAGCCACGTTCGAAATTCGTCCAAGAGACGTTGGGCTTTATATTGTGTTCAACAAGATCATGCGATGTTTTTCTCGGAATCTAAGGTGTTTTTTCTGGCCCCGACTTTGCTCAGTCAACATTTTGTGACTTCTTGTATCAACATTATCTCATAACATCCTGCCAGATGTCTGCACACAACAGGCCTGACTTACAGTTAATCCACAACAAAGCGAACTGCTGCGTTTTGTCGTTTTGAGTGGTGGTCAAGTAATACACACTGCCCCTTTAATTTGAGTGGAATGATGTCATTATATCCCGTCAATGGAGTCTGTTTTTTGTTTTGTTTTTTAGAGGCTCGCAACAGAAGCGGAAATCCTCCAAAAATTTCACGAATGGCAAGTCAACAGTGAGGTAAGTTTATTATTTATTCGTTTTCAAATAAGTGAAGCATGAGGAGCGAACTAACGTGAATCTGGAGTCACTTCTACGAAATATATTTTATTTATCGGACTCCCGAAATGAACAACGGAACGCCACAAAACAAGTTAAAAATAAAGAAAATCATGACAATAGTACTGGTCTTCAAAAGAAATCAGAAAAATAATAATACTAAAACTATCAATTATCCAAAAAAGAATAAGAAAATAGATTTTACTGTCAAATAAGAATATTATAATGTTTAAAACAAACTAAAACAATAGGAAACAGTTAACAATAAAATAAAAAAAACCAGTGGTAATAATTGAGAGTAAGTTCAATCAACTCTCACAACCTTAGACAACTGGTCAAGTAAACGTATGCTACTGTACTTCAAGTATTTGGTCATCAACTGTAAATCAATATAAAGTGAGTTTAATTCTACAGAATAAATCACAATCTCTAGACAAACGACTACTCGAGTAGACATATGCTACTGTACTTCAAGTATTTTCACACGACTAAAGTAAACATTTCAACAATATAAAGTGTGTTTAACACTGCAGTGTCAAATAAAAATAATCAAACACAACATGAGACAACTGGTCAAGTAGACAAATTATACTGCTCTCCAAGTATCGTGTTCGCAAGAGAAGTCAACAGTAAAACAATATATAGTAACTATTCTAACAATTCAACAAAATAAAGTGTGTTTAACAGTACAGTGTCAAATAAAGAAATAAAACTTTCACAATCTTAAACACTGGTCAAGTAGAAATAGGCAACTGCACTTCCAATCAATGTTCCCTCTAAGCTGCGTGTGTGCGTAATTGCGCACTACCCAGAGCTTTTCCGGGCACAAGAAAATCTAGCCAGCTCACAAAAATCAGGGCTCCAAATTGCTAATTAAGAAGAGGATTAAGTCAAAGTTACAGTGCATGAAAGGAAAAAATACACGTTTTTTTTAAATTTCGTGTTCGAAATGTGGTATTTTGAAGTCAAGGTCAAAGGAGAACGAAGTTGAGTAAAGTCAGTAGAGTTTTTCGAGAACCGGCTTCGTCGGCTCGGCTCCTAAACGGCTCTTCAGGTCGTTTTCGCTTCTTTCATCCCTATATGACCAAATATTATGTATAATGATGCACAAAATGACTTAAAGAAAGGGGGGATAGAACAAAAAAGAAAAAAATACCAAAATGAAAAAGTAGTGAAAAGCTGGAAAAAAAAAAAAAGAAGAGAAAAAAGGAGGAAAAAATTCAGAAAAAAAGCCAGAAAAAAAAGAAAAGAAAGAAACAAAGGAAAAAAAAAGTAAATAGAGAACAAAAAGAAAAAATAACAGCTAGGAATAAATAAACACAATGAGATTTTTTTTAAAGGAATTTAAAAAAAAAAGTGGAAAAAAACACAGAAAAAAGAAGAAAAAGTTTGTTGTATTCAAATCATTTCCAAATATATCAAGTGAATCGTGTTGCCAACATTGTACTTCCACTTACAACCGACTCAATAAGCCCCCTAAAATGTTAATATTATGCGACAAACTATATCAGGAAATAAAAAGAAATGGATATCTTGTGAAATAATTGTAAGAACAAACGACGTTTGTAGGCCATCGTACATGAGTCAATTCATTCAAAAGAGAAAAATAATTTTGCATTGCCAAAAACTCAGCAAAATGTCAAGTTTTGGACATGTTTGATAATTAATTATCTTGCCACACTTGGGATTACGGTGGCTCACTGTTGTTTCAAGCGTTGCTCACCGACTTTGTGTGAATGGTCAAACCCCTGGAAAATGACAGGGAACATTGGTCCCAACAGAGATCTATGGCTCCCTAAAATTTAGTGTTATCGAGGTTGAAATTTTAAATCAGTGACAAATATATAATAAAAATCTATATATTCATTCAGTTTTAATCATCAAATTTCTGCATCAAATTATTGTTGGTAATATACAGATTAAAGGGATAACCGCAAACCTGTCTTTTTTTCATTTTCTCCTTTTATACGTCCTTTTGTTTCTTAACTTCTTTATACAACATCATCATTCGTCATATAATGCATCAAAGCGAGTGAGCCGTTGGAGTGCCGACTCTCTTGAATGGGTTGAGCCGAAAAAGCCGCTTCTCTGAAAAGAGACGGACTTTTCACTACACAACTCGAGATCGGCGTGCGGACGAAAACTCGAACCGCGAGACCCAAACAACAATGGCGGATCTGCCTGATGAAAAGTTTGGAGTGCGGTAAATCTTTGTTTAAAAAAAAAAGTATCAGGTAGTAATGACAATTTGTGTCCAAAAAGTTGCGTCCTGGGGACGGACGCAAGATGATTTGAGACGATGCGTCCCCAGCAAAAATCATGCGTCTAGGACCAAACCAGAACACTGATATGCATACAATTTTTTTGCATTGAATTGGTCAATATTACTATTGTGTTTGATGGCAGATTTCTGTCTTTGTTTCCCAGCCGGAGAAAATCGTCTACTACAACGCCAAAGACGACGTGAGTACAACATTGAAACGAGTTTTAGCAGAACTTGAGCTCGTTTTCCCGCACGGAGCGCGTACGGGGTCGTCCCCCCCCGTGGCTTCGGACGTCATCCGTCGTTTCCGATAAGCCGAGTCGGGCTTCCGGACGGCGTCGGGAACGCGGGGAACGCACCTTCAGCGCACTTCTGTCGTTTTGTATCCGACTGACGGAACCAAATACTGTCCTCTGTCTCACATTTAGGTCTGCGGGCGCCTCATATTTACTTTGACAATGTCATAAAAAATCATTCATATTGTATCATTCATAGCATCAGGTGGTGATCTTTAGATTAGCATTTAAAAATGGATTATTAGCCATTACCCTTTTCCGAGGTTTTACACAACTATGCCGCCAATAAATGGATCCGTGTAAAGGAGCTTGATAACAATCATGGCGCACCTCTCAAGGCAATTCCCATTGATTTGTGACACTTTTTATCACAAGAAGTCTCAAAGGGCTCTACTGTCAAGACCAGAACGGAGACAGAACCCACTTGCGTTGCGTTTCTCACAAGTTTTTATTGGAAGGAAGACAAAGGGCAGGGATCTGGTGTTTGAAGTCGCTCTGGTACTCCGATTGTGCTCCGGATTTTATGTGGAGAGCGATGGCGGAGTCAGGGACGGAAAAAACGGGTCGGTAGCCGGGACAGGAGAGCAAAACCGTGGTCGGAAGCGAGTCGTAAGCTAGAAAAGGGTAGAAGACGTAGTCGGGGACAAAAAGAGGTCAGAAGCCGAAACGGGAGAGCAGACGTGGTCAGGATGAAAAACAGGTCGTATCCGGGGATAGACGGGAGCAAAAAACGGGACAGGTGGGAGTCAGGGTCGAAAAAGGCTTGCCTAGTGTTCACTGAGGTTCGCAGACGGACTGACAAAAGGGGACAGACAGTACTAGGTTCAAATACTGATCTGGAGCCAGTCAGAACCCGCGGCAGTTGGCGCCAAAAGAGCGGGCACAGCTGAGTTACATTAGTAATCATGACATCTACAGACTATTAAAACAGAGACTATAAAGAGCACTGTGGTATTGTCACCACACTTGATGATGAGGTTAGCTGTAGAGAAGGCAAGGCAGTCATGGGTTGACAGGGAGTAGAGGACTTAGAACACAACCTTGGGGAACTCCGGCATTGACGACTACTAATGTTGCTGGTGTCTGTCCCCACTTTGATCCTTTCTGTGCGCCTTGTCAGGAAATCCACCTTCCAATTGCACCAGGCAGTGTTGAGTCCCAGTTGATGAAGTTTGGACTGGAATTTGAACAGTGGGTTGGTGATCAAAGCCGAACTTTAGGTTCAAAGGGGTTTCTTAGCTCCAGGTGCTCTGAGTAGTTTGCGTAGCACCGTTACAATTTCGTCCTCAGTTCTCCCTCTATGCCAACTGGTGTGAGTCCAGTAAGGTTGGTAAGGCAGCTTTGACAAGTTTGGCCGTATATCATCATTACTCACCGCTTTCTCCTCCCTTCTCCCCTCGTGAATCACGATGACCATGAGACACGATTACACTGTAACAATGACTTATGCTGCTGTTAAGTTGTTCTGCTACCATGACCGCACTTTAAGTGGTAACATTGTCTAATTTATGGCTCTTGGGTTTTATGGATATTGATTTTGTGGATTTCATAGTTCATTTTAATTATTAAATAATTGGACGCTCCAAACGAAGTTTAATTTTTTTTTTTTTTTTTTGACAATGACAGTGAAAATATTCTGAATACATGTAATGGAGCATAGAAGCTCCCAAAACATGTTTGACATTCAATATTTAAAGACCACGTCTTCCCTCACCCGAAGTAGGAAGGACAGCATTAAAAAAAAGCTCAAGCAACATTAACCAAACAGAAAATATACAAATAAAACTGAAAAAAGGCAAAAAACTGAGAATGCACAAAGGAATATCATTGTGTCCTGGCCACTTAGGCTGGTGTAGAAGCACAATGCATAAACACAGATAATCAATTTTATTCCAGGAAGGGTTTTTACACACAGGGAATCAGGTATCAGGGCAACAGTATCTAGATCACCTGAGGCAGCAGTCGTGGTCCAAGAGGCAGGCGAGGGGTTCGGTGGTCTGGTAAACTCACTTCGGCAAGTGGTACTCGTGGTCAGGAAAGGAAGCAAGGGTTTGGTACACTGGAAGAAAACGAGCATGGAATCTGACAAAAGAGGCAAGAAACTAGCACAGAACCCTGAAAACAGAGTATTAGAGAGTAATCAGTACACGTGACCCCAGGTGTGGGAGGGGACATGAGAACCAGGAAGTGAGTGACCAAAAAAGGCAAAGGCAAGCGAGAGGGGAGAGAGACCCACCAGTTGAGAAAAAAAAATGGTGGCAGAAAATGCTCAGGGATTTCTCCTCGGGGTGTTTTTGTACAGCTCAATCAGACGGAGAAGAAGAACCGCTACGTTCCTGAGGATTTCCACGTGGACCCCGACTTCCAGCGCCTGGTCTCCTATAACACCACGGCCGTCCACATCCCAACGGATATATACGAGGGCTGTAAGTCTTTCCTCCCTATGTTCGTATTGACAGGGTTCGTACGGGTGCTCGAAATCCTTAAAAATGCTTGCATTTTAATGTTGTGTTTTCAAGTTCAGTGTTGAAAAAGGCTTGAAAATTGTTGCCATGTCCATGTTTCTCGGCATTCTGACTTTAGACCACGCAATAAATGAAGAAAAAAAGGGGGGGAGCTTGAAAATGACGCCAACACGCTTGCTCTGGTGGCTTGTCATTATGGCCTTGCCATGTTCAGCATCACCGCACCCAAGAGGACAGCTCTAGTTAGAAAACCGTCTCTTTTTTGCTTGGCTCTCAAATGGCTCCCAGATTTGTTTTTTTTTAATGATTATATTATCACTATTAATGAAATATTGTTTTGTAATTATTCATTTCATATTTTGGAAGAATGCCTGAAAAACTCATGAAATAAATTAAAATATTCACAAATTGACATCATTTTAAAAAAAAAAACACAAAACACTTTTCGATTTTTACACATTGGACGGGTTTAAAGTGGAATAGCAACACAAACTCCCTGAAAATGCGAAACAATACAAAAGAAAATACAAATACGACTTCTTGAGTGTTACAATGAAATGATAAAATGCAAAAAAAAAAAAAAAAAAAAAACGTTGACAACTTTATTTCAAAAAATTTAGACACGCAAAAAACATGAAATAAAATACTTGAATAATTACCCAACACCTATAGAGACCTTTTTGTGTTTGGCAGAATTCATGTCAGTTTAGAAATGGGAGGAGCCCAATAGCTCAAAAAATGTGCTAGCAGCAAGATAGCAACTTTATTTTAGTCGTCAAAGTCAACAACCAAAAGACGTGTACAGAGTCTGCGCCTTTATTGAGAATTTGAAGGACATTTTCATGTCTTTTCTGTTTTTAGAAGTTTGGATCGCAGTCTTTTTTTGTGAGAATTTGATCATTTCGCATATCTCCCTTGCATATTATTTTTCATTCTCGTATTTGTCATTTTTTGGGGTAGGGTTTCAATTGTTTGATAAACTGCCTTCTTCCTTCCCATCACCTTGTCATGAACGCCGCTAAGGCGTTTCCGCGGCAACAACCTCACGAAAAAGTCCACTAACCGGATTTACGATGACTTTGTCTCCACCTGACCGCTGTCCTTGTCGGGAATTTTATCATTTATTTTTTACAAGTTTTGCCCCTCTCGTCCTTTTTGCCATCGTTGTGTTTGATTCATCGTCCTTTTTAGTCACGACTATTCATTAAAAGATCGGAGAGAGAGAGCCATATGCCCCGCCCACCAAAGTTAGGGTATCTATGTATTACAGGCAGAGCAAATAGGGCGGCTATTCCTCTCTGCGTAGCCGTATCATTTCTTCCTTATCATGCAAATTTGATCTCAAAAGACATTAGATAGATAGATATAGATGGATAGATACGTTATTCATCCCCGTGGGAAAATTCCCACTTCCAGCAGTATCCTTGTCTTGAAAAATAAAATAATAAAATAAAAGATATAGAATACAAAAACACCCAATATAACGTGTTGCTATAGAGTATTTAAATAGTGCTACATAAAATACTCACTGTAATAGGGTAATATGCAAATGTGGGGGTGGGGTTTCATGTGGGCTTTTACTCCCCCGGGTGGAGTTCAAGAGCCTCATGGCATGAGGAGGAAATGATTTCCTCAGTCTGTCCGTGGAGATGATGTAAAGGTTCTCAATTATATACAGTGTTCTATTCATGGCATTGAGGTGTCCAAAGATGCTAGAATAGAATAGGGGACACCCTGAACTGGTTGCCAGCCAATCGCAGGGCACACAGGGACAGACAACTCATTCACACCTAGGGACAATCTGGACCGGCCAATTCACCTGAAATGCATGTTTTTGGAACGTGGGAGGAAACCGGAGTGCCCGGAGGAAACCCGCGTAAGCACGGGGAGAACATACAAACTCCGCACAGGAAGTCTGGAGCTGGATTTGAACCCACGACAGGTTCCCATGACATGAACTGTGCCGCACAAGCGCTAACCACTGCGTCGCCGTGCTGCCCTATATGCCGACATTTCTTGGGTAAATTTTGTGCAAATTATAACTATAACCTTATCCTCCTTGTTTTATAACCCTATCTTCTCTGTTCCTTTATCTTCTTGGGTTTTTTACCTCACTGTGAACGTGTGAAACTGGAGTGTCATGCCCAATCTCGTTGTCACAATATGTTAACCCATTTTGTAACAATGACAATATAGGTCTATTCTATTCTATTCTATTCTATTCTAAAAAGGGGCTGGAGTCAACTTTTGTAATTATTTCCCCCGACTTCTGCACAATATGTTAAGTATGGCTAAGTATATCAAATTCATGAAACGAGTGGTGTCATTTCCATTTGTTCCGAGTCTCCGGCGAGGAATTGCATCAGGAATTGCATATCCTATCCATCCCATAATTTACCATTTCTACTCGAATGACAGAACGCCACCTCGGCTCGTATTTCTTTTTGTCATATGCTAACGAGGTATGCTAACGAGGGCGCGGTGATATACTCAAAGGAACTGCTCGTAACCAAATAAAAAAACTGCAAATAAGCGATTGAAAAGAGGCCTCGTCGAAATAAAACACTTAGTCGATTGCGAAAGCGCTAGCATGCCGTGCCCTGTACGGGATACAAAAGGGGCCGGGCTGTCGTCCGCCTCGCGTCCTGATTGGCTGAAAACGAGCACTGTCGGATCTATGTAAGGAAAAAAAATAATACGTGCAAATAGAATGAAGTAGAATAATACATTTTCTTATTCATCTCATCTCATCAGCTGCACCGCTTATCCTCAGTAGGGTCGCGGGGGTGCTGGAGCCCATCCCAGCAATCATCGGGCATTAGGCAGGGGACACCCTGAACTGGTTGCCAGCCAATCGCAGACATTTTCTTATTCAAATTATGAATTCATTTTCTGCATTTAATTATTGTTGGTAATATACTGATTCAAGGGATAACCACAAACCTGTCGTTTTTCTTTTTTTTTTTTATACTTCCTTTTTTTCTTAACTTCTTTATACAACATCATCATTCGTAATAGAATGCATCAAAGCAAGTGAGCCGTTGGCGAGCCGGCTCTCTTGAATGAGTTGAGCCGAAAAAGCCGGTTCTCTAAAAAGAGACGGACTTCCTTTCACTACACAACTACCACGGAATGATGCACGATGGGAAATCCCCGGCAGACGCATGCGCACAGTAGCATCAAACCGCTCGATTCGTTTGCAAAGAAAAAAACGGTACAAAGATAGAGGCTACCGCGGCGAACTCGTTTGACTCGATTGATTTGCCGTTTGTTGATAATCGGTGTATACCGGATGGTAGCCATCATTGACAAATTTAAGTTTTTCTGTACAGATTTTCTTGTATGTCGTATATGTCTATGAATGCATAATAAACCTACTTTGTATGGCAAAATCGTACAGGTTGACAGGTACGAAATAGTCCGGTGACCAATGTTCCCTCTCAGCTGCCCGCACATACTCAGCGCACAAGAAAATCTATCCAGCGTAATGTTTCATCTAAGCTGCGTGTGTGCGCAATTGCGAACTGCCCGGAGCTTTTTTTGCCCACAAGAAAATCTAGCCAGCTCACAAAAATCAGGCCTCGAAATTGCTCGTCAAGAAGCGAATTAAGTCAAAGTTACAGCGCATGAAGGTGAAAATACACGGGTTCCCCTGACGTCGTGTCCTAAATGCGCTATTTTGAAGTCAAGGTCGAAGTCGAACGAAGTTGAGTCAAGTCAGTAGAGTTTTTCGAGAACCGGCTGCTTCGGCTCGGATCACTGAAAGGAATTGGCTCTTTCGGGTCCTAAAAGGCTCTTAGGGTTGTTTTTGCTTCTTTCATCCCTATATGACCAAATATTATGTAAAATTATGTACAAAATGACTTCAAGGAAGGGGTAATAGAACAAAAAATAAAAAATATCCAAATGAAAAAGTAGTGAAAAGCTGAGAAAAAAAGAAACAAAATGAAGAGAAAAAAGAAGGAAAAATTCAGAAAAAGCCAGGAAAAAAAGAAACAAAGTAAAAAAAAAATAGAGAAAAAAACAAAAAAAGCGATTGGTTGGCAACCAGTTCAGGGTGTCCTCTGCCCACTGCCCGGAGATGGCTGGGATGGGCTCCAGCCCCCCCGGCGACCCTAATAAGGATAAGCGGTGCAGCTAATGAGATGAGATGAGATGAGAGACAAAAAAAGTTAGTTAGGAAAAAATAAACACAATGAGATCTTTTTTAAAGGAATAAAAAAAAAAAAACAGGGAAAAAGAAGAAAATGTTTGTGTTGCATTCAATTTCCAATTATACTTATACTTCCACTAAAAATGTCATTAAATACAGTTGTGTATCGTGCAACCGACTCAAAAAGCCCCCAAAAATGTTAGTATTATGCGACAAAAGATACCAGGAAAAAAAAGAAATGGATATCTCGTGAAAGAATTGTAAAAACAAATGACGTTTGTAGGCAATAGTACATGAGTCAATTCATTCGAAAGAGAAAAATCATTTTGCATTGCTGGAAATTCAGCAAAAGGTATCTTGATGTCAAGTTTTGGACATGTTTGATCATGATTTAGTTGCCACACTTGGGATTATGGTGGCTCACTGTTGTTTCAAGCGTTGTTCACCGACTTTGTGTGAATGGTCAAACCTGTGGAAAATGACAGGGAACATTGCCAGTGACCCGGAATTTTTGAACAATTGCGTATATCGCTCCGGATGGCATTTCGTGTTCTCTCTTTGCGACACGGATCCATCTTCGCTCTCGCGCCAGGAATTGCCGCCTTTGCGTGTCACGTTCCCGGCACGTCGCTCGTCCCGCGCCCTCGCCGTTCATTAGCCAGATCGGCGCCGACACGCGGCGCTCAGGGAGGTCCTCGGCGGCCCCCGCGGCTCTCCGAGCCCCTCGTTTGATTCCCGTTTGCGCCGACGCTGTGTGGCACCTGTCAGGTCGAGGCCGACGCGCCGCGATACCGCCGCCGCGTCAACTAGACGCCTCCTCGCGGCGCGGCCCGTAGCGCCGGAATAGATTTTCTCGGCCTCGCTGTCGTTTGTGCCGGCAGCTGCGTTTGGGTCCGCGTTTTGGGACGTCTTCTGGGGGTGACACGTTGAGAGAAGGGCCGAATCATTTGGGTACCTGAGTGTGGGACTTCCAGGGCAGCACGGTGGTCCAGTGGTTAGCGCTTGTGCAGCACAGTTCTAAGGTCACGAGATTGAAGAGGAAAAGACATGGAGAGAGAGAAAAAGAGGAAGAGTGAGAGAGAAAAAGAGTGAGAATGAGAGAGTGAGAGAGAGAGAGAGAGAGAGAGAGAGAGAGCAAAAGAAAAAGAGAAAGAAAGAGAAAACAAGAGAGAAGTAGGAAGTAGGGTTAAATCGACTCAGTCAACCACAAAAAAAAAAATACTAGAAAATCACAATGACCAGCACCGGTGAGGTATTTTCAGAATAGAAGAGACAGGACTAGGAACAAGTACTGATCGGGAGCCAATCGAAACCCGCAGCAGTTGGCGCCAAAGTTGCAGGCACAGCGGAGTCACATCAGTAATCATGACATTTTGTCCTGGCCTCATGCGGGCTGTGGTTTGCCCACCCTTGATCCGTCCAAATCAGAGAATCTGTCCAAATCAGAGAATCCGGGGCTAACTTCGGGGCCACCTAGTGGAGAGGCGTGGTATTCCCCATGGAGAGAAGTTGAAGGCTAGGAGGGGAATGAATGATATTGCCACGCAATTTATAGGCTCCCGCCGCCGCCGCTTGTTGTGTAAACGCAGAGCCCGATTCCATTTCCTTTATTAGCTGTCCATCAAAGATATTATTACGAAAGGCCTCCGCGGAGCCCGACTCACTTTGCCACAAATATGAGAAAGTCAATTTCGGGTTTGCTTTCCATCCCGATGCACAAATACCGTAATATAACGTCAACCCTTTGAGTTCTTTTCTGGTTCAAAAAGTCTTCTCGCCTTAACTATCTAAGAGAAGCAAATAGCTGGTGAAAAACATCAAAGCGTACAGGGAGTGCAGTTCGCAGTGTTTTACGGAAACGTGGCTCAAGTCTAGCATCCCGGACGCTAACGTGGAGCTACCCGGATTCAGCGCTGTTAGGGCAGACAGAGACACAAAAGCCTGCGGGAAGCAGAGAGGTGGCAGACTCGCTATCTACGTGAACACGAAGTGGTGTAACACCGGGCACAAAGATTTCCATCTGCCGCAGGGACGTCTAACTTTTGGCCTAGCGTGTGACGTCATCCACTCCGCTGTGGCTAAACTACAACACAGCACCTTGAGGCCATCCTGTTCATCTGTTAATAAACAACAAAAGGATACTGCTGAAAGTGTTAATTTTCCTACAGGATGAATAAAGTATCTATCTATCTATGTATCTATCTGTCTGTCTGTCGCACGTGTGCACAATCATTGACTTCAGGAAAGAGACGTCAAACATTTACAACTCTTTAGCAATGTCTAAAAAGTGGTCCATAGTAAAATGGTGATCGAGTTGTGCACTGGCCGTCTCTGAATGGCTACTTTGAGAAACACTTTGACTTTTAGAAAAAGGTGTAAAACACAATCTTTAGTTTTTCATGTCGGTAATAAATTTGACTTTCTGTGAGAATATAAGCCCACCCCATTTACAACATGTGGAAATAAAAAAGAAAACTGCGAGAACATTCGGGTCGTTTTTTCACCCAAATCCGAAACAAATCCTAATTTGCCGAGAGACCGTTTCAAAAAAAAAAAAAAGTAATTTCAAGAGGCACTGCCAGCCCGAACGCGCTACGAAAACCTCATTGTAAACAAACACTGTGAAAAGAGGGAGCAAATGGAAGCTGTTTTAACGGCACCGCTGCGCTTTTTGATGGGACCCGCGAGTCAAATGAAAATGCTACAAAGGAGAGCTGCGAGGCCGAGTACGGAAATATATTCGCTGAGGATGAATTTATTGAAAACTGTTCAAAGAATACCAGGCTGAATAATCGGCCCTCGTACATTTTCACTTGACAAAATCTGGCCCGCTTTCTGAAAAGTTTGGACACCCTTGGGCTACGTCTTGGACGGGATATGAGGCCAATTTTACAGGAACGTTAGGGGTTTACAAAATAAGGAAACATTTTATATTCTTGATTTCTATGCTGCCTGGTACCCAATGAGCCTCGGTTCGGAATCGGTCTCTGGTCCGGTGATTGCTGACCACTGGCGTAACGCAGAAAACCTTATCGTACGCGTCAACTTACCAGAAGTGTTTTTTTTTCAGCCACCATCATTTTGAACGAGCTCAACTGGACAGAAGCCCTGGAGGATGTTTTCCGGAGAAACAAAGAGGAAGACCCGACCCTCCTTTGGCAGGTTTTCGGCTCGGCCACCGGATTGGCTCGCTACTTTCCAGGTGAGCCCGATCCGCGACCTTGACGGGCTCAAAGTCGTCTTAAAGATGCCACTTTGAACATTCTGAATCAGGGCTCTCCAACCTTTTTCAAGCGTCAAGCTAGCCACTTTCATATGCATTTATAAAAAAGCGTCTTATCGAAATGGTTTGTTAGATAACTCAAAAGTAGCTTAATAATTAGCTACAAAAATAAGCAGGTAAAAAAACTAAAAAGGAGCCAGATAGATAGATAGATAGATAGAAATCTATCTATCTATCTATCTATCTATCTATCTATCTATCTATCACTTTCGATCTCTGTCTTTCTCTCTGTCTCTTTCTATCTTTTTCTGTCTGTCTCTCTCTCTCTCTCTCTCCCTATCACACTATCTCTCTATCCATCTCTCTCTCTGTCTATTTCTCTATCTCTCTATCTCTGTTTATCTCTCTATCCCTCTCTATCTATCTATCTCTATGTATCTCTCTCTCTCTGTCTATTTCTCTATCTCTCTCTCTGTCTATCTCTCTATCCCTCTCTATCTATCTCTCTATCCCTCTCTATCTATCTATCTCTCTTTATCTCTCTCTCTCTCTATCTATCTCTCTCTCTGTCTATTTCTCTATCTCTCTCTCTGTCTATTTCTCTATCTCTCTCTCTGTCTATTTCTCTATCTCTCTCTCTCTGTCTATCTCTTAGACCTCTCTCTCTCTATCTATCTCTCTATCTCTATCTATTGATATCTCTCTCTAATTCTATATCCCTATATTTATATCTCTATCTCTCTCTATCTATGTATCTCTATCTATCTCTCTATCTCCCTCTCTCTGTCTATCTCTTTATCTCTCTCTCTATTTATCTCTCTTTCATCATCTCTCTATCTATCTCTCTTTCACCATCTCTCTCTCTATCTTTCACCATCTCTCTCTCTGTCTCTGTCTCTGTCTTTCTGTCTCTGTCTCTCTATCTATCTCTATATATCTCTATCTCTATATATCTTTTTATGTCTCTCTCTCTTTCTCTCTCTCTCTCTCTCTCTCTCTCTCTCTTTATCTCTATATATCTCCATATATCTCTACATCTATATCTCTATTGATCTATATCTCTATCTATCTATATCTCTATCTCTATATATTTCTATATATCTCTATCTTTCTATCTCTATCTATCTATCTATCTATCTATTTACCTTGGTCATATCCCTTAAGATAGCTAGCTAAAAGAGTAAAACGTCAACTAAAGAGCTGGATAGAAAGCTAAAACATAAACTTGGATATCTAGCTGGAAAGGAGGCCAAAATTAGCTTGATAACTAGCAACTAATATAAAATGTTAGCTAGATAGCATGAAAAATGTAAAAAAAATAGTCGATAGCTCAAAATAGCTAAAATGACATGAAGATTGCTGGCTGCAAAGCTAAAAAGGTGCCAGCTAGCTAATAATAATTGGAACGTAGTTTGTTTTATTTCCTTCAAAACAAATCAATCAAAACATAGATACATTTGTTACATGAATACATTCTTATTTTATTTTTTAAGGTAATAGCTTAAAACTAATTAATAATACTTTTGTTTTTTGTCCGTGAAGCTCATGAAATGGAATGGATTTATTGAATGATTAGAATAATAAATACAAAAATAAAAATAGAATACAGTATTAAAAAGGCGGTATTTTATGGATAGAAAAGTCTGAAGAGATGGCTTTCGATTCTGGATTTGAAGTGGGACAGGCTAGCTGAATTTCAGAGGTTGGGTGGTAATGAGTTCCTGAGCTGGGGGGCAGAGTGGCTGAAAGCGGTCCGGTAATTTAAAATGGAGGGAGGAGGAAGAGCTTATATGCTTTATCAGTAAGGTCACAAGTATCGTATTTTGCACCTAAAAATCCCAAATTTAGCCAGAAATGTAAAAAGGCCTCAGGTACGGCAGAATACGGTGGGTGAGATTGGAAATGCATACAGTATTTATGAGTTTGAGCAATGATTGATCAATTAAAACCATCGCGAATCGCAATGTATCGTATGCAGCGGGATTCGAACCCAGGTCATGGAGGGGCATGGCTCCAGTGGTCAAGATGACGTAGGAAAAGGTTTTAGAGCATATCTTATTGTTACTCACGATGCCAGAAACACTCGTTTGCATAGTGCATTCTGATTGGTTAAACACTCCCTTTTCTTCTTGACCTGGATGTCAATAACGTTGCCTTATTTTTTATTCCCTTTTTCTTTTTTTTTTTCTTCT
Source organism: Urocampus carinirostris (assembly GCF_059441175.1). Taxonomy (NCBI): domain Eukaryota; kingdom Metazoa; phylum Chordata; class Actinopteri; order Syngnathiformes; family Syngnathidae; genus Urocampus; species Urocampus carinirostris. Next base: position 1,328,450 of record NC_142359.1, on the reverse strand, counting down.
TCCCTATCTTTTATCCTTTCTTTTTAATCTTTCTTTAAGAAAGGCTGGGTAAAAAAATTGGAAGAAAAGTTTTTTTGCTCACTTTTAGTATTTTGTAACCTTGCTTGGACTCGTTTTTGGTTGCACACCACATGACAGCGACATCTAGTGGACACATAAAACACTGTCCCTTTAAGAACAGTGTCAGGTGAGCAGACGTGGTCGAGATCAAAAACGGATCGTTATTCGGGGCAGGAGAGCAGAGGTGGTCGAGAAACAGGAAACAGGTCGTAGCGGGAGACCAACAGAAGCGAAAAACACGGTCGAAAAAGGGCTTGCCGTGTAAAAACTAGAGATTCGCAGACGGACCGACAAAAGGGGACTGACAGACAGAGTTTAAATACCGACAGGGAGCCAATCTGTCAACAAGCTGCAGCTAGCCTCACAAGGGTGGGGCCAATTGGGCGCCATGGCAACCTTGACATAGGCCTCAATGTCTTTCGATGTCTGTCTGAAACACCGGTCCACCGGTTCTAGTGGTAATGTCTCGCCGTTGAGATCCGGGTTCGATTCCTGTTGCGAAGAATATTTTGCGATCGGTGATACTTATCAACTGATTAGATGCCTTAACTGTATAAAGTCTCAATATATCTTAGTGCTTCTCTGTTTTACGTGCCTTATAGTTTGGTGTGCCTTTTGTATAAGAAATCTATGACTTTATTATCCGGTTATAGTGTGGAAAGTACTGTAAATGCCTCAATCTTGTCCCTCAAGCCCCCAACGACTCACCCCCTGACTCATTCTCGGTGTCAAAACCTGACACTTTTCTCCTTGCCGGAGCGTTCCCGTTTGAAACGGTGGCCCGGGAAGTCGAAAAGAATAAAGGGGCACGTCAGCAAAGCGGCGTCACGGCACCTGTAGGCCAGGCCTGAAAGCAAATGACGTTTTTCTCTCTGTCAAAACGCAGCTTCTCCCTGGATCGACTCCAGCAAATCGGCCAATAAAATCGACCTCTACGACGTCCGCAGACGGCCATGGTGGGCGCCCGTTTGCGCGTGGTGTCGGGGTTGAATCCCCCCAAGCCAATGTGTCATTTTTGCGCCCTTTCCCGGCAGGTACATCCAGGGGGCGGCGTCGCCAAAGGACATGCTGATCCTGGTGGACGCGTGAGTGGAGATTTATGATTCAATGACACGCAAAGTCGGCCGGAACGAATGCTTTCTGCCGGATCTTTTGATTGTTGACCCTGGTTCACAGGCGAGAAGACACTTTGCACCTTGATCGACGGCATTAAACTTTAGTAAACTGTGGGTGAGGCCACCAAACAGTAGACAATAACGAGTCAAGTCCTATTCATTTGTTTGGTCCTTAATCACAAGAAGTCTCAAAGGGTTGTACAGACGACAGACTAACATTTCACCATCCCCTGATCTAAAACCTAGATTCAGATTCAGATATACTTTATTGTCATACATGTACACGTGTATACAGAACGAAATGTCGACCCGCACAGTTTCCTTGAATGTACAGATATAAATCAAATGTTGTATTGAGTTGGAGTATTGAAGTACTAATAATATACTAAATCATTTTACCTATGTATAGTATTATATAGTAGTGCAAAGAGTGCAAGAGGAGCAGCTAACCAGATGTGCGAGATGGGCAGTCAGGTAAACCAGTCACTATACAATAACACTGGAGTACGGTAGTGCAGAGGAGAACAGATGTGCAAAGGAGTGGCTAGGTATAAGAAAACTGCCAGTAGTGCAAAAAAACAAACAGATGTACAGATTAGCAGCTATGTAGGCTTACATGAGGGCAAGGAAAAACTCAAAACCTCTGCACGAGGAAAATGAAGAAACCTTGGAAGGGGCTGCACGTGGGGAGATCCCTGTTCCAGGATAGCCAGGCCAAAATAGATGTTGCAATACACGGATATCGTCAACACTAAATATAGGTCATTCCTAAACTCTAAAAGTTTGTTTTAAGCCTAGATTTAAATGAGGTTGCAGATCGAAACTCAGGAGGCATAGCATTCTACACTACCTGGGCCTGCATGGAGAAGGCTCATGATCCTGCGGATTTCTTCTTGGCTCATGGGATCACTAGTATACAGTAATCCCTTGGTTATGGCGGTTAATGGGGACCAAAACCGCCTGCGAAAAGTGAAAATCCGCGAAGTAGCGACGCCCCTTCAAAAATGCTTAAAAAAAAAAAAACCTTGAATTTTTTTTATTTTTTTTTATTTTATTATAATTATTTTTTAGACCCGACCCGCGAAGCTGTGAACACGCGAACGTGGAACCGCGAAGTAGCAAGGTCCCACTGTACCAGCATTTTCAGAGCGAAGGCTTTGGACCGGAACAAAGGGGGAAATTAAATCCGAAAGATATGAGGGAGCAAGTCCATGCATGATTTGTATACTACCAACAGAACCTTCAAATCCCATCTTAAGCTAACAGGGAGCCAATGCAGGTTAGCTAAAATCCGGGTCATGTGATCAAACTTTCTCGTCTTAGTTCAAAACCTGGCTGCAGCATTTTGTACCAGCCGAAGGCTCTTGATTTTGGACTTCGGGAGACCGGAGAGTAGTGCGTTAGGGTCATCGAGACAGGAGGTAACAAAGGCATAGCATCAGAGTGGGACAGCATAGGGCGAATTTGAGATATATTGCGAAGATGGAAAAAAGCTGATCTAGTCATATTCTTAACATTTAACTGGAAGAACAGATTATGTTGAAATATGATTTTTGACTGAGTCACTCCGAGAGATATATTTGTCATTATTCAGAGCGTTTTTTTGAGAACAAGTCACATTTAGATGGACCAATAATTAACATTTCGGTCTTTTCAGGGTTGAGGCGCAAGAAGTTAGGTGGCATCCCTCTTCTTTTTTTTAATCTAACAAAAACGAAAAAAAAAAAAAAAGAGCTATACTATTTAACACTATTGGCAATGAATATAATGCAGCTGTCGGATGAGGTGGCTCATCACAAAGAGCGCTATTTGGAGAAACTAAGGATAGCATTAGCAGGGCTAGCTACTGACCTATATAGTATCCCCCTGACATATTCACACATCCAACCGAGTGGACCAGTCTGCCGAACTTCAGTCCACACCATCTGTACCACTATAATGTGAAAGGAGTATCCCCATACACCTGCGCTGATCTGAAAGTCTGGATGCTTACCAGTTTTTCATCACCGGGTATGATAAAAAATGCCCCCCTCGCGCACACTAAAACTAAAACGACTTTGTATCTCAATTTTGGGGGAATGTAATGGAATAGTAAATCAGTAAAGAGATATTTGCACTTTTGAGCATTTTGAAAATATTGACTTTGAAGATGTTTTATCTTCTGAACATTCGTATTCCTATTTTATCTCTTGTGAATTTGACCGTTTATTTTGCCGTCATAAGCTTTATGCAGGACCACATAACAGTTTCAATACATGTGATATTCGGAAGATTACTGTTACGAATCGCCGGTTTATAGCAGTAAAAGCAGCCCGTTGACCTAGTAAGAAATGGCAACGTTAAGACACTAATGTAGCTAGTTAGCATTAGCTAGCACATTATATTGAGTCTCTTGGACGTGACTTGTACCTACTTAGGATAAATTTGATCGGAAATACATTAAACTTACTGATGGATTTAAAATGTAAATATGTTATGCATACTATTCTTGCTTAGTGTCCCATTCTCGCATAGTTCAATAGTAGTAATATTGTTGAAACAAAAACATGTTGTTAGTGAAAACAGGCCATAACTGTTTTTTCTCACTCCCCCTCCCTTTATCAGAAGAAACCTTATGTAAATTTGGGCGTTCCTAATTTCATAAAAGGCAAGGTAAAGGGGACTGCCATTTAAAGTGAGTCTGAAACACTGAAAAGGCAGTCTCCGGTCATTCTCCTTACAAGTAAGTCATACTCACGTCTCTGTCTTTTTTGAGTGCAGGTTTTATTATAAGTGTTGGGGGTTAACCTAACACTTACCTTATTAAATATGTCCGCTGCACATCCCGGAATACTTGAGGGCGGACAGTGTTGTGTCTGTTCCGTCTTTATCCAGAAGGGATACAATGTAATTCTCAATCGGGCTTAGAACCTTGCCGGTTAGCACAGCGATATATCACCGTCGTAAAGAGCGGTGGATGAATTCTTGTGTGGTGGTTATTGATATCGTTTTTCTTTTTACACTTTCTATATCCACATTGAAAAGATTCCACTGATTTGCTCTTTTTTTGATACAAACGGTGAATCTGAATATTTCGAAGATCGAATCCTATTCACTATTTGTCCGTCTGGTGTTTCTTCAGGAGCGGCAGCGTCTCCGGCTTGACCCTCAAGCTGATCCGAACCTCCGTCAGCAGGATGCTGGAAACTTTGGCGGACGACGACTACGTTAACGTCGTTTATGTGAGTTTGCTTCACGCGCAAACGAGATTTTTCCACAAAGTCGACCGATTTCACACGGAGGCGTGTCTTGCAGAAGAATTGTCTTTATCGTCATTGAGAACAAGGCTCCAATCATTGTTTGCGACCGGGTTAGAAATGGCCTCCTGGGACAATGTTTACACCCTTGGTGTGAATGAGCGAGCGAATTGTCTGTCCCAGTGTGCCCTGCGACTGTCTGGCAACCAGTTCAGGGTGTCCCCTGCCCTGGGATGGGCTCCAGCACCTTCACAGATAATGGATGGACAGAGAGGAATGCGCGTACTTACTTACGTGACGGGATCAATGTAGCCTAATGTCACAGATTAAGAGTACACTTTCTCCTTCACAAATCTACTCATGTAAGATGTATCCCCAAACTTACTCAAATTAATAGAATAGAATAGAATATACCTTGGGGCAGCACGGCGGCGCAGTGGTTAGCGCTTGTGCGGCACAGCTCATGTCATGGGAACCTGTCGTGGGTTCAAATCCAGCTCCAGACTTTGAGTTTGTATGTTCTCCCCGTGCTTGCGTGGGTTTCCTCCTGGCACTCCGGTTTCCTCCCACGTTCCAAAAACATGCATTTCAGGTGAATTGGCCGGTCCAAATTGTCCCTAGGTGTGAATGAGCGAATGAGTTGTCTGTCCCTGTGTGCCCTGCGATTGGCCGGCAACCAGTTCAGGGTGTCCCCTGCCCACTGCCCGGAGATGGCTGGGATGGGCTCCAGCCCCCCCCTGCGACCCTAATTAGGATAAGCGGTACGGCTGATGAGATGAGATGAGAAAATACCTTTATTGTCATTGTTTCAAAATGGGTTAACATATTGTGACAACGAAATTGGGCATGACACTCCAGTTTCACACATTCACAGTGAGGTAAAAAGGCCAAGAAGATAAAGGAACAGAGAAGATAAGGTTTTAAAACATGGAGGATGAGGTTATAGTTATAATTGACACAATATTTACACAAGAAATGTCGGCAAATAGGATGTTACATACAGTTTGGTATCGAAAATAAAACGCAGTCGATGTAACTTGACTGTGCCATGGCTTGTTCGGTCGGATTACAGTCACCGGCCGTACTTCGGATTTGCAGTTCGAGGGTTACTTTAACTGGATTACTTTCAGTTACTTTTGGATGACTCCAATACCAAATATGCTAATAAAAGACAAAAGAAAGTCAATATGAATAAAATGATGACTCACAATACGTAGTAAGCTTGCTCTCCTGGCTTTGATCTCTTTGATCTCCGGCAAAACGAACATCAAATGCCATTCCATGTGTTCCGTTACTCCCCAAGCCTGCACAAAATGGAGTCATTTCGTTCCTATTTACTTTCTTTTGTCTTTTATTAGCATATTTGATATTGGAGTAAAGTAATCCAAAAGTCATTGAAAGTAATCCAGTTAAAGTAACCCTACCCAACCCTGGATTGCAGTTTGACCTTTAAGTGTTGGCGTGATCCGACGCTCCGGCTAACGGATGACGCACAGAATTTGCTAAATCGATGATCCCGCGTGACACGCTCCCGATGCGAGAAACACGCTAAGTCAGTCACGGATGCGTTCGCTGACAATGGGAATCTTCATCACTTCCGGGGCTTCGCACGCCTTCGCCGGCATTTTGAATTTCGGGGCGGATTTTCAGTGAAAAAACATGTGTAAATCTGGTAGGCGGGGCCGCAGCGTCCAATGTTCCCTGTCATTTTCCTTTAGGTCTGAGCAATCACACACTCTGTGAGCAACGCTTGAAACAACAGTGAGCAACAGCAATCCCAAGTGTGGCAAGATAATTCATGATCAAACATGTCCAAAACTTGACATCAAGTTACATTTTGCCGAGTTTCCGGCAATGCAAAATTATTTTTCTCTTTTGAATGAATTGACTCATGTACTATTGCAAAGCTTGTACGGCCTACAAACGTCATTTGTTTTTACAATTCTTTCACAAGATATCCATTTCTTTTTATTTCCTGGTATATTTTCTCGCATAATATTAACATTTTGGGGGGCTTATGGAGTCGGTTGCACGATACACAACTGTATACTCTTTTTGAGTGGAAGTACAATGTTGGCAACAAGATTCACTTGATATCATCGGAAATGATTTGAATGCAACACAAACTTTTTCTTCTTTTTTCTGTTTTTTTCTACTTTTTTTAAATTCCTTTAAGAAAACATCTCATTGTGTTTATTTTTTCCGAGCTGTTACTTTTTTCTTTTTGTTCTCTATTTACTTTTTTCCCTTTGTTTCTTTCTTTTCTTTTTTTCTGGCTTTTTTTCTAAATTTTTCCTTCTTTTTTCTCTTTTATTTCTTTTGTTCTCGGCTTTTCACTACTTTTTCATTTTGGTATTTTCTTCTTTTTTGTTCTATTCCCCCCTTCCTTTAAGTCATTTTGTGCATCATTTTATGTAATATTTGGTCATGTTGGGATTGAAGAAGCAAAAACAACCCGAAGAGCCGTTTAGGACCCGAAAGAGCCGGTTCCTTTGAGTGAGCCGAGCCGAAGAAGCCGGTTCTCGACAAAATCTACTAACTTTACTCAACTTCGTTCTCCCTCGACTCGACTTCAAAATACCGCATTTAGGACACAATGTCAGGGGAACCCGTGTATTTTGACCTTCATGCACTGTAACTTTGACTTAATTGGCTTCTTGATGAGCAATTTGGAGCCCTGATTTTTGTGCGCCGGCTAGATTTTTTTGTGCGCAGAGAATGTGCGAGCAGTCCGCAATTGCGCACGCGCGCAGCTTAGAGGGAACACTGCCAGCGTCCCAAGCGGCCATCCATCTCGATTTCCTCCGCTCTGCCTTGTTTGCTTTGTAGCCGTCAAATCAGCTAAGAGCTTTTTAAACTCATGCCAGCAATCACAATATTGATGCTTTTGAATTTCAATGTTACTGCTGCAGGAGCCATTCATTTTATTTGCCCGCTCGCTTGACGACTGAAGAAAAATGGATATCTTTTAAGTGTTGCATGATATTTGCTGTATATATGAATATGTTTTAATATTTGTATCGCCTTCCTCTTCTCCTCACTGCCTTTCCTTCTGTTCTTTAGCCTCCTTCGGTGTGTAATCCCGACCTCACCGCCTTCTATTCTAATAAATGTCATAAACCGTATTTTCCGCACTATAAGGCGCACTTCAAACCTGAATTGGAGCAGAATTTTTAAAGTGTGTCTTATATACGATGCATACATTTAGATAGATGGATGGATAGATACTTTATTCATCCCCGTAGGGAAATTCACACTTCCAGCAGTATCCTTTTGTTGTTTATGAACAGGATGGCCTCGGGGTGCTGTGTTGTAGTTTAGCAACAGCGGAGTGAATGACGTCACACGCTAGGCCAAAAGTTGGACGTCCCTGCAGCAGATGGAAATCTTTGTGCCCAGGGTGACACCACCTCGTGTTCACGTAGATAGCGAGTCCACCTCTCCGCTTCCCGCAGGCTTTTGTGTCTCTGTCTGTCCGAACAGCGCTTGAAGCCTGGTAGCTCCACGTTAGCGTCCGGGATGCTAGACGTGAGCCACGTTTCCGTAAAACACAGCAAACCGCACTCCCTGTACGCTTTGATGTTTTTTACCAGCACAGCCAGTTTGTCGGTCTTATTTGGTAGAAAGTTCCCATCCCCATGATTACGGACGGTACCCAAGACTTCTATCTTTAGTAATGCACACAGTAATTCGAGGGATGCGCCACCAGACGAGATATACTACCGTAGTCATACAAAAGTTGTGTCGTCGTTGATCAGTTTGCGACGGGAATCGAACCCGAGTAGTGGTGGTGAGAGCGCCGGCACTCAACATTAGACCACCATTGGAACAGGTTACATCCAAAAAGGCTTTAGAAACGGTTGAGAAACACTGATTTGCAAAATGCATTATGGTTAGTTTTACAGTCTCTCCACTTCACCAATGCATGTTAGAGAATGGATAAAATAGAAAGTCTTTCAACAAAATATTATTTAAGCTCTTTTTTGGGATGTATACATATTAGACTAAGAAGTTAATGAGCCATATTTGGACCCCAAAAGACCCCGAAAAACAAATGAAATTGCAAAAAAATGAACTAGATGGCGGTGTCAGAGATGGAAAAAACAGGTCGGTAGCTGGGACAGGGAGAGCAAGGCGTGGTCGTGGTCGGAAGCGAGTCGTAAGCCAGAACGGGAGAGTAGACGTAGTCTGGGACAAAAAGAGGTCGTAAGCCAGGACGGGAGAACAGACGTGGTCGGGAGCAAAACAGGTAGTAGCCGGAGACAGACAAGAGCAAAAAAACAGGACAGGCAGGAGTCAGGGGTCAAAAAAAGGCTTGCCTTGAAAAACAGAGGTTCGCAGACAGACTGACACCAGGGGACTGACAGGACTGGGTTCAAATCGTGACAGCGAGCCAATCAGAACCCGCGGCGGGTGGGGCCAAATGAATGGGAACAGCTGAGTCAAAACAGTCATCATGACAATACATCGTTATTTGTAAGAAAACATTCAAATGTTCGTGCCATATTATTTTTCCATTATCAAACACTTTGAAAAAGCACCAGGGAGTCCGAGAATGCCACAATGCCGCATGCTGGAGGCAAGCTGCCATTTACGGTTATTAGCAGGGTTGGGTAGGGTTACTTTAACTGGATTACTTTCAATTACTTAGTTTTGCCGGAGATCAAAGAGATCAAAAGCCAGGAGAGAAAGCTTACCACATGTTGTGAGTCATCATTTTATTCCTATTGAGTTTCTTTTGTGTTTTATTAGCATATTTGGTATTGGAGTCATCCAAAAGTCATTGAAAGTAATCCAGTTCAAGTAACCCTACTCAACCCTGCGTAGGAGAAACTAAGACAAAATTCGATTTTTGTGGGCTTTCTAGTGCAGAAAATACGGTAAATAAAAACCGGTAGAGATGTTGCCTGAGCGATCCCCGGCGCATATTTGCCGCGCTGCAAATATGCGCCCGTAGCTCTTCCCGATCATCCCGCTTTCCTTCTCCGTTTCCTCCCCCACGTGCAGTTCAACGACAAGGCCTCGCACGTGGCCTGCTTCGAGAACCTGGTGCAGGCCAACGTCCGCAACAAGCGCATCCTCAAAGACGCCGTGCAGAAGATCAGCGCCAAAGGGACCACCAACTACAAACGCGGCTTCGAGCTGGCCTTCAAGCAGCTGGCGCAGGTGCGACACCAAATATTATTGACCTCTACTATTTTTATTAGAATTATAACCATCATATTTCGGTTTATTTGGTGCCCAGAGTCAAGTCCTGTTTGTTAGTCACAAAGAGTCTCAAAGGGCTGCACAGATCAAAGACTATTGCAAACTACACACTATTATGACACCATCCCCTGATCTAAAACCATCATGAGGGCAAGGAAAACTCAAAAACCTCAGGATAAGTCAAATCAAGTCCTTTTTATTTGGGACGCCCTTCATCACAAAGAGTCTCAAAGGGCTGCACAGACCACAGATTATTGCAAACTACAGACTATTATCACAGACTATGATGACAGCATCCCCTGATCTAAAACTTACATGAGGGCAAGGAAAAACTCAAAAACCTCAGGATGAGTCAAGTCAAGTCCTGTTTTTTTGTTTGGCCCTTAATCACAAAGAGTCTCAAAGGGCTGCACAGACCACAGATTATTGCAAACTACAGACTATTATCACAGACTATGATGACAGCATCCCCTGATCTAAAACTTACATGAGGGCAAGGAAAAACTCAAAAACCTCAGGATGAGTCAAGTCAAGTCCTGTTTTTTTGTTTGGCCCTTAATCACAAAGAGTCTCAAAGGGCTGCACAGACCACAGATTATTGCAAACTACAGACTATTATTACAGACTATGATGACAGCATCCCCTGATCTAAAACTTACATGAGGGCAAGGAAAAACTCAAAAACCTCAGGATGAGTCAAGTCAAGTCCTGTTTATTTGTTTGGCCCTTAATCACAAAGAGTCTCAAAGGGCTGCACAGACCACAGATTATTGCAAACTACAGACTATTATGACACCATCCCCTGATCTAAAACCTACATGAGGGCAAGGAAAAACTCAAAAACCTCAGGATGAGACAAGTCAAGTCCTGTTTATTTGTTTGGCCCTTAATCACAAAGAGCCTCAAACAGCTGCACAGATCAAAGACTATTGCAAACTACACACTATTATGACACAGTCCTCTGATCTAAAACTAACATGAGAGCAAGGAAAAACTCAAAAACCTCAGGATGAGTCAAGTCCTGTTTATTTATGACACCCTTAATCACGAGGAGTCTGAGAGGACTGCACTGACCACAGATTATTGCACACCACAGACTATTAGGACACATTCCCCTGATCAAAAACCTACATGAGGGCACGTAATACACATATTATCAACAAAAAGTATAGATTATTCATATGCTATAGAATAGAAGTGTGTTTTAAGCCTAGATTTAAACTTTTCCACTGAGGTTGCCGATGGAATCTCAGAGGGAAGAGCATTCCATAGCACCGGGGCCCGAATGGAGAACGCTCGCCAACCTGCGGATTTCTTCTTGGCTCTTGGGATCACAAGTAGACCAGCATTTTCAGAGTGAAGGCTCCAGACCGGAACATAGGGGGAAATTCAATCTGAGGGAGCAAGTCCATGCAATATTTTGTATACTACCAAGAGAACCTTCAAATCACATCTTGAGCTCACAGGGAGCCAATGCAGGTTAGCTCAAATCGGGGTCATGTGATCATACTTTCTTGTCTTGGTTAAAAGCCTGGCTGCAGCATTTTGTACCAGCTGAAGGCTCTTGATTTTGGACTTCGGGAGACCGGAGAGCAATGTTCCCTGTCATTTTCCTTACGGGTCTGAGCGTTCACACAAAGTCGGAGAGCAACGCTTGAAACAACAGTGAGCAACCATAATCCCAAGTGTGGCAACTAAGTTATTAGCAAACATGTCCAAAACTTGACATTTTTCTGAGTTTCCGGCAATGCCAATTTTTTTTTTAACTTTTGAATGAATTGACTCATGTACGATTGCAAAGCTTGTACGGCCTACAAACGTCATTTGATTTTACAATTATTTTACAAGATTTCCATTTCTTTTTTTTCCTGGTATCTTTTGTCGCATCATACTCACATTTTGGGGGGCTTATTGAGTCGGTTGCACGATACACAACTGTATTTAATCACATTTTTGAGTGGAAGTACAATCTTGGCAACAAGATTGACTTGATATAATTGGAAATGATTTGAATGCAACACAAACTTTTTCTTCTTTTTCTCTGTTTTTTTTCTATTTTCTTTTTTAAATTCCTTTAAAAAAATCTCATTGTGTTTATTTTTTCCTAGCTGTTACTTTTTTCATTTTTGTTCTCCATTTACTTTTTTTCCTTTGTTTCTTTCTTTTCTTTTTTTCTGGCTTTTCTAAGATTGTTTTCCTTATTCTTTCTCTCCATTTTGTTTCTTTTTTCCTCAGCTTTTCATTACTTTTTCATTTTCGTATTTTTATCCTTTTTGTTCTATTCCCCCTTCCTTTAAGTCATTTTGTGTATAATTTTACATAATATTGGGTCATATAGGGATGAAAGAAGCAAAAACAACCCGAAGAGCCGTTTAGGACCCGAAAGAGCCGGTTCCTTTGAGTGAGCCGAGCCGAAGAAGCCGGTTCCCCGACAAACTCTACTGACTTGACTCATCTTCTACTTCGACCTTGACTTCCAAATACCGCATTTAGAACAAAACGTCAGGGGAACCCGTGTATTTTGACCTTCATGCACTGTAACTTTGACTTAATTGGCTTCTTAATGAGCAATTTCGAGCCCTGATTTTTGTGCGCTGGCTAGATTTTCTTGTGCGCTGAGAATCTGCAGGCAGTGGGCAGAAAGAACATTGCCGGAGAGTAGGGCATTACAGTCAATTCACTAGCAAATGTTTCCCTCGATCGAGCGTTCATTTTTTCGTGTGGCGCCGTAGCAACTCTAAATGTACCGAAATAGGAAGGGGAGTAAGAAAAATGCTGAAAGAATTGTTTGTTTTGTTTATTTGGTAAACAAAATCCATTTGTTGGCTGTGTGTTCCTTGTATGGCTCTGTGGTCCCTCAATGCCTGGTTCCGGAGTTTGGTCCTCGTTGGACTCCTCCAGGACTGCCATTTGTCACCGATTCTGTTCATAACTTTTATGGACAGAATTTTGTTGGGCAAAGGGTCCGGTTCAGGGGCCTCAGCATTGAAGATGATGTGGTGCTGTTGACTTTCTCAGACCATTATCTTCAGCTCTTACTGGAACAGTTCGCAGGCGAGGGTGAAGCGGCCAGGTTGAAGATCAGCACCTCCGAGTCCTAGACCGTAGTTCTCAGCCGGAGAAGGGTGACGTGCTCCTTCAAGGTTGGGCATGAGATCCTGCTCCAAGTCGAGACGTTCGAGTATCTCAGGGTCTGGAAACGGAGATGGACGGACGGATTGGTGCAGGACCTGAACCGGTCCGTCACAGTGAAGAAGCCGCTGCTTCTTCACATTGAGGGGAACCAGTTGAGGTGATTCGGGCATCTGATAAGAATGCCCCCTGGACGCCTCACCCGGGAGATGTTTATGGCATGTCCCACTGGCAGGAGGCCCCAGGGATGACCCTGGACACGCTGGAGAGGCTCCGGATAAGGAGGGCTTCCCTGCAGAGGTCGCTGTCCTCCCGATAAGCGGAATATAATACTTGGATAGTTTGCACGAATTATCTTTGTTTTTAGTCAGCATATTTTGTCCTACTGTGAGTAAATGGGTGCCACTTTTGTAAGGTTTGTTATGCCTTAATGAAGGGAGCAATTGGCTGAGGTTGACAGGTATGATATTGTCACAGCTTTTGCTGCTCTTACAGGTAATGAAACAATCATTTGTTTTAAGTTGGTCTATAGTTCTTTTGTAATCTCGTATATGTTATTAAAGAACTTCCTGTGTGGAGTTTGCATGTTCTCCCCACATTCCCAAAAACATGCATGTCAGGTTGATTGGCCTAACCGAAATCTCCTGAAGTGTGAATGAGTTGTCTGTCTCCGTGTGCCCTGTGATTGGCTGGAAACCAATTCAGCGTGTCCCCCTGCCCACTGCCCGTAGATGGCTCCGGCACCCCTGCGACCCTACTGTGGATAAGCAGCGTCGATAATGGATGGATGTTATTAAAGATACAGTGTTATGCACAGGTGTAAAGTATAGTATTTACTCGAAGAAACGCTAGATTTAGTGTTGTAATGATTTTATTGGCCTAAAATTGGAATTGAAAGTAAAGTTTTGTACCCACTTTTTTCTTAAATTTTCAGATCTTGTCATGTGTAGCAATTTTGAGATGATATTTCAGAACGCTGAAATATTTTATCGGACCTTTTCTGTGTGTGTGTAAAACCCACTTTGGACCAACCTCAAGAAGACCTTGGCCCCTCTCCGTCAGCCCCCAAAATGAATTCAGTTTGAGACCCTTGAAAGAAACGTGGTTTCATAGTTGAGAGCATAACGCCCTCTTGTGGCCAATACTTACTCTCGCACATTTTGTGTTCTTCCAGTTGAACGTCACCCGGGCCAACTGCAACAAGATCATCATGCTCTTCACCGATGGAGGAGAAGAGCGCGCTGAGGAAATTTTCAAGACTTATAACCCGAAACAAGCCGTGAGTGACGATAACATCCACTTTCAAGATCAGGGGGCCCTAAGCAAAATTTATTGGGGGGACCCCTGTTACTTGATTATTCGCATACCTACTTTTCCTCATTCCATGTTCTGCTCTGTCATTATGAGATGTTTCTATTATAGTTATATCATAATCTGACAAAGTGAGCATCTCCCCCTACTAGCCATCAGGGTTGGGTAGGGTTACTTGAACTGGATTACTTTCAATGCCTTTTGGATGACTCCAATAGCAAATATGCTCATAAAAGACAAAAGAAACTAAATATGAATACAATTATGACTCTCAACACGTGGTCAGCTTCCCCTCCTGGCTTTGATCTCTTTGATCTCCGGCAAAACGAACATCAAATGCGACAGAAACAAAATGAAAATCATTCCAAACAGCTTTTTGCCGTTCCATGTATTCCGTTACTCCCCAAACCTGCACAAAATGGAGTCATTTTATTCCCATTTAGTTTCTTTTGTCTTTGATTAGCATATTTGTTATTGGAGTCATCCAAAAGTCATTGAAAGTAATCCAGTTAAAGTAACCCTACCCTATGGGCGGCAGTAGCTCAGGAGTAAAACAATGTATAGTAACTATTCTAACAATTCAACAAAAGAAAGTGTGTTTAACACTACAGTGTCAAATAAAGAAATCAAACTTTTACAACCTTAAACACTGATCAAGTAGAAATAGGCAACTGCACTTCCAATATATTATAAAGTGACTATCCGATCCCGCTCTCTGTGATGCTATGTGCTTGATAACATAAGAAATACATCACCCTTAGTGCCACATTGTTACTGCATGGTGTTTCCCTTTTTTTCACAGTGGTCTGTTATGGTTTTACTCAATTTATACAAAGTAATGCAGAGCTTTTGACTGTTAGTAACAGCAGATAAAAGAATGAGTTAGATGACCCTGTTACCAAAAATATAGCCTTGGGCGGCAGTGACCCAGAAGGTCGCAGAAGTCCTCGTCTTGGGATCAAGGGACCCCGGTTGGAATCCCGGCTCGTCCGTGTTACATGTGGAAGTGTCCTTGGGTAAGACACTGAACCCCTAATACCCCCAATAAGCAGGTTAGCGCCTTACATGGCTGCACGACCGCTATTGGGAAATGTGAAGCACACTGTAAAGCGTTTTGGGAAGTCTTGACTTGAAAAGCGCTATAGAAATGCAGATCATTTCATTTCATTTTTACCCTGCTGGCCATGCTGGAATCAGTCCATAAAAGCTCAAAAGGCAACCGGGCAGGTTTTACTATGATTTATAATCCGAAATGGGACAAAATTCAACCAAAATAGGAGCCTGGGGTTGATTAACAGTAAATATCTCAAGCGATATAGTCCAAAGTGGGATATGTGAAAGTCATCTAGGCAATCCAAAAGTTTCAAAATAAACTCAATACTTACTGCAAACACAATATGATTTCTTGTTTGTTTTAGAATAGAATAGAATAGAATAGAATATAACTATATCGTCATTTTTACAAAATGGGTTAACATATTGTGACAACGAAATTGGGCATGACACTCCAGTTTCACACATTCACAGTGAGGTAAAAAAGCCAAGAAGATAAAGGAACAGAGAAGATAAGGTTCTAAAACAAGAAGGATAAGGTTATAGTTATAATTGACACAATATTTACACAAGAAATGTCGGCATGTAGGATGTTACATACAGTTTGGTATCGTAAGGGTTTTAAATAAACAACAAACGTAATACATTTAAACTCAGACTAATACTTAAACGAATACGTAATAGCACACTTGAAGGTTCCTCGAGAAAGGTAACAGAAATGATTTTATATTTACTGCAACAACACACGTACAAATACTGCATTTATATGCAAATATTTGGAGTATTACAGGATAGAAATACACAAAAGGTACATGAAACGAGGTAAAATAAATGAATTTTGTTTTCGATTAACTGCAACAGCAAATGTACAAAAACTGTGTTCATACAAATACTGATTAAATAACGACATAAATACATAGAGGTGTCTGAAACAAGGCAACGGGTTTGATATTTTTTTCAAAATCTGAGAGCTACAACAAAAACGATCAAAGAAATACTTGAATAATAATGTAAATGTACAGAGGCACATGGAGCAACGCGTCTGATTTATAAAAAGTATATTAAGTTAAACAAACTTACATCTGAAAACCATGTCTGTCATGAACCGGAACAGGATCAGGACCCAAACGCGTGACGTTTCTCACGCAAGTCTTTTTTTTTTACGGGAAATGGGGAGTCATGCACGTTAGGCAGCGGTCTGGGGTGGAAAGACAGGAAGCCAGAGACCAACGAGATCGATATCAATTGCCCGAGCAGATATCGGACTGATTGGGTCGATACCGGACAGGACAGAACAGACAGGATCTATATTGAAACAGGATATCAAAATTAAACAGGACAAACTATACAGGATCGAAAACGAGGGAATAATAAACAGGCCTAAAATAATCAGGAACGAAACTGGAAACGATATTAAACAAAACAAAATAAACGGGAACAAAACCGGACAGGAAATACCAACAAGAAACGGGACTGAATCAGAACCCGGGTTTTGCAGGGCAGAGGATCGTTGACAGACTGACAAAGGAAGAGTGAGAGCACTGAGCTTAAATAGACATCAAGCCAATGTGTCAACGAGCCGCAGCTGGCGCCACACGGGCGGGGCCTATTGGGCGCCATGGCAACCGTGAGAATGTCAAAAGTGCAAAAGCTTGAGAGATCAAAATGCAGATTAAAAAAAAAATGGTGTACCGCAATCAGAATATTTAGCTTTTATGCTCCTCTGATTTGTCCCTCAATACTCCATGGGACTTTTCTGAAGTCATTTATAAACATCGTTGGAAATCAGAGGGCCAACTCTGATAATTGAGAAATACTCTCACGGGTGTTTACACTAAAAGACATAAAAGTATTTTTTGGGGGTAAATTGACGTCATTTTCATAGTATATATCGAGGGTCTCAAAGTGGATTGGGTCGGGGGCCTTGGAATCTAAGAACTGGGCGAGATTGGGCCAAAACAGCGCTGATAAAATAACAACATTTAACTTTCGTCCACTAGATGTCGCCAAAAATGAGTCCAAGGAAGACTACAAACTACGGAGACTAAAGTGATTCAAAAAAATCAGCCTTTTTCTTTACATTTTACGCTGAGAAGGACAATAAGAAGAGGAAGAAATAAAAATATATAGAAATAAAAGAGGGAAGAAGAAATAAGACAAATGGAATACATGAAAGTAGGGGAGAAGAAAGCAAAATAAGAAAAATGAAGAGGAAGAAAAAAAGGAATTCATTAAAGAGAAAAACTAAAACGGGTGATCAAAATGTAATATTCTCTATTTTCTTTTCAATATTCTTTCCTTTTTTTTCCTCGAGTTACACTCGTCTTATTTCCTTTTTTTCATTTTTCTCTTTATCATTTCGTCCTTTTTTTATTTCTTTTCTTTTTTATTTTATTTTCAAAAGTGTTAAGGCCCCCGTATTTTGTCTTCATCCGTAGTGCTTCTAGCATCTAGTGGAAAAAGAATACACATTGTCCCTTTATGACAAATACTATTGTGAGACCTGAGATATATGCAAATAATCATCACACACACACACAGAAAAAAATGTATATTTAATCATAAATAGATAAGTTAACCATTCTTGGGGGCCCCCTAGCGGTCGCGGGGCAGAAAACAGGCGCATAGTTTGCTTCTACTTGACACTGTTTTCCCTTTGGTCCTTGTGTAAGGTGCGCATCTTCACATTCTCAGTGGGTCAACACAACTATGACAAAGGACCCATTCAGTGGATGGCCTGCACCAACAAAGGTATTCTTATACTCCATTTCCACCTCCATTTCTCATTCTTAAATTCATTTTTTTTTATGATTAGGTTACTACTATGAGATTCCGTCCATCGGTGCTATCAGATTAAACACTCAGGTAAAAAAAAAAAAAAAATCTTCCGTGTATTTTTTTTTTTATATAATTTTGTATTTTTGGTAGGAGTATTTGGACGTTTTGGGCAGGCCCATGGTCAAAGCGGACCGGAAGGCCAAGCAGGTCCAGTGGACCAACGTCTACCAGGATGCGCTGGTAACTTCTATACATAAAACGAGAAGATGATCAGTAAAGGGACCGTGTGTAGTATTCAGCACCTCCTAGTGGTGAATTAAAAAACAACAACATTATGATTTCGATCATAAGCAAAACTACATTCCGATCATATAATGTTCAGTTTTTCAAATACTTTAAAGTTGAGTAATTTGCCTTGATTTGACGTTATATGAGCCTCACCTAAAGGGACCTGAGATTATGGTCAGACATCTTGCTGCTACGGGTCGCCAAGAACCTCAAAAAAGGCTAGGCTAAAAAAATGAGACAAAATATAGTCCGGTTTGGTCAGTTCTAGTTACTCACTACTTCTTCCAAAAAGTCACAATTGAATATCTCTAGTCAAAGTGACTAGTTACCAGGGGATGTAACTATTTCCATTACTTTTAAAAGGAGGTGTGGTATGTCAAGAATTTGATATTTTCTGAGCAGTCGATGAGAGAATCGATAGTCGTGTTATAAAACCTTGTCCTATTTATTGCACCTCTCCGGCAACAGATCCTACACTTCAAATGCAACAAAAAGAAACAATAACCATCAGCAGAAAACAATACAAAGTGAGTTGAATAGATGAAATTTAACCCTCACAACTCGAGACAACTGGTCAAGTAGACATCACCTACTGTACTTGAAGGATTTTGTCCGCAACAAAAGTCAACTGTAAAGCAATATAAAGTGAGTTTCACCTAGAATAAATCACACTCTCTTGTCAGACAACTGTTCAAGTAAATACGTGTGATAAGAATTACAGTACCCAGAATTCCGCGTTGTAACTGAGGATGCGCAGTGTGTCCCTTCATGTTTTCCGTCGTATGTTGTGGTGGACCTGCGAGTGACACCAAAGTGAACAGTTGTCTACGCCAAAACGCCTGGTCTCAATTCATTCAAAGTAATGCAGGGCCATCAGTAACAGGACGGGCGTTAAATCATGGGTTAGACGACCCAGTTACTAAAAAAAAAAAACACCGTAACATACAATGTTCCCTGTAATTTTACCCGGGTCTGAGCGTTCACACTAAGTCGGTGAGCAACGCTTGAAACAACAGTGAGCAACGGCAATCCCAAGCGTGGCAACTAAATCATGATCAAACATGTCCAAAACTTGACATCACCTTACATTTTGCTGAGTTTTTGAATGAATTGACTCATGTATTATTGCAAAGGCCTACAAACGTCATTTGTTTTAACAACAATTCTTTCACAAGATTTCTTTTTTTTCCTGGTATCTTTTGTCGCGTCATACTAACATTTTGGGGGGCTTGTTGAGTCGGTTGCACGAATACACAACTACTTTTTTCGTTTTTGTTCTCTATTTACTTTTTTTCCCTTCTTTCTTTCTTTTCTTTTTTTCTGGCTTTTCTAAGATATTTTTCCTTATTTTTTCTCTTCATTTTGTTTCTTTTTTCCTCAGCTTTTCACTACTTTTTCATTTTGCTATTTTTTTCTTTTTTGTTCATTCCCCCCTTCTTTTACGTAATTTTGTGCACAATTTTACATAATATTTGGTCATGTAGGGATGAAAGAAGCTAAAACAACCCGAAGAGCCGTTTAGGACCCGAAAGAGCCGGTTCCTTTTAGTGAGCCGAGCCGAAGAAGCCGGTTTCATGAAAAACTACTGACTTTACTCAACTTCGTTCTCCTTCGACCTTGACTTCAAAATACCGCATTTAGAAAACAGCGTCAGAGGAACCCGTGTATTTTGACCTTCATGCACTGTAACTTTGACTTGATTGGCTTCTTAATGAGCAATTTGGAGCCCTCATTTTTGTGAGCCGGCTAGATTTTCTCGTGCGCAGAAAAGCTCTGGGTAGTGCGGAACATTGGTAACATAGACACCACTGATGACAAGGAAAAAAACCTCCAGGAAACGGCTATCACCGAGCCTCGGTAGGACGTCTCCATGGGTTTTCCGAACACGGGCCTCAAATGCCCGAGAGTGCTTCAAGGTAAATGTCGGGGGAACGAATAAGACGGAAGACAGATGTCGGGAGGGATTAACGGGGCGGCACCGTTTTCTACAGAAAAACAACATTTCCATTTTTTTCAAAATGCGTTATCTGGCTCAACTCGCTCTCAACCCGACGCTAATTGGCCGGGCGACCCCTTTGACAAATGAAGCTTTTATTTTTCCGTATCCGAAGCATTTTTCACGCGGACGCTTTACGGGCCGATAAGAGGCCGACGGGGAAAAAAAGGCCTCTGGCCTTCGTTACCGGGACCGGCGCTTAACAGGCTGAGAACCGCTTTGAGTATTTGCCTTTTCTAACTGTTCTGTCTCGGATAGGAACTGGGACTCGTCATCACCGGAACTTTGCCCGTCTTCAACAAGACCAACACGGGCTCCAAGGTAGGTTTTTATTAGCGGCGTTCGAAAAAACCTTATTATAAGTAACGCTGTTATATATGTAACGTGTGTAATAATAACTTTTGTTTTATTGAAATTCCTTCTGATTTATGTTGTATAGTTTCTGTATAAGTGTCCTGCGATGATGAGTCCAACAGTAATCTCTTTGATCTATAAGGGGAATTAGCATTTTAGCACAACATGCAACGTCCGGCAAAACTGACATAAAAAAAAAGAAAAACGAAAATAAATCCAAACAGCTTGACAACATCAATTACATTACTGTGCATGTTGAGAGAAGTGGGTACACCGCAGTTATAATATGTAAATATATATAAATTCAACAAGGTGCTGGAAGCATTCCTCAGAGAGTTTGGTCCATACAGACATGATGACATCACACTTTTGGTGCAGATTTTGTCAGGAACCAGAAAAGGATCAGGACCCAAACGCGTGACGTTCTCACACAAGCCTTTTATTTCATGGGAAATGGGGAGGCAGCAGTCTGGCGTGGAAAAACAGGAAGCCAGAGACCGACAAGATCGATTCCATTTGCCTGAGTTGATATCAGACAGATGGGGAAGAGACAGGAAAGGACAGACAGGATATATAATAAAACAGGATATAAAAAATAAACAGGACAAACTAGACGGGAATGAAAACTGGAGAAAATAATAAACAGAACAAGAATAGACAGAAACAAAACTGGAAACCGAAATTAAACAGGAACAATACCGGACAGGAAATACTAACAGGAACAGGACCGAGTCAAAATCCACGTCTTGCAGGGCAGAAGTTCGTTGACAGGCTGACAAAAAGAGTGACAGGACTGGGTTTGAATAGAAGGGAAGCCAATCCGTCAACGAGCCGCAGCTGGTGCCACACGGGCGGGGTCAATTGGGCTCCATGGCAACCATGACATATACAGTGTGTGTATGTATATATATATATATATATATATATATATACACGTACACACTAGTCAGATCAGGAGTCCGCTCCTGGTAAACATGGAAACCAGTACCATCTGTTTCATTTGGGGGCGCAAACCTCTACCCCAAAAAACAGTCTGGAGAGGGATGGGCACCACCAGGCTGTACTTGCCCAAGACACTACCACACCTGTGTTGTTAAGGTGTGTAAACCATGTATATATATATATATATATATATATATATATATACACACATATGTATCTCATAGTGTCATTTCATTAGACACAGTTTATGGGCTAGTGGGACACCAGGGGCATATTTGAATGAATGAAAACTTTATTCGAACATTAAAATAAAAACAGAACATAAGCAATAATTCAACACCAAAATAATGGACTTTGAATTGGTTCTCGACGTTAGCTCCTCCGCGAGTTTCCGCGCCAGAAATCGAACCCGAGACGAACGACGGCGGAACCTAAGTGGGTCGACGTGAGTCAAATGCAAATACCTGGCCTCTGACTCACGGCGGCGTGACAGACATCCAGGAGGCTTTCCTCCAGAGGATCTTCGCGATGAGACCCCCTCGATTGACTTTTTTTTGAATTTCTCCGAAACAGAAATCCCAGAACCAGCTCATCTTGGGCGTCATGGCCATCGACGTCTCCCTGGAGGACATCAAGAGGCTCACGCCACGTTTTACCGTAAGACCCAGAAAAACCTTCTGAAATTCGATGTTACGAAGCGAAATCGGTCGAAACGCGCTCTAAACCGGGGGTGTCGGACGGGCGGTCCGCGGGCCGGATCAGGCCCAGCTAAGGGATTGAATCCGGCCCGCGGGACAACGCCGAGGGAAGCGCGAGAGAAAAACGAGCTGTAGGTTGAAATATGTCCACTTGATGTTGCCAAAGATAGCTGCCTCTCACAAACGCTGGACTTGTATTTCTCTCTCTATCTCCCTCTCTCACTCTCTATCTCTCTCTCTTTCACTCTCTGACTCTCTTTTTCACTCTCTGACTCTCTTTTTCTCTTTCTTTGTTCCTTTTTGTCTCTTTTTACCTTCTTTTGTTCTCTCTTTTTTTCCTTCTCTTTCCCTTTTCTCTCATTCTCTCTCTCTCTCTATTGGTTTTCCCTTTTCTCTTTCTCCTCTCTCTCTTGTTCTATTTTTTTTGATTTCTTTTTCTCTCTCTTTCTTTCACCCTTTCTCACTATTTCTCTTTTTAACTTTTTTACTTTCTTACATTCTGTCTTTCTCCTCTCTTTCTCTCATTCGATTTTTCTTTGGATTTCTTTTTCTCTCTCTTTCTATCAGCCTCTCTCACTATTTCTCTTTTTATTTCTTTTGTTTCTTACATTCTATTTTTCTCTCTATTGCTTTCCCCTTCTCTCTTTCTCCCTTATCTCTTTCTCTTTTTCTTTGGATTTCTTTCTATCTTCTTTCACTCTCCCTCACTATTTCTCTTTTTATCTCTTTTGTTTCTTACATTCTCTCTCTCTCTCTCTCTCTCTCTCTCTCTCTCTCTCTATTGCTTTCCCCTTCTCTCTTTCTCCTCTTCTCTCTTTCTCTTTTTCTTTTTCTTTTATTTTGTTTCTTAAATTCTCTCTTTTCTCTCCCTCTCTCTTTCACTTATTTCTTTCCCTCGGAAAATGGGCAGCAGTCTGGCGTGGAATGACAGGGAAGCCAGAGGCCGACGAGATCGACTCCAATTGCCCGAGTTGATATCGGACAGATGGGGTCGATACCGGACAGGACGGGACAGACAGGATTGATAAGGAAACAGGATACTGAAAAATAAAAAGGACAAACTAGACGGGAATGATAACTGGAGATAATAATAAACAGGACAAACATAGATGGGAACGATACCGGACAGGAAACGCAGGCAGGAAACCGGACAGAGTTAAAAGCCACGTCTTGGGGGGCAGAGGTTCGTTGACGGACTAACAAAGGGTGAGTGAGAGTACAGAGCTTAGATAAGAGGGAATCCAATCCGTCAACAACCCGCAGCTGGCGCCCCACAGTTGGGGCCAATTGGGCACCATGGCAACCGTGACAGTACTGGTTAAAAAACTACAAATATAACATTTTAAACTATTTACCTTCGAGCAGGGGCAGACGCTAGTACATTATTTTCATATTTTATAATCATTTCCTGAATTATGCTAGTCATTGGTGGAGAATATAGCGGAATACATACCTGGAGGGCGCCACCATGTTTGTTTGGCTTCTTGATGCTTCTGCGACATTGTTTTTCTCTCGCTTTAGACAACAGAGTGCCATCTAGTGGTCAAATATTGCACGCAGGGGCTATGGGAATATTTTACTGAAGTGAGAAATAATTTCATATGGTTTTTGCCGCCGATTTCAGCATTATTCAGGAAGGGCCCTGATAAATCACGGTCCGGGCCCTCGGGGTTGGTTCTTTACGTCACTCATGGTTTTCTTTTTTCCTTTTTTGCAGTTCGGACCAAACGGATACTACTTTGCGATCGACCCCAACGGATACGTTCTTCTCCACCCCAACCTCCAGCCGCCGGTACGACGTCTTCTTCATTCTTTTAGTCTTCATCGATGGCAAATTTTCACCAAAACGGGAATCGAACGCGGTTTATTGACGCGCAAACACGTCGTCCCACTTCGAAGTAAAACAGACCGAGACTAAAATAACAGATTTTATTATATAATCATACGTATGATTTGTTTTTAATTGAATCGTCTTTGGTGTCATTTATATCAACGTTGTGAAACAGTGTATGCAACATGGCGCTGCAAGTAAAAAATGGAATGTGTCAAGACCAGAACGGAAACAGGACCCAATTGCGTTACGTTTTTCACAAGTTTAATTAGAAGAAAGGGATAGGGTTGCGCCCATGATCCAATGATCGCTGGGCTGAATGCGGAAGTAGTGCAACTTCCGTAGTTTCTTTTGTCTTTTATTCGCCTATTTGGTATTGGAGTAACCCAAAAGTCATTGGAAGTAATCCAGTTAAAGTAACCCTGCGCCGACGTAAAATATGCACGCCCGGGCAGACGTTTATTCAAACACTGATAAAGCGTTAGTGCTGCTGACTATCCCCGTTTGTCCATTTCAAAATAATAATACCGTAAATTCCGGACTATAAGCCGCTACTTTTCTCCCAAATTTTCAACCCTGCGGCTTATTCAGAGACGCGGCCAAATGATGTCACTTTTTTAACGGCCGCCACTGGCGCTCGAGTATGTAAGGTAAGATTTAGACCGGTTGGAATATATTCGCCGAGGAAGATCGCAACTTCTGAGCGTAAACATACCCTCGTCGTGCATATTGCACAAAATAAGGCTCATGACGCAGCTTCCAGATTAAAAGCAAACGGGCATATTGCTGGAGTGTAACAAAGTAGGGGAGCGTGGGACGACGTCGTCATGATAAAGTATCTTTCCGACATCGAGATAGACAACTTAGATGATCAAGGAGGACGAAGCGTTTGAACAGCCGCGAGTCTAATGAATACATCATTTATTTCCTTAACAGACTAATTTGCAGGCATGCAAGCGTGAAGTTTGGCTTGGATTAATTTCGTGTTTTTTTGATGTGGGTACATGCGGCTTATATACAGGTGCGGCTAGTGTATGGACGAAATCGGTTTTCCCCTTAAAATGTGATGGGTGCGGCTTATAATCAGGTGCGCTCTATAGTCCGGAATTTACGGTAATGCATTTTGCCCTTAGACGGCCGAGTTCCACGAGCCGGTGACTCTGGACTTTTTGGACGCCGAACTGGAGAACGATATCAAAGTGGAGGTATCGCACGCGGGCGCTACGGAGCTTATCGAGGCACGATTTCACACGTTTTCGTTCGCAGATCAGACAGAAGATGATCGACGGTCTCACGGGAACCTATCCCATATCGGCACTGGTCAAATCACAAGATGAGGTCTTTTGATTTTTTTCAATTGTGAAGCTTTGCCAAACTTCTCAACTTGTGTGCTCGCCCTTATAGCGTTACATCGATGTGGGCCGGAGGACCTACACCTTTGCGCCGGTCAAGGGGACAGACTACAGGTAAGCCCGACCGTCCTTTTTTGACTACGGTGAAACGTAGCATTGATACAGTAACTTTCCCCGAGGTTGCGTCATTTAATGACTGTATGATACAATGAAACCCAAAGAACAAACCCAAAAGATCAAGTATTGCTTGAGCAAAGAAAATGACTGTGCTTTATACACATCCTTTACCTATCATTTAATGACTGTATTATACATTGAAACCCAAAGAACAAACCCAAAAGATCAAGTATTGGTTGAGCAAAGAAAATGACTGTGCTTTATGAACATCCTTTACCTATCATTTAATGACTGTATTATACATTGAAACCCAAAGAACAAACCCAAAAGATCAAGTATTGGTTGAGCAAAGATCATGACTGTGCTTTATAAACATCCTTTACTTATCATTTAATGACTGTATGATATAATAAAACCCAAAGAACAAACCCAAAAGATCAAGTACTTGTTGAGCAAATAAAATGACTGTGCTTTATGAACATCCTTTACTCATAATTTAATGACTGTATGATACAATAAAACCCAAAGAACAAACACAAAAGATCAAGTATTGGTTGAGCAAAGAAAATAAATGCTTTATACAAATCCTTTACTTATCATTTAATGACTGTATTATACATTGAAACCCAAAGAACAAACCCAAAAGATCAGGTATTGGTTGAGAAAAGAAAATGACTGTGCTTTATAAACATCCTTTACTTATCATTTAATGACTGTATTATACACTGAAACCCAAAGAACAAACCCAAAAGATCAAGTATTGGTTGAGCAAAGAAAATAAATGCTTTATACAAATCCTTTACTTATCATTTAATGACTGTATTATACATTGAAACCCAAAGAACAAACCCAAAAGATCAGGTATTGGTTGAGAAAAGAAAATGACTGTGCTTTATAAACATCCTTTACTTATCATTTAATGACTGTATTATACACTGAAACCCAAAGAACAAACCCAAAAGATCAAGTATTGGTTGAGCAAAGAAAATTACTGTGCCTTATAAATACCTTCTATATCAGGGGTGTCAAAGTCATTTGAACTCTGGGGCCACACGATAGAACAAACATTCTGTCGGGGGCCGGACTAGTAGATTAAGAGAAAGAAAAAGAGATAAAGAAATAAGAGAAAGAGGGAGGGAAAAGGAGAGAGGGCGGGACAAAGAAAGGAAAAGAGAGAGAGGGAGAGAGCGTGAGAAACAAAAGATTAAAAGTCGTGAGAGGGGGGGGGGGAGAAAGGGAGAGGAAGAAAGAAATCCAAAGAGAAATAGAAAGACAGAAGGAGAGAGAAAGGAAAATAAAGCACAAACGGTAGAGAGAAAGAGAAAAGAGAGTAAAGGAAAAAAGGAAGTTAGAGCAAAAGAGGTTAAAAGACTGAGAGAGAGAGAGAGAGAGAGAGAATAGCCTTCAGCTTGAAAACGGTTGGAGACCCCTGTTCTCTATGTTTCTCAAAGGCAGAACAGTTACCGAATTCAGTATCTTTTCATTATGAGATACATTTCCAATTTTGGCCACTGAATTATATGGCGCAATTTTTCAAATTTCTGTTCAATTTGGGGTTTGCGCTTCAGAGTCAAGATATCATTTTAAGAAGAGGTTTTCTTTTTTTTTTTTCAGTCTGGCTTTGGTGCTGCCCGACTACAGCTTGCACTACATCCGCGCCACCATCGGGGACACCATCACGCAAGCCAAATGTAAGTCTGGTCTTTTTCCCCCCCGTTGGCACAATCTGGCTTTTTGCGGCCGTTATGCTCGCAGTTGCGTTTTTACGACGGAAAAAAAGGCCATTGAAGGCAGCACGGTTCTCAGAGTCTGCGAAAGTTCATCAGTGGAAATGCGGTGTCTTCTTTGGATTTTGGCGGCAACAACTCATTTGCGGCGGGGCTTCAAAGTTGCAGACAAGCGTCTCTATTCTCTCTACAAATCACTCCCTTTTCAAGGGCTTGTTGGCATTCGGCCGGAACGACGAATTTGGAATTTGTCACAACGTCACCATGTTATGACTTGAAAGCACGTGTCAAACTCGTAGACGGGGGGGCCAAACGTGACCCGCCACGTCATTTTATGTGGCCCCTCAGAGATGAACCCCTTAGCGTTCCTGTCAAATCGGCATCAAATCCCAATCCGAGACGTCGATTCAATGCTGTTCTTGTCAGGAAGCGGGCCGGGAAGCAGGAAGTCGGAACTCCGATCTGTCGCTTTAATTGAGTAATAAAAGTTGTCCGACACACAAACGGACCAGAAACAAAACGAAGCAGGTTCAAAGGCAGGCAGAATTACAATCTAAGCCTTACTCGGATCAAACAGGCATGAACGGGTCTTCAACACGGTAAAGCAATGGTCTGGCAACGTGTAGTACAAAAGCAATCAGTCCAATGCGTCTCAGCCGGTGTCAAGGGGCGGGGCCAGCTGGGCGCTATGACAACCATGCAGGACATGACAGTTCTTGGAGAATATGGATGCTTTTGGTCTCTACTGAAAGATAGATGTATACTTTATTCATCCCCGTAGGGAAATTCACACTTCCAGCAGTATCCTTGTGTCAGTGTTCTGGTTTGTCCGCATCCCTGCGTCCTAGACGCATCATTTTTGCTGGGGACGCATCGTCTCAAATCAACGTGCGTCCCCGGGACGCAACTTTTTTGACGCAAAATTGACATTGTTACCCGATTACTTTTTTTAACAAAGATTTCTCGCGCTCCTAACTTTTCGTCAGGCAGATACGCCATTGTTGTTTTGGTCTCGCGGTTCGAGTTTTCGTCCGCACCCAAACGAGATCCCGTTGCTTCGAGATTAACTCATTATTGGGTGGTTGTCGTCGAGGGAAGGTGAAAATCAACACAAAATTGGTCATTTTTTCAGTCTCGGTAATAAGTCGAAACATAATGCAGAAAGTGATAACAACGGCAATAATTCCGGCACGAAAAAACGGCGGAGAAATTCTTCGGAAGATCGCGAAGGCAAGGAAAACACGTGTGTTGAAGCTAACGATTCGACGAAAGAAAATAAACAAAAGAACACTCCTGGCAAGAAAAGGACTTTTTTGCCAAAATGGACCAAATTATATTCCTGGTTACGCTATGAGGAGGATGATAATGGAGTCAATGGTTATCTAACTCCATTAACCAAACACAACCTACATTCATTCAACAATTATGCGCGCCCGTGTTTTGAGAGAGAAATGACTAAGAGGGACCACACGGGGGCGGATTTTTACTATTTCTAACAGCAGATCTAAGTTTAAACAGGAGACTGCCCCCATCCAAGTTGCTCCAGATCATTTATACATGTCATCAAACAAAGCAAAGACACCCTACTATTCCCCTATTGGCTATGTGTCATCTGCAGCTAACTTTAGCTTTCTCTTATTGGTTATCTTCTCCCCGCATGATGGCGTGTCGGCTCCTCCCATGGGCGGGCCAAGGTAGTTGTTTTTGCCCAACAATCTCTGGTCGTCCTGCGTCAGCTCACCCAGGGATCTTGTTATCAGAAATGTCCCAGACATCATTTCACACAGCTTGCCCAGTCAGTGAATATCTTTATTACATTAAACTGAATACATGTAAAGTGTATTCAATCGTATAAAATCCTTTATATTCAAATGTATAAAATCCTTTAGAACCAACGGCTTCAGATGAACGAGAAAAAAATGGTTTTCATCCGTTTTCCCGACACGAGTATCTAAAAACAAATGGCGGGATTTGTTTGAAATAAATACATTGAATTACTCAATGGATGATTTGTTAAATTCACTTATTGAACACCTTAATTTCCCTACGCGCTTGAACCTGTCACCAAATTGAAATATCTTGGAGCTGTCGTATCAGAAGAGGGGTCAGAATCAGAAACCACCGGCTTTGGAAGTCCTTGAAAGTGCTTGAATTTGGTCGTGAAAAAAGGTGTACGAATTCTGAGCGAAACATTCTCCAAAAAAAAGAAAAAATGGGTTCTGTTGTTCCATTTGAGTGTTTTCCCTTACTCGTGTCTCCAATATTCTTATTCACTTTGAATAAAATATTGCGTAACCTTGATGTTCTGCCCTCCCCGCTCTCCTCCGGTCCTTCCTTCCTGACCTGCTCCTGATCTGCCGACGCGGCCGTGTCCCGGGATGCCTCCAGCATTTCTGGGCAAGTATTCTCCTCCCGACCTCCTCTTCTCATTGATATGTGCTTGATTTCTCCTGACTTTTGCCGGTGATTGATCATGACGTTTTTGTAGCCTGGCCAAAAACCTCCGTACCCGTTCCGCCCGTCTTTTTCCAGTCCCGCGCCGCACCTGTTACGCTAAGCCTTGGATGTGGTTTTGGCGCTGGGAACAGAACTCAAAAACGGAACGTTTTCTTCAGTCGAAGGTCAAAACGGAGAGGAAACGCCTTTGATTCTAATGAATGGCTTTAGCGGACGTTTGAGGGAC
The DNA here is from genome assembly GCF_059441175.1 of Urocampus carinirostris. NCBI lineage: Eukaryota > Metazoa > Chordata > Actinopteri > Syngnathiformes > Syngnathidae > Urocampus > Urocampus carinirostris. Next base: position 1,298,569 of record NC_142359.1, on the reverse strand, counting down.
ATTTTTACACTCGATGAATATTACATGGGTTCTGGTTTACTTCATTTCGTGAGAAAGGATGTTTTCATGGCATCGATTCTGATTTCACTGACTTTTAGAATGATTTAAAGCAGTTGTGTCAGACTGGTTTTAGCTGGGGGCCACAAACGCTATCAAAAAATCTCACGGGGGCCGGACGAGTAAGTTTAAGAGAAAGAGAGAAAGAGAGGGAGGGAAAGAGAGCGATAAACAGATAGGGAGAACAAGGGAGACGGTGAGTAACGGTGAGAGAAAAAGAGAGCGCAGAATAGAGATAGGAACGGAGAGGAAGGGGGAAATGAATAGAGAGAAAAAAAGTGAAAAAAGAAAAAGATGAAAAGAATAAGAGAAACGACAGAAAGAAAAAGAGTCAGCAGGAGAAAAAGAGACAAAGTGAGGTGAGAGAGAGAGAGGTCGAAAAAGGGAAAGAAAGAAGGTGAGAAAGAAAGAGAAAAATAGAAAGAAAAAGAATTAAAGTGTAAATTAGAGAGAGAAAATAGAAAGAGAGCAAGACAGAGAAAAAGAAAGAGTTAGAGAGTGAGAGAAAAATAGAGAAAAAGAGAGAGTGAACAGGAGAAAGAAAAATAGGGAGAAATAAATAAAAAAGAAGTGAGTCAGAGAGAAATGGAGAAATACGACCACAAGTGTTACCTGGCTTTGGTGACATCCGGTAGAAATATTTAAAACTACAGCTCATTTTCCTCTTGCCCTTCTCTCACTGTTGTCTTGCGGGCCAGATTTAAACCTTTGTTGGGCCTGATCTGGCCCACGGGCCGCCTGTTTGACGCTTGTGATTTAAAGGGACGGTGTGTATCGATTGACCACTAGATGTCGCTGTATTGTAAGGGTGTCAAAATCAGTTTGGCCTTGGGACCAGATCCAACTTTCTGTTCTCGAGTAAAAGAATATCAACTTTGATTTGTTTAGCTTACCAGAGTTTTTAGTATTATTCTTTTAACCATACATAGTATAATCACAGACGGCAAGGGATCTTTTCTCAATACTCATATTTATGTCACGACCAGCACACAGGGGAAAACCCAATCGCGTAACGTTTTCCCACAGTTTTATTAAAAGAAAGAAGAAGGGCAGTGCTCGTGATCCGATGCTCACTGGACGCGGGAAGCAAGTCGCTTTTGTGATCTAAACACAAAAGTGGATCTTCCGTAGCGAGCGATGGCGGTGTAAGGGACGGAAAAACGGGTCGGTAGCCTAGACTGGAGAGCAAAGCGTGGTCGGGATCGGAAACGAGTCGTAAGCCAGAAGAGGAGAGCAGACGTGGTCGGGATCTTGAACAGATTCAGATCTACTTTATTGTCATTCTTGTACACGTGTATACAGAACGAAATGTCGATACATCTGACCCGCACATTTTCCTTGAATGTACAGATATAAATTAAATGTTGTATTGAGTTGGAGTATTGAAATACTAATAATATACTAAATAATTATAGCTATGAGTATTATACAGTAGTGCAAAGAGTGCAAGAGGAGCAGCTAAATAGATGTGCAAAATGGGCAGTTGTAAGTCAGGACGGGAGAGCAGACGATGTCGAGATCAAAAACGGGTCGTAAGTCAGAACGGGAGAGCAGACGAGGTCGGGATCAAAACGGGTCGTAGCCGGAGACAAACGGCAGCAAAAACGGGACAGGCGGGAGTCAGGGTCAAAAAAGGCTTGCCTTCTATTAACAGAGGTTCGCAGACGGACTGACAACAGGGGATTGACAGGACTGGGAGCCAATCAAATAGCCCGCAGCGACTGGCCCCAAATGAGCGGGTGATTCCAATCAGTAATCGTGACAATTTATTTACACAAACAATTGAGGGGATGATTTGGCTATGAATGTATTAACTGGTTTATTTTAACAGTTAAGTCAATGCAGTTTTACACCTGAACCAACTCACCACGCTATAAAAACTCCATATTTATGTTTGCCTTAAAATGAATAAAAACATAAGACAAAATGAAGGTTTTAGCAGTGTGTGGGCAATAAAATTAGACTACATCTGATCAAACGACGAGGCTGGGCCTCATGAAGCGGATATGATATCCTTGGCTGCACTCTAGTGTTAAAAGGAGCATTTGATTTGCATTTATTTAAAAAAATCATAACTTATGATAGAAACAACCTAGTCCTAGTCTATGGTGCAGCGCAACCGAAATGGAAGGATTTAGTTTGAATTCAAACGACGGATACTCAAAAGGACCAACGGCAATATTTTTCTTCTTACCCATAGCAGCAAGATGGCCGACAAAAATGCCAGCTCTCTTGAAGTGAAGCTTGTCTTAGTTTGAAAAATATGCTCATTTTTCAAACATTTAAATGCTCTTTTTTTTTTTTTTTATCCAAATTGGGGCTCTTAAATTATACTCACTGTCGCTTTAAGAAGTCAATTCAACATTATAATTGAAAGAAAAAGTTATTTAGGGGACAGATGGGTCTCTTATAAACCTTGGCTTTAACCCAACCTCCAATTTTCATTTCGGTTGATTAGTTTTTGGATGAGATGTTTATTTTTTGCTACTTAGAAAATTAAATATGATAAAAACAGTAACGGGCAGCACGGCGGCGCAGTAGTTAGTGCTTGTGCGGCACAGTCCATGTCATGGGAACCTCCTGCGTGGGTTCAAATCCAGCTCCAGACTTCCTGTGCGGAGTTTGCATGTTCTCCCCGTGCTTGCGTGGGTTTCCTCCGGGCACTCCGCTTTCCTCCCACATTCCAAAAACATGCATGTCAGGTTAATTGGCCGGTCCAAATTGTCCCTAGGTGTGGATGAGCGAGCGAGTTGTCTGTCCCCGTGTGCCCTGCGATTGGCTGGCAACCAGTTCAGGGTGTCCCCTGCCCACTGCCCGGAGATGGCTGGGATGGGCTCCAGTCCCCCCGCGACCCTAATGAGGATAAGCGGTACGGCTAATGAGATGAGATGATAAAAACAGTAACAAAAACTTAACAGGGACACTGTAGTTCACACCTATTTTACGCGACTTGAAATAGTGTAAGAACGAGAGATGCCTTTTCACATGTCGTTTGTATCCCTAGAGCAGTGTTTTTAGAGTTAAAGAATCTTGCCGCGCACCGTTGGTTAAAATATTTGAAAATCAGACGTCTCCGAACCTTCGTATTTGTTTTTTTTTTGTGTCTTTCTTGTTTTGTACCGTTGCAATATTTTTATTCACTGATTTGAATAAAATATTGTGTCACCTCTGATCCCGTAACCATTTTTCTTTTCTCTTTCCTCTCGTCCGTCTCCTTCCCTTCCACTGCAGGAAAAGATGGCAAGTACCTTATATTTATTTCTTTGGGACTTTTGTCGGACAGGTTTAAGAATTCATGTTTTCGATCAATGCACGTCAGTTCTTAGCATTCGCCAGAATTTTACCTTTAAAAATTGCATTTTCAACTGATGGACATACAGTAATCCTCCTTTTTTGCTGGCGTTCCAAAAAGGTCACACCTTTTTCATTTATTACTCTGATACTCGCAGTCCGAATGATTAAAATGAGATGATTTAGTCAAATTTTTCACTTGGCACCTGCTATTTAAGGTCAACGAAAACATAGTGCCAGAAAACATCCATTAATGATTCATTCGGAAAGATGGAAATTATAAATCAAGGGGCTGTAGTAGATTCCTAATCCCAAGGTGAGAACCACCAGGAAAAGTATGTGTGTGTCTGTGTGCGGAGTCAAACTTTGGAACAAGTTACAAGACCAGATCAAACAATGTCCAAAGATTAACGTCTTCAAATTTAAATACAAAAAAACATTCCTGGCGGAATACAGAGATAAAGAAATTGGGCTACGAGTGATACTGTTAACTTTGTTGTTATTGTTGCTATTGTTATATCATAACTGTTATTAGTTGTGATTGCTTCAGCAAGGCACAACTACATTGCCAAGTGCTATAACTATAATAGTTGCAAAACTATTATAATCCCCCGAGATCTTATCAAAATTACTATATCTTCTTAGCCGAATTTTGACAAGCCTCTCCTCCCAGAGCTTTTGGAGTAGCCCAACGATTCATATACCAAAAATTCCGGCCCGATCAGGACTTCCCTGCGACCATATGGATAAGCGATACGAGTCTTCAGGGCCCCGCGAGGGGCCCCGGAGACCCAAAAAAGTCCCCATCCGGAATAATGGGTTTTGAGAATCTCCCATCCGGAACACATGGGCCCATTCATTTCTATGGGTAGTCATGGAAACGAGGGCTTTTTCAGAGGTAAGTAGGGACGAAGCAGGGACTGTCCAGGGTGGCTTGAGGGGGCCCGACCCACATTACCTTTAACCATGGGTAAATGGTGAATTCCAAAGAGTGGATGCTAGCGAGAGGATGCTAACAGCTATGTGCGCCGCTAGCAAGGTGTTGGGCTGGCTATGCCAGCCCAAGTATTGGCAATGAGAGGTTGAAGCTATGCTTACTCATGCTAGCTCTAGAAACTATTGGTGACGAGTTAGGCTGGCGCAGCCAGCCCAAGTATTACCGCAAGCTAGCTGTAAACACTGTACCCCCCACAGAACCAATTAAAAATTTACAAATACAGCTTTCCCAGTTAATAAATTTATGTTTTATCCCGGGATCATCTTCCAGATCAATCACAACTCTTACAATTGCCGCGGGAATTGTCTAGTTATTAATATTATTACTATTGTTTTTATGAACATTGGTGTATTTAACAGGGAAAATGAAGGGAATAGTAGCAATTTGCTTCTTACTACCCTCTTTTCGAACATATTATGTAACATTATTGTGTTGTTGAGTTATTGATTTGGTTTTATTTTAATGTTCGAAATTAAGTTTTCATTCATTCATACATTGAAACCAAAGAACAAACCCTATTTACAGGCTCAAGCTTTTAAATAACACATAAAAGTACTGTACTCGATTCCATTTTTTTTTTTACAAATAACTTTTATACCGTCAAATTGGGATTTGAGAAATAATCTTGCTGCCTTTATATTGATTCAGGTGGAAACCATACAGAGAAAACAAGCTAAAATTAGGATTGTATCCATTTTTTAGCTTGACCATTATAGATTTCTTAACATTAAACATATAAGTGTAGTCATAAGATTTTTAAAACATGAAATACGTGATTTTTAATTTTTTTTTCAACATCATGACACCAAAATGTCGCTGCGATCAAAAAAATCAGCCTTATACTACTGTAATTCTGTGTGGTTAGGGTTAGGGTTACAAGCGTAGCGCAGACTGTTGTCGAAGAACCAAATAACGCGTTTAAACTAAAGTACCGTATTTTCCGCACTATAAGGCGCACCTAAAAGCCTTTATTTTTTTCAAAAGCTGACCATGCGCCTTATAATACAGTGCGCCTTATTTATGGATCAACATGAAGTTTTCCAACTAACTTGCAGCCGCCGACTCGATTTTCCCCCGAACGCCAAGTAGTCCGCGGTGTATGCTTGGATTTATTCACCGGCGTTTCATTGGCTAACCAATGTGTCGATCATCAGTTGAATCGATCACTATTGGCTAAAGTTATTCGGAGGTCAAGGGGAGGATCCTTTTTATCATTTACAGGCTCGCATAGGCTAAAGGGGCGAAACAAAGCCTGCAGTTGGCCGAAAAAGATGAATGCGTATAGCACGTGGTTGACGGCATACAGAAAGCATTTTTTTCTATTCTGTATTTGTAAATATTCTCCTGGATTTACTGCACTCACAGATATAAGAGGACATTGGCTGCACATTATTATGAACACAACGACTTCGTTGAGCTACTCCGGGTTTTATATTGTCCCTGTATCTTGTTTCAGACTGAACTCGATGTTTCTGTGATAAGCGGTGCAGATAATGGATGAAATGGAGTGTCTATTTTTAAATTAAACTCAATTCCAAGTGTTTATTGTCATATGCACAATAAAGTTGCGAGCGAAAAAGAAAATAGAAACTAAGGATTGGTTGGCATTTCTTGAATCCCAAGACTTTAACCTTCCGAATGATATTTGAAACGATGCATTTGAGTGACATCGTACAGACACCGTTTCCGCACATGTTCTCGACACGTATTTGCGTCTTTGCAAGCTTTGGGAATGTTATGGGGGTAAGAAGTTGGACTGAACTATCTGACTGTTTTGTCCACGTTCCCGTTGTAGCGCCTTATAATCCGGTGCGTCTTATGTATGTCAAAAATAGGACCAAAAATGATTTTTCGGCGTGCGCCCTATAACCCGGTGCGCCTTATAGTGCGGAAAATACGGTAGTCAAGTCAAGAATATATGGACAATTGAGAGAGCATTTTAAAATGTTTATTTTACTAGTTTAATTTAGCTATAGGCAACAGGGCACCTGTTCCAAAAAAACTGCCACTTATGTCATTTTTCCTGCCTTTCACCAGTTTCGGAGAGCCTGCTGGCGGACAAGTTTGACGAATACGGCTACACCTTCATCGCGCCGAGGTAAGACGACCTGATTCGTTCGTTTCGGGTTTCCGTCTGGCTTCTTACCCGAGTGACGATCCGCAGGGTGTATTGCAAAGACCTGAAGCCGCCCGACAAGGACGTGAGCAACACGGAGTTCCTCATGGAGTTCAACAACTACATCGACACCAAAACGCCAAACAATCCCATGTGTGAGTGCCTGTACTTGATTCCAGACATCCATAACCTCCAGTCCCTCGTGCACTAAAGTATATAAGAGTATCGTGTGCTGAGTTGGCTCTGTACTCACCACAGACTGTTGCAGAACTTGTTGGGCCAAAAGTATTTGGACACTCACACAGGTCACTGCTGTGTTGCCGTCCCACCAAGGATCCACATTCAGGCTGGACTGGATGATGAGGCTTTTATTATTTAACTGGGGCCAATGTTCCCTGTCATTTTCCTTCCGGGTCTGAGTGTTCACACAAAGTCGGTGAGCAACGCTTGAAACAACAGTGAGCAACCGTAATCCCAAGTGTAGCAAGATAATTCATGATCAAACATGTCCAAAACTTGACATCAAGTTACATTTTGCCGAGTTTCCGGCAATGCAAAATGATTTTTCTCTTTTGAATGAATTGATTCATGTACTATTGCAAAGGTTGTAAGGCCTACAAACGTCATTTGTTTTTACAACAATTCTTTCACAAGATTTCCATTTTATCTTTTGTCGCATAATATTAACATTTTTGGGGGCTTATTGAGTCGTTGCACAATACACAACTGTACTTAATCACATTTTTGAGTGGAAGTACAATTTTGGCAACAAGATTCACTTGATATCATTGGAAATGATTTGAATGCAACACAAACTTTATCTTCTTTTTTCCCTGTTTTTTTCTACTTTTTAAAAATTCCTTTAAAAAAATCTCTTTGTGTTTATTTTTTCCGAGCTGTTACTTTTTTCGTTTTGTTCTCTATTTACTTTTTTCTTACATTTCTTTCTTTTCTTTTTTTCTGGCTTTTTTCCTTCTTTTTTCTCTTTCTTTTGTTTCTTTTTTCTCAGCTTTTCACTACTTTTTCATTTTGGTATTTTTTTCTTTTTTGTTCTATTCCCCCCTTCCTTGAAGTCATTTTGTGCATAATTTTACATACTATTTGGTCATGTTGGGATTCAAGAAGCAAAACCAACCCGAAGAGCCGTTTAGGACCCGAAAGAACCGGTTCCTTTTCGTGAGCCGAGCCGAAGAAGCCGGTTGTCGGCAAACTCTACTAACTTTACTCAACTTCGTTCTCCTTCGACTCGACTTCAAAATACCGCATCTAGGATACAACGTCAGGGGAACCGTGTATTTTGACCTTCATGCACTGTAACTTTGACTTACAGTTTGGTATCTTAGATCCAGTTTAGTATCGTAAAATACAACACATGATCATCAAATGTGACAATCCAACGCTTCCAACTTAATCTTACTGATTATATTTCAATCCTGACGCACGCTGACTACAGCAAGACGTTTAACATCACTAACTTAACCCCTGTAACATCCAAAGTGTTTTCCACCGACTTCTGGCGTCTCCTGACTTGCAACTATGTCCAGGTGAGACATCTGGTCGGAGCATGTGAAGGGGCCATCCCCTGAGCCCTCCCCCCCCTGTTACAGTGCAGCGTTCTTTCTTTATGGTTGGCTGTGCATGACCGAGCAAAGCTTTAGTAAAGTGGAACCACCGGCATCACCTCCCCGGTGTCTCCCATTGGACGCTAACCCCCAAAAATCTGACCATCGCACGCCGGAGAGCACATGTGTGAAGCGCCGACACACGGCGCTCCAATTACTTTGTGTTCCGTGACAAAAAGCAGGAGGCTTTTGGCCCCAAGCGCCGTAAAAGTCCAATCGGGGGCCGGCGGGACATCTGACCGAAGCATTAATGAGCGCCGGGGTCGGCGTGGCCTTGTTTGTTGCCCTCGTCGGCATCGGGTCCTCCCGACGCGCCGGCCATAAAAGCTCTCACTCCATTAAGTGATTACTTTCACCGTTATTAGCTGCGAGTTTAACAGGGGGACTGCGTGAGGAGGAGGTGGGGGGGGGGGGGCTGGGATATATCGCCCTGCAATGCCACCATGGCGAAAAAAAGCAAAGTGCGTTAGGAATTCCTTCGGTAATGAAAAGCGTGGTGGGCGACAAGGTGGCAGGGAGCTTCAGAATCAAGTGTTGCAGCAGCTGTGTTTTAAGCAGGCTACTTTCATTACTTTTAGCAGTGTCTGAAAAAGCAGGACAGACAACTCTGAAAAGTTGCCTGCCCAGCCATAAAGTGGCCTGCCCCATTTTCAGGGTTGGTAGGGTTCCTTTAACTGGATTACTTTCAATGACTTTTGGATGACTCCAATACCAAATATGCTAATAAAAGACAAAAGAAACGAAATAGGAATAAAATGACTCCATTTTGTGCAAGCTGGGGGAGTAACCGAATACATGGAACAGCAAAAATGATGTTTGGATTTATTTTCCTTTTGTTTCTTTCGCATTTTATGTTTGTTTTGCCAGAGATCAAAGAGATCAAAGCCAGGAGAGAAAGCTTACCACGTGTTGTGAGTCATTATTTTATTCATATTTCGTTTCTTTTGTCTTTTTTTAGCATTTTTGCTATTGGAGTCGTCCAAAAGTCATTGAAAGTAATCCACTTAAAGCAGGGGTGTCCAACTCATTTTAACTCGGGGGCCACACGATGGAACAAACATTCTGTCGGGGGCCGGACTAGTAGATTAAAGAGAAAGAAAAAGAGAGATAAAGAAATAAGAGAAAGAGGGAGGGAAAAGGAGAGAGGGCGGGACAAAGAAATAAAAAGAGAGAGGGAGAGAGTGTGACAAACAAAAGATAAAAAGTCGTGAGGGAGGGGGAAAAGAAAGGGGGAGGAAGAAAGAAATCCAAAGAGAAATAAATACAAGTACAGTGTCTTTGTGAGAGGCACCGGGTTTTGGCAACATCAAGTTATGACGAGAGCATATTTCAACCTGCAGCTTGTTTTTCTCTTGCGCTTCTCTGAGTGTTGTCTCGCGGGCCGAATTCAATCCCTTGGCGGGCCTGGTCTGGCCCCCGGGCCGCCTGTTTGACACCCGTGACTTAAAGTAACCCTACCCAACCCTGGATATAAATGACAATCGAGACAATTGAATCCAATAGAAATCCGCAAAAGAGTGAAGTAGTGAGGGGTCTCTGTATTGACTCATCTTTGCAGCCCCAGTTACACGACTCGATTGAGGTGCGAGCCCAAATGTTGATAAACCGAGGCCGAGGCTTCAAAGTGGCTGCGGAACTGGAAGAAAACCGGGCTTTTATGGCCCGTTATGTCGGTCTCGGAGAAGAATTTGCCGCCGTCCACAGCTTGCCAGGAACATTTTACACGCAGACAATGTAAACTCTGACTATTTTTGTCTTATTCCATCCATTAAGTCCTCCGCTAATCACAAGTGTTTTCAATACACGTCAGCGTGTGATTATAGAAACCGTCCCTTCTTGTTCCCCCGTCCCTTCTCGTCTCTCATAAACTCGGGTTTGATTTTATTGCTTTTCCATCTTTTTTCCCCCCACACATCATATTTTATCCCACATCGGGTATCCGTGTACTGCCTGCCTACGATTTCCCATTTTCTGGAAGACGGCTGTTGCGTTCTGGGCCATTAGCTTCTCAAAACCCCAAACTACAACATTTCCCCCCTCCAGCCCACAAAGACGGACAATTAAATACATTAGGTTTGACAAATTTTTGGTTCTGTCAGCAGACGGGCGCAAATGGCTCGGGCAGATGGGGCTGATTCTGTTTTTGCTCTTTAGGTAACGTGGATCTGGTCAACCGATTGCTCTTGGACGCCGGCATCACTTCAGATCTCATCAAGATCTGGAAGGACAAAAAATTGCCGTGAGTGGAGAAAACAACAAAAACAAAATGCTCAATGGTGGACATGTCTGATTTATTGTTTTGTAGGGCTGGGATCACTGCGAGATTTGTGGCCACCGATGGAGGAATTACCCGAGTCTACCCAAAAAGGTAGTGGAGTCAAAACGGTCTCAGGGAAGCATGCAGGATGTGCTCCAATAAGGCAGTGTTCTGGTTTCCCCCCCGTCCCTGCGTCCTAGACGCATCATTTTTGCTGGGGGACGCAACCTTTTTGACACAAAATTGTTATTATTACTCGATTACTTGTTTTTTAACAAAAATTCACCGCACTCCAAACTTTTCGTCAGGCAGATCCGCTATTGTTGTTTTGGTCTCGGCAAACGAGATCTCGTTACTTCGAGATGACGTCATTGTTTTGGCGGTTGTCGAGTGAAAGAGAAGTATGCCTCCGAAAAAACAGTTGGTATGAGGTGCAAATCAACACAAAATTGGTCATTTCTTCAGTGTCGGTAATAAGTCGAAACATAATACAGAAAACGGCAATAATTCCCACATGAAAAAACAACGGAGAAATTCTTCAGAAGACCGCGGAGGCAAGGAAAACACGTGTGTTGAAGTGAACGATTCCACGAAAGATAATAAACAAAAGAATACTCCTAGCAAGAAAAGGACTTTTCTGCAAAAATTATATTCCTGGTGACGCTATGAGGAGGATGATAATGGAGGCTACATGTTCTGTGATGCGTGCACCCAGCGTGACAAAAAAACTGGATTGCATAAATCATTTCGCGATACAAACTTTCAGAAAAGCACATTTGATCGCACAACGACAATGGAAACCACAAATTAGCTATGGAAATTCCGTTGCTGCAATTGGACCTTGAGAAGGCATTAAACTGTGGCGGGACAGCAAGCCACGAAGAATATATGAACTGAAAAATCTGGAGTAAATGCACTAGTGGCTCACATTTTTTGCAAATCATCCCCATTTTTTTTTTAGGCATGAGTAAATACTATATTCGTAATGGCTATCTTCTGAAAAGACGCGACGTAAACAATTCGGCAGAAGGCTGAACACCGCTTCATTCAAAGTAACCCATCGCTTTTGACTGTCAGTAACGGTAACAGCGTGAAAATAAACTGGTAGTTTTCCCTGTTGTGTTTTTGTAACAGTGTTGGACAAGACACATGATAATGATGGAGCTTTTTGGCTCATATTGAAAAGAATAGAACATTCTATCATCATTACAAAATGGGTTAAACATATTGTCACAACGAAATTGGACGTGGCACTCCAGTTTCACATTTTACAGTGAGGACAGAAGAGAACAAAGAAGATAAAGGAACAAAGAAGATGTTTGCATTGTACTTGCTGCATGCTTTGTTTTTCTCCGGAGGGGGTGAGGGACAGACAGAGATGGTCGGATCCAGCTAGGTGGGGGGAGGGGGGAAGCTCTGTACGCATGTTTGATGTTACTGTACACACGGTCCAGTGTTTTCCCACCTGGTTGCACAGTCCATGTATTGAATGAATTTAGGAAGTACAGTCCATAAGCATGCCTGATAAAAGCTCCATCGGGGTGTGCAAGCTGCTGTTTATGG